>NC_067144.1:68150905-68450905 GCF_903995435.1 Acomys russatus | reverse complement strand
GTCTTGGTCATGTAGCTTAGATAATGCTGTCACTCTGTTCCGCTGTTTCTGGGTTCCTTGCTGAGTTCCTGTGAACATCCTTTAAGGTACAAGCCCTTTCTGTGACAGTAATAGGTCATCCTGCCCAGTGTTCTTGGGTTGCCATTTTCCCCACCAAAACATAGAAAAAAGACCACCCTGCCTAGAACAAACTTATATCAACTGAGTTTAAAAATGGAAAATTTCCGTAGTGTGCTTTAAGAAAGTGATGGTCTCCAGAGACGCTATCTACGGAGGTTAAATTATATAGTGTCCTCAGACCCAGATGTCTTCTCGACTCTTCTGTGACTAGTGGAAGAGTTTTATTCCACTAGTGGAAAGGGAAGAGAGGGTGTGCCGTGGGTTACAAAATGATCTAATATTAATGGTGAGTGGCTTTTTTATTTTTTATTTGCATGAGGAATGGAAAATGAACATGCAAGGATGCGCGCCTTTTGTGTCACATAGTCGAGTTCTGCATTGGTGATAGACATTGCTTCTAATATCTAATGATCGATTTCGTTCTTTCCGTCGCCTGCACTAGCTCAGTCTCTTTCCTAGTCTCTGACATCACACCCTTTCACACCGGTTTGCCATCTGTCATCCAATCAGCAGTCAAGTTCTGGTATAGTAAATGTTTCACGATACACATTTCATGTTATAGATGTTATTGAAATGACTGTTAAATGTAGCTGGTAGCCAGGTCAGCCTGTAATTTTTAAATGTGTTCAGATTATTGCAATTATTAAAAAAAAATTGCAAAAAATGATCCATTCTTTCATGATTACCTGTATTGCTCATGTGTGACCATAGTGTCAATTTTACTACATGCATTTAGTACATGTTTTCCTACATGTATGTATGTATCTGTTCATTGTGTATATGTGTTGGCCATAAAACAACCTCGAATGCCATTTTCAGGGACACTATCTACCTCTTTCGAGTTAGGGTTTTCCATCGGCCTGGACCTCACAAAATAAGCTAGACAGGCTGGCTAGCTAGCCCCAGGGATCACCCTGTCCCCTGTCCCAGACACTGGGGTCACAGTGACATGCCATCACTCGTGGAGATTTTATGTAGTGCTTGGTGTAGCACTCAGGTCTGAGGCGCACAAGGCACACACTGTACCAACTCAGCCAGTTCCCTAATTTGGTTTTTACATATTTTAGTGGCTTGGACTATTTACTAAAAAGATCTGCATAGCGACATAATCCTTTGAGACAACTGTAGTAAGATTTTAATTAAAGAAAAATTATGCCAACTAGACTTAAACTTGCCCAGTTGTAATATTTATTTTGTGGCACAATTTACAGCTAGCTTTCTTGACTCAAAACAGATCAAATGCTGAGTGATTTGAGGAAATGTACATCGGAAAACAAATTTGTACTACTTTGTTTTTTCCATCCCCCCCTAATGGAATTCCTCTTGCCAGGAAATTTTATCTCGAATGTTTTGCAAAGTCAAAACAAGCCAGATGCTTAGCAGCCATCGCCAGTGTTCTCTAACTCAGAACTCGTTCACATAAATACGTATTCTGAGCGCGGTGATAGCCCGGCCTGCTGTGACGTGGGCACTCATGATGCTCCTCTTGAGAGCTGAATTCTTGGGACTGTGTTTCATTTTACCTCAGCCATGCCCTGTGGGCTCAGAACTACTGAACAACTCCCAAAATGGGCGGACCCACTCATGCTCCACGTCCTGATTGTAGAATAACCATTTACCAACCAAAAAGGTCATTAGATTTCTCAGTAAACCTGTATAAGTATTTACTTATTTATTTTGAGCCTGAGCTTGTCTCAACCTTGAAATCCCTCGCCTTGCCCTCTAGAGCGCAGGGATTCTAGACACGTGCTGACCCGCTAGCCAGTTATTGTAACACAGCCGTTGCATGTTATTCATCTTAATTTTTAAAAAGAGGACAAAGAGTAACACACGGAAGTTTGGGGGCGTTAAGTGCAGCATAAACCGTGTTCTCTGTGCTGCGCTAAGCCTCCACTGCCGTGTGTCCTTCCGTGTGCGAGTCTAAGTGTTGGCACTGCTGTGGCATTTGAGGATGGTACGGATTCTTCTTCTGGTCAGGGCCTCTCTGAGGTTTGTCCCAGAATCCCCTGGGTGAGGTTAGTTCCGGGGTGTGCTGTCCAGAAGGTGTATGTGGAAGTGATAGTCTGATTAGGACTGCCCACAAGTGTTTGTGAATGACAACAGCAAGGTGTCCGAGCTGTGTTGTCTCAGTTACCGAGACCCCATGAAACTCCATCCTTCTTCCCTTCCACCTCAGTAGGGAACAGGAGGCAAAACACAATTTTTTGCCTGTAATTAAGGCTTTGTGAGGACCTGGAAAAGTGAGAAGCATCTCCTCCCTGACCTGCCCCCCACCCCCAGCCCCTAGGCACACAGAGTACCTTGGCTTGTCATAACACCCCAATACTTGAAGGCTTCCCTGTTGTGGGTTCCCTTGGCTCACCCATCCCCCTTCTTCATCCTTGATTGTATAGGTGTCAGATAGAGACTTCCTGTCCAGGACACAGGGAAAGGAAAGCCGGGTGCCCAGGAGTGTATTCCCTGCCTGGTGCCTGTTCTGCTCCTTAGACTTCACACAGGCTGGGGTTATCACTGTGCTGTGTGCTCCCAGGGAACTCATTAACACTTTCTGGAACTGTGCTTTTGTGGTAATCCATGACTGTCCTCCGTGCTAAGCTACCACTCCTCTGTTGCCTGTTTTCTGCATATCAGTTCTCCGAGCCCCAGCTCACTGCGGAGCCTGAGTGAGCTGACTGCTGTCTGTCTGTGCCCTTGCGGCCTCGTGGAGGGCCCGCCTGGCACACTGCCCACGTTGTGGCTGTGACTGAGAGGATGTGAAGGGACTGGGGACTGGAGTGCTGTTAGTTTGTGTTTATACCCTGGCAGGCTAGAGTAAGAGGATTTACCAATCACAACAGATTTTACTTATTTCAACATGGTTATCACCACAGGACACTGAGAGATGTTTCTATCACTTTATGTAAAATTGAAATTTTATTTTAAAAGGTTGAGAAATTTCAGGTTTATGTAAAAGTGAGATCCGTGTGATAAACCCCCATGTTCCATTGCGTAGAACATGTAATTACCATGTTAAGTTTCATCGATTTGTTGACTCTACCTCCAAGTGTGGATTATTTTGGAAGCAGATTCTAAGTAGCTTACATTTACTTACTGGTACTTTAGGGTATATTTTTTAAATGATAGGACCATTTAAAATTAAAACTACCCATTTAAATATATCTTCTCTTTGGGTATAATTTCACATTGCCTTGTAATATTAGAAAAGCATTTTTCTTTTCTCCATGTGTCTTCTTGTCTGTGTGCTGAGAAATACTTATAACGCCCTATTGTCATGGTATCTTTTGTAATCAAATTAATTCAAGAATGGCTTTTTAGATAAGAGTAGATCCATTGACCTGTCCCAGAGGAAAGAAAGGCCCCAGGAACTCAAATTCCCCACACTGGATGTGCTGCCCGGGCTGGAGGCACTGTTGCACTGCCCTGAGGGACGCCCATTCTGGGAGGTAGAACTGATCCTGGAGTTCAGGTGTGTTGCCTGTGCTGACTTGCTTGCAATGAGCTGCCAACACTTGTCCTGGGCTCCCCAAATTGGGGTACAGCCTTTCCCCCTCATTGTAAGTGCTCCCTCCTCCTTTCTTGTCACCATGCGAGTTTATTAAGGTATATACAAGCGCTTCCCTAATAGGTTTTGTTGAAAAGCCAGAGCTAAAGAGCAGAGCTAATCGAACACGTGGAAGAGAGGCTGTGACTCCGTTTTCTGCCTTGAGTTGCGTGATCCCCATGGAATCCCCAGGTCTGATTTGTATTCTAACCTCGTAAGGACAGAATCCTGCCACCCACCCCCGTCTCTGTTGTTCCTAGGAAGCAAGGTAGCAGGTCTCCCGTCCTTGGAGAAGGAGAAGTAATTGCTCCTGTTTACTGCTAAACAGACAATTCCCTTCCTTTCCATCAGGCACATCAGCTGGATCACTCCGCCCATTACCTGCGCCTGAAGTTTCTAATGGGGAACAAGATGCAGTTCTATATTCCGCAGCCTGAGGAGGACATTTATGAGCTGGTAATGTTCATGGCCGTGTACATTCTGTTTGAGATGGTTTGCAAATTACGTGCGTCCTTGTGGTGATTGTGGCTGGTGTACTGGAACTAGGTCCGAGATCGGTGAGCTTCATTCGGAGCGCCAGAGCCGGCAGAGGCAGCCTCACTTACCACAGACATCCCAGAGTGCAAAGTCGCCTTTGCTTGTCCAGAGAGCAGGGCTGCACAGTCACAAAAAACGTCGAAACCCACAGATAAACCAGATAAGAGGAGTTTAGTCATCGTGACCAACTCTTTTTTTTTTTTTTAAATAATTTATTTAATTTTATTTTATGTGCATTGGTGTGAGAGTGTCAGATCACCTGGAACTGGAGCTATAGACAGTTGTGAGCTGCCATGTGGGTGCTGGGAATTGAACCTGGGTCCTCTGAAAGGGCAGTCTGTGCTCTTAACCACTGAGCCACCTCGCCAGCTCCTCGTGACCAACTCTTGTTGCATTCTCTTTTTCATAACTGATGACTCTGGAGTAAGTGCTTTTACTGTGACTCCAATTTTGTGCAATTTCTACATACTTATCAGAACTCGTCGGTCAAATCTTATGAGTGTAACACGCCCACCCCCAACCCCACCCCCAGCCCCTGCCCCACCTGAGCTATCTGATGACGTCACCCAGCTTGCTAGAACTGTGTTTATTTAGAATCTTGGAGACATCTATGGATGTCTGTGTTTCAGCAGAGGCCGAGAACTTGCGTTTTGAGCTGGACCTGGCTCACATCTGTGCTTCTGCACACTAATCATAGGGAATCAGCAAATAGAAAGACACTGACATGGAAAGTTCCGGGATTTTACAAAGGGCAGAAGAATGGCATCTCAGTGGATGTTAGCAGTTGTCACTGCGGTAACCACCGGCAGGTTCCTTTTTCGTAGCCGAGTGCTGCGGTTTTCAGTTCTAATGAGCAATGGTTTGGGGAATAGGATCCTTTCTTAGAGAATGTTCTGGCCTCTAGGTACTTAGTCACCCTTCTGGGGCCACCAAGCTGTTTGCCGAGGATGTGCAGCTAAAAACATGGGAGTGCCTCAGCACAGAAAGCAGAACTAGAAGTGCAGCCCAGAGGTTCCTTCTGGAAAGAGGAACCACGGAGTCGCGTTTCATAGGGAATGGGGTTTTAAATCAACTTCTCCAACTATACTTCTTCTATTAAGAAGCTCTCGGCAGTCTTCAGCACCCGGCGTGAAGCGCTTTGACAAATGTATACAGTTACGATTCCACTACACTGACAGGTCACCTCAGATTATTCCTCAGGACAGTCTGACCGTGCTATATGTTGGGGAAGGATCAGTAATGGGGCTGAAGGGATGGGTGGTTCTGTGCTTAAGAACACAGTTTTCCTCTGGGAGAGGAACCCACAGGCTCACGAGCCATCCATAACTCTGGTTCCTGGCTATCTGATGCCCTCTTCTGGCCTCTGCAGTCACTGCACACACATGGCGCAAAGACATAATTGCAGGCCAAACATTCATACAGGTAAGATAACTATAGAAAGAGGAAAAGGACCAAAGTGGTTACTGCACTCTAAACCACTGTTGACTGTGTCGATGGGTTGATGGGGGAGGCCACCTTAACAGTGAGGAGTCATGATGCTTCTTCTGGGAATTCATTAGCCAGCATTTGTGTCCTGTGAACAGACACAGAGTCCTTTCCGTACTCAAAGAAGAAAAGTGTTAGCTCAGTGCTATGGTCCTTATCCGTAGTCCCACTGCTTAGGAGGCTGAGGCAGGAGAATTGCATGACCCCCAGGAGTTCAAGGCTAGATTGGAGAACAACATAACAAGATGTTTGTTGGAACCCCTGCGCCCCCCCCCCCCCCAATCCATGTGTGCTGTTGTGAACACCTGTAGTTCCCACAGCGGGGAGACTTACCCAGTTTCAGATCATCCTGGTGCATAACTTGGAACTACATGATCATAAATGTTGAAGAGGAAAGAGGCAGAAGAGGCTAGGCTGATAACTGCAATAGATCATTTAGCTCATGCCTTATGGTTTGTGGGTTTTGCATATAATAAATTACAGGGCTCATAGGCAACCAACTTCCATGCCCCATATATTGCCAGGCATGTGCACATCGAGCCATGACTTTAGAATTTTCATTACTCACTTATTATTATCTAGGAAACTTTTTTTAGATTTATATATTATCTTACGTGATGAGTGTTTTGCCTGCAAGTATGTGTGCACCATGTACATGTCTGGTACCTAAAGAAGACAGAAGAAGGCATCACATCTGTAGTCTGGAGTTACAGACGGCTGTGAGCCTCCATGGGGTGCTGGGAATTGAATCCTTGTAACTCCTCTGTAATGTATACAGTACAATGTGAAGGCCAGGACTGTACTGAGTGTGTACAGGCTTCCTTGATTCTTATTCCATACATAATGCAGTATGAAAACAGTTTACCTATCATTTATGCTGTATTACGTATCAAATACGATCTAAGGATAATTCAAAGTATGTGAGAGCTACCGAGCACAGCTTTTATGCAAACACCACACTGTTTTCCATAAGAGAGGTGAGCATGCTTGGATTTGGGTGTTCTGGGTCATTGAGGTCCTGAAACCAACCCTATCTAGTTTCCTAGGAGTGACAGTAGCTGACCTCTTTTGTAACAGGCTTCTTGAGGTTACAGAATGGCAAATGGACAGTAGAGCATGCTGGCAGGCAGAGAACAGCGAGTTAGGGTGCTGCGGCTGAGGTGACAGGCGATGGTGGCTTAAGATGGGGTGGCCAGGGGAGAAAGGAGGGCAGGACAAGATTTTATGAGAACGCGAGTGCCTGGTTATTCAGTTAAAGTCTCACGATCTTTTTCATCTGGTTTCATTCATTTAATGAAATGGAGGCACTTTAATGTGGGCCGCCCGTGCACAAAGTGACCAGATTTCAAACCTCCTCCTAGCCCAACTACTGTGGTTTAAGAGAAAACATTGTAGGACACAGTGTGTTCTTGAAATTTCCTGTATTTTATTATTGCTCAACCTGGCCTCAGTGTCAGCCAACACCCAGAGGCTGGTTTATATGGCACTGAGCGAGTGTTTATGTGACGCCGAGGCCGGCAGAAAGCAGAGAGCTTCTGCACAAGGTGTGTGGCACTGGATATCTGCAGAGATGGGTAGAACTAACAGTTGTGTACCGCCACCTGGCGGGAAGGACTGGCTGTCACACATATTTAAAAAGTAGATCACCAAAGCTCAACCTCAGCAGAGATGAAGGAAGGGGAACTGTGCAGCCCTGCTATGTCTTGTCAGTTCTATTTAAATAATTCTGTATTTGCAGATGTAGTGACCATTTTCTGATCTTACAATCACTGTCACTCATGAAGCCTTCTAGTTGGGGAGTTTGATTTTGTGAAACATTTCTGAAGTATCTAAATAAAATCACATTGAATAATCTCCCCTGGCACCCGGGCTGTACTGCCAATGTTCCTGGCTCTAACCCTCATCACTTCATGCCATAGTACACTGAAGAGAGAAATGTGTGTTCTCTTCTTGCCTGAATAAAAAGACCCCCTGAAGAGATGGGGCAGGGGTAGCCATCACCAAGTACTTTGCTTCAGTGCCTCAGAAGGAAGTTTCTGTTGAATTCTATAGCTTGAGATTTATTTTCCTTTCAAGATCAATAACAGCATGCATTTGTTTGCTCTTTTGTCTCAAATTTGGATTTCAGCTTTAGGTTTCATACCTAAGAAGGTTCACTGCCCTGACCTTGGGCCCCTTTAGGTTTCACAAATTGGCTCAGGAGTCACCACAGTGGGGCAGAGAAAACCAACCTTATCCCTGGGGATGCAGGACTGGGTTCAGATCCTGCCTTGCCTACCCTGGCCTTACAAACTTATAAAAGTACGTTCTCTCCACTGTAGTCCCCATATTCATAAAATGGAGATCGTAATTGCTCCAGTATGGGATGAAAAGACACATAGTTGGAAATTCATGTCTCATGAGATTAGGTCCAGATATATGAAACTGTACTATCAGTTAATTTAAACATTTCTGATATGTGCACTGTACACTATTTATTCTTGATTTTATACTGAAACACATTCTAGACTCTATTGGGTTTCTAGATAGTTGATTGATTTGCACACTTAATTTTCTAGCTAATCTTTTATAGTTAAGCGACTGCCAAGAAATCGAATCATCCCCACAGTGTGTTACAGTGTCAGCATTTGTCCTACTGTGGATTTTTTCATGTGAAAGTGCTGTGTGAATGCATAGAGATGCCTCATATTTTGAGGAATTTCACTCAACAAGTTTATAACCTTCTTGTGTGTGTATACGTGCATGTGTGTGTGTGTGTTAGAAACAATATGGCATTATTTTGCATGTCTGTGATGAACTTAGGGAATTATATGGAATGTGTGTGTGTGTGTTAGAAACAGTATGGTTTCTAACCACAGCTGATCTTATCTTGGTGGTTACAATTCTAAGTTTCCATCTTAATAGGTCAAAGCTCAATAAGAAGACTTATGTAATACGTGTTTTTATTCAAGTGTCAATTATGAAAAAATAGATTTACAAATTGCTGACCAATCCTAAGAAGCTATTTGTGATGTGATCCTAATTAGCCTCCTTTCTCTGATTTGCAGCTTTACAAAGAAATTGAAATCTGTCCAAAAGTCACCCAGAATATCCACATTGAGAAGACAGACGCGGCTGCTGATAATTACGGTAGGTTTATTTGTCTTTGGTCTTGGCTGTTTGTGTTTCTAGTTAAAGCATTTCCTATGTAAACAGAATGTGCACATAGTTACAATTCAATAAAAAGCCTCTGGGGCCTGTTTCAGACAACACATCTAGCCCCTGAGCTGTGAAGAGCAAGTGAGCTGTGAAGAGAGGTGCTCACCCTGGGCACAGGGAGGGAAGGCTCAGGCCTCAGTCTCTTAACTTGAATCAATGGGATTTTACTGTCATACGAAGCAAATGGACTCAGGGATCCTGAGGCAGAGGGATTGCTGTGAGTTCAAGGCCAGCTTGGTCTACAAAGAGAGTCCAGGACAGCTCAGGCTACACAGAGAGACCCTGTCTCAAAAAGCTAAAGAAGAGAAAGAGGAGGAAGGTGAAGAGGAGGAGGAAGAGGAAATGATGATGATAGAAGGACCAAAGAGCTGACTCAGTGATGAAGAACACTCGCTGGTCTCAGAGGATCCGAATTTGGATCCCAGCACCTTGGGTGACTTACCACTGCTTGTAACTCCAGCTCCATGAGATTCAGCACTCTCTTCTGGCTGCCTTCTGTGGCACCCACACGTGTGGGTACCAATCAAAGAGAGATGGGGGGGCGGAGGAAGAAGGAGGTGGAGGAGAGAAGAGAGAGAGAAGGAACAGGACTGAGTGGGAGTGCAGTACCTTATTTTTTGTTGCTCCTGACAAGTGAAGGGAATATCCATGTACTTTTCTTGCCCACAAACAGGCACTGTTCTGCCTGTCTCTCTGAGGAAGGTTAAGAGGACTGACTTTGTTGCGGTACTGTGATGCCCAAGACTGACCCTGGGTTGCCTGGTGCACAAACTTACTACAGTGAAAAGGATTTAATGCACAGTGCCCCTTGTGATTGTGACTTATTACAGTGAACTAACACAAAGTCAGCGAAGACCAAAGGGCGGGAGCGGGTGCAGCACAGCAGGCTTGGCCTCCATATTGCTCTCCCACTGGAGTAAGAGGATAGAGTTGAGTCCCCAGCATCAGAGTGTTAGACTGTTGTTGGGGACTTTAGAGACTCATTCTCTGTGTCCTTGCTTGGAAAGCAGGTCATCTGTACACACTGCCTGGCACACACCCAGTTCCTAGGATCCCAGGAAAGAAGCAGGTGTACACTCTAAATTACAGTGTTTGCACCATTTAGACATGCAAGGCACATGACAGTGGTGGAGATCCCCTCTCAAAATAAGCGGTAGGTGCTAGTCAGGGTCCAGACTAGTGCAGGTCTGGGAGAAAAAAAAAAAAGCCACAGACCTATCTGCTGTGTGACACTTTCCTATAAGGGCAGGTCTGGAAAAAAAAAAAAAAAGCCACAGACCTGTCTGCTGTGTGACACTTTCCTATAAGGCTGCCTGCATGCTGATGTCATTGGATACGTGATCCTTCCTGTGTATTTCAGACTACCTTTAGCTTAAGCAGTAATAGAACAGCACTTGAGCACAGTAAGAGGGGAAATCTGTATAGTGTTGTCCTAGAACACCTGAAGGTAGCTGAGGTAACGGTCGCCGAGTCCAGTGCCCCAAGGCTGGCATTTCCTTCTCCTTCTCCCCACGTGTCATTTAAGGATTGTCCTGGAGCAGCTGTCACTTGAGATGACTGTGCCTTTGCTGAGGAGAGATAGAGGAACTGGAAAATCAGGTGTTACTCTGTGACAACCACAGCTCTAAGCAAATCACATAGCCACCTAGTCACAAAGGAGCCTACTATGTGCTGGGAGGAGCTTGCAGTTCTTGGTGAAATGTCAAGACCACTGCTTACACGCATGTGAGATCTTTCTCTGAATGCAGCCATTAATCTTTCAGTGTTTGAAAATTTCCAAAGCCTTTACAGACAGCTGGTATAATATTCCTTCAGCGTCTCCTCCTGCAGGCAAATAACCTCATCTCAGAATGCTCATTAGAGTGTTGTGGCCTAATGAATAGAGCTAATTTTGTAGCTCTGGCCACTTCCATTATATCTTCACGCCATTTACTGTTTGACCCCTGAACTAAACACATCGGAAAGCCTGGAGGACATTTTCAATGGCAAAGAATTAATTTCTATAAAGGGCTTATTATGCAACAGAAGTGTGACCTCCGTGATTAAAGCCGTAATTGGTGGCACTGGTGTAAACAAGTGCTTGGTCCTGTGGACTCAGAGGCTCTGTGACAGCACGTCTGCTTCTGCTTAGTCTCTGTCATGTGAGGTAAACTCGTGAGACTCTAGATAAGAGTGCAGTTCCCAGCTCATAGACTCTTAGTCCACAGTTGAGTGACGTGGGGCCATAGAAATAAGCACTCCGCATTAAAATACCCCACAGACGCCCCCATTTTCCTCAGGGAATGAGTTATAAGATTTTTCACAGGTACCTAAAATTGAAGATAGCACAGAGACCTATACCAAGTTGTGGTTTTTTTTCCCTCCCTCTACACATACATACTACATGTTGAGATTTTTAATGCATATGCATATTTGCCTGTGTGTTTATCTGTGTGCCATGTGCATGCTTGGTGCCTTCTTGAAGGCCAGAAGAGGGAGCTGTAATGAGAGATAGTTGTGAGCCACCATATGGGTGTTGAGGATCGAATCTGGATCATCCAGAAGACTAGCCCCTAATAAGGTTTTATTTGTCAATTAAGCACATCAAGAGAGGACCAGGAATAAATCATAATAAAGAGCAGTTGTTACAAATGTTGTAGTAGATTTTAAATGTAGCTAATAATGTTTGTGACTGAATGCCTAGATTATTACAGCAGTATTATCTAACCTGCTGCCATAGTCAATAAAAGACACAGAAGCTGTTGTATTTCAGAATAGGCCTTATTTTACCTGGGGCTGGGCAGATATTAACCCCTAACCCACCTCCCAGCCCCCGCCCCATGTCATCTGCTGTAATCATTTCTATCTGGGCTACTTCCTATCCATAATCCAAAAGCATTTGCTTGTGTTGTTCATTGGTCCCACTTCTTTCCATGGGGAGCTTCAGAGTTCCTCCTCCTGGCTCATGTGTATTTTTTTTTTTTTTTTTTTTTCTATCCAGTGGTGATTTCTCTCTCTCTCCTCCAGGACCTTTTTCCTCCTCCCAAGATCCTTCTCTCCCTAAAGCCTGCAAACCTTCTGCCCTTCACTTCTGTCCTGCCCAAATGTAGGCCTTCTCCCTTCCCCCCACCCCATAATCAATTTTAAATTAGGTAGAGCAAGGTTTACACAGCAAAGACAGGTGTACGTGAGTGAGAATGTGCCTATCTGGGCAGCAGCCAGATCTTAGGGAGCAAAATCATAACAATCAACTATAAAGCAGCAGTCTGTGCTGTTCCAAACAGTAGATAGAACCAGAGTTGAGAGGGGGTGAGTATAGCCACATAAGGTAGACCTGCTAGGACTGAGAATGAGACGGCACGCAGCAGCCATGACATGGAGAGATTTACTTGAGGGAAGAGAAAGGGAGAGGGGGTAGGACCTGTGTGGGCCATGAGGGTCAAGAGACAGAGAGACAGTGGGAGAGACGGAAAAGAAAAAGGGGGTGCCCTTAGAGAAAGTGCAAGAGAGAAGTACAAGAGTAAGAGACAGATTAAGAGATGGGTTAGGGGGCTGGAGCGATGGCTCAGAGGTTAAGAGCACTGACTGCTCTTCCAAAGGTCATGAGTTCAATTCCCAGCAACCACATGGTGGCTCACAACCATCTCTTCTGGCCTGCAGGCAGAATGCTGTATACATGAGAGAGAGAGAGAGAGAGAGAGAGAGGAGCGAGAGAGGAGAGAGAGAGGATGAGAGACGAGAGAGGAGAGAGAGGGAGGAGAGAGGAGGGAGAGAGAGGAGGAGAGGAGAGAGAGGGAGAAGGAGAGGAGAGAGAGAGAGAGAGAGAGAGAGAGAGAGAGAGATGGGTGGTGGGTTTGTCTTTTTTATCCTGGGCCCCTGGTGGCAGCAGCGGTTGATGACTGAGGCAGGCCACTTACATGCCAACAGCATATGGGTGTGGATGTAGGCACTGTACAAGTCTATTGAGAGGCTCAGACTGACATAAAGAAAGTGCTTTGGTTTGGTTTATTCAGTTTTGTGGCCACCAGTACTTTCAAATAGTCCACAGTGCATTGTTTGGAGGTCGAGGCCACACCACAATGAAGGCAGAGGTCCTCGTGGCCAAATCACTTTGTGCTGGTTCCCGCACGCCCTGCTGCATGGCTGGTGACCTTAGTTGAGTTCTTCTTAGATCTGGGCTCCTGTTGGCAGCAGCGTATTGTCCGGGAAGGGTGAAGGGTCTGTTACTTTCCTGCTTGCTGCTCGGAGATGCTTGAACAAACCAGTGCGGCAGAGGAAGGGCTTATTGAAGCTCACAGCTGGAGGGTGTGGTCCATCTTGGTTGGGAAGCCCTGGCTGCAGGAGTCTGAGGAAGCTGGGCAAGTTGTATTTGCAGTAAGGAAGCAGAAAGTAACACGTGTTCACCTCAGCTTCCTTCTTTTTATGTGGGCCAGGGCTTAAGCTCAGAGGATGCTACCACCCATTGGAGGGTGAATCTTCCCACTTCAGTTAACCCAGTCATGCCCAGGGCCTTGTCTCCTGGGGACTCTAGCTCTTGCTAAAAAGCAGTATTATCCATCATAATCTTGGATGATCTGACTGTCCCCGACCTGAGAAACTCCCGTGGCATCTCAAGTGCAGACCCAGCCAGTCCACATCCAGCTCAAATATCAGCTTAAGTGTAGCTTTTGTTACATATGAGTTCATGTGTAATGCAGGCAACTAGTACACACAAACACAACATCTTAACAGTACCAAATGCTGCCTTCTAATTTAGGATGGAAAAGATGATCTAATAATTCAACTGGCTGAATACATTTTTAAACAGTAAACATGTGGTGGGCTCGTGCTTTTAATTTCAACACTCAGGAGGCAGAGGCGGGCGGATCTCTGTGTTTGAGGCCAGCGTGGTCTACAGAGTGAGTCCAGGGCAGCCAGGGCTACACAGAGAAACCCCGTGTCAAAAAAGCCAAAACTGAACGACAACGACAAAATAAAATTCCCACTTAGCAATTTCTCTTTCCATGCCAGCCTTTAGGTGGCACTCAGAGTGTAGTGTAGACATAGCTCAGATTACAGGGTGCTCAGAGTGAGAGGCTGTCTCTGGGTGGAGGTGTGCACAGGTCAGCCCTGTGGCTTTCTCTCAGAGGACGTCTGGTGCTATTACATCCTTAGGGTGTGGGTGTCTTTTCCTGCAGCTAGTTTGGAGTTCTTCGTTGTGTGTTGTATTGTGGACTCCCTTTGGCCATGGGTGTCGGTATGAGGGATTTCCTGGCAGCTCATCAACTCAGCTGCCTGTTCGGTTTCTTCACTTAGTCTTAATTGCTTCCTTTTCTAGGTCACTAGGCTGCTATCTCTCACAGCGCCTTCCTGTCTTTACAATAGCAGCCTCCTAATCGCTGGCCACCTTAATTTGATATTGAGTGATCTGCTTCTTCCCTGTTGGCAGCCATTGTGGCCATCATTAGAGTTTGCTGAGGTTAGAGTGTTCCTGTCCCACTTAGAACCGCTGTTGACTGGCTGTAAGAGCACTGTGTCCTTCCGTTTCTTTTACACTTGCTGACTAGGAAACAGCGACATAGACCTCACTGCAGCGGCTGTGCTGCACAGTGGTGCTGGCCTGAGTGAGCAGCTCTCCTCTTAGCCTACACAGTTGTCCTCCGGGGTGCTTCGTATGTTGGTCAAGTTTTGTCTTTGGAAAGGAAGTTGTGCCCGAGGTCCTTTTGTTTGCTCTGTTCACATTCAGAGCTTACTTGCCACATGGAGAATTCCGGTGTCTTTCTTGGGTCTGTATTTTGTACCCAAGTACCTAGTGCAGACTTTCATAGGTGACAGCCGGTCTCAGGCCTGTGGGTTCCCTGCCTCACTCACTCTTTGATTATCAGTCATTCAACACAAATAACATAAATTCCTGCGTGAACCCTGTCAACTGTGCCTCCAGAGCGGCCTCTGCCTTGGTCTTGCTGCGTTCCGACTAAACTGGCTGGTTCTCAGCAGATCCCATTAGCGTTTTAATTGCTCCCACTCCAATAAGAATGACAGTCAAACTGATAATATAGCAAAGATAGGAAGTTCTGCTCCCTGTCTGAGAGGGTTTAGGACTTGGAGAATTAACAATGGTAGGTGGCTTTTTTTTGCCTGCATGGGGTCACCCGTGGTACCATGGTACCATTCCCTGGTACCATGAACTAAACAGAAAACATAACATTCATTTTGCTTCAAAGGTCCTCATGGCTCTCTGGCATTCACCCTTATAATAGACGTCTTTCTTTCTTTTTCTTTTTCTTTTTCGTTTTGCCTATTTTTAAAAAACAACTTTTCTTCTCCCCTCAGCTCTGGTTAGGTAGTTAATATTCTGATGACCACTGTTAGACTATGCTATCAGTTAGCCAGACTCCAGTATGAAATGCTATGTGTACGGCGAGTTTTGGGGATGCAGTATTAAGTTAAAGCAGTGTCCCGTGTAGCAGTACATATGGGTGAAGACCTCGTACCCAGGGACTGTGTGTCCTAAGATGTAGACTGGATGAGGAGGAAAAAACAAAACAGGTGAAGGACCCTGGTGAGATAAGCCGGTCTGTCTGCTCTGTGCTGTGTAAGGAAGGCAAATCAGTGCCCTTCGCCAGGAAACAGGTAAGATAAAATAATGTCCTTTTGTTTGCGCTGACAGGCGAGTGTGAAGTATAAGGCTCAGGGATCTGGTAATATTTATTTTTTTAAGTAGCTACTTTTAGAATGATCTAAAAATACATATTTTTTTCCCCTGCTGTGTAAGGCAATCTGAGCAACAGGAAAAAAGAATCCTAAGTGTAACCCAAAACATAGACATCGATCGCTCTGTGCTCACAGCAGGTACTTCCTGTGGCTGCCTGTACATTCAGAGCTGTGAGCCCTGTGTTCTGTCTTGTGTTCCACAGGGTTTTTGCTATCTTCTGTGGATGAAGATGGCATCCGAAGGCTCTATGTGAACAGCGTCAAGGAAACCGGGTTAGCTTCCAAGAAAGGTAAGACTGTGGATGCGTTGTCTGTTTCTGTTTTTGTCTTATTGTTTGTTTGTTTAATTATTTATTTATTTTATTTAATTATTTTCAAGACAGGGTTTCTCTGTGTTAGCCTTGGCTGTCCTGGACTTGGTTTGTAGACCAGGTTGGCCTTAAACTCACAGCAATCCACCTGCCTCTGCCTTCCAATTGCTGGGACTTATCTTTTGCTTTTTGGTTTTTGAGGCAGGACCTTGATATGTCGCTAAGGCTGGCTTAGAACTCATGATGTGGCTCAGACTGCTCTTGAACTCTTGAACTCTGCATCAGCCTCTCCAGGCTTAGGGTCTACAGACTTGCAAACCCCCGTCTCCGACCTCCCACCCTGTGGACCTTGTCCATCTCATAGGTTACCTTTTGGGTTTTTCTCATCAGTAAATGTGTATAGAGAATTTGTCTCCTTTAAGAGAATTCCAAGGAAGTGGATTTAGTGCATGAATTTGTGTATGCAAGAAATGTCACACTCCTACATTTTAGATGTGGCTCTGAGCCTGGATCCAAGGGACTACTGCAGCATTCCCTTCTAATTACAATGGTTCTTCTTTATCTTCTGGGGGCCTCTGAGGCTTAGAGGAGGAAGAGCTTTGGTCCTCCCTGGTCAGAGCTATTGCCTGAGCCTGTAGCACCCTCAGAAGTGGCTGTTCCACTCCATCACTTCCTGGACAGTCTGCAGACATTGATTTTCAATCCAGCCCCCTCGTTTCTGTTGTCCGCCCCCTTCTGCTATGTCTCACCTGTTATCTTTTGGTCCTCTGAGAGCTCAGCATGCGTTTCAGCTACCTTTGAGCCCAGTTCTCCATCTCTGTATTCTCAGAGTTCCTTCTCAACCTAGATTACAGTGGACTGGACCTTCTGTAGCCATAGGCTCTGCACCTGTGGACGCTACCATTTGAAAATCTCCTGGGTGAAGGGTGTTGAAAAAGTTGTGAGAGACACATACATACATACATGAACACACATAAAAAGAAGAAAAAAAGCGTCTGGCACATGCTTGTAATCTCAGCACTCGAGGAGGCAGAGGCCAGCAGATCTCTGTGAGTTCAAGGCCAGCCTGGTCTACAAAGCATGTCCAGGAGCCTGTCTCAAAAAACCAAAACCAACCAAACAAAAAGTTATGCAAACACTGACTTATGCTCACCTTTGCACTTGTCATCATTCACTGCGCATTAACCATTTATGTTGCTTTAGGTCTGACAGGTAACTTACAGATGATTTACATATGGCTACATGCAGTATGGCCCCCGCTATATCTGCTGATATTGTCAAGGGCCACCCTGGAACCCATCTGGGAAGGGAACCATGAGAAGGCAGAACCTGTCCACTCAGTTTGAGGATCACTATAACAGAATAAACTGTGTGGCTCAAAGGCACAAGATTTTTATTTTTATTTTATTTTATTTTTTTGCCTCTCACAGTTCAAGAGACTAGGAGTCTGAAGTCGAGGTGTTGAGAAATTGATTCCTTCTGAGGCCTCAGGGAACAATCTGTCCAATGGCTCTTCTTAGACCTGGTGGCTGCCAGCCATCCGTAGTGAGGCTTGGTTTGTAGCTGATGCTCTCCCTTCTCCCCAGGGATCCTTGGTTTGAGGGCCACTTGTCTTTCCATGGTAGTCTCCTATGAAGAGGGGGTCCTTTGTTTAACACTCACTCAAGTTTCCACAAGTTTTGTCTCATTTAAGGGTTTATTTTGACTTAATTATATCTATAATATTACAGTTATAAAAACTATTTTAATCATCTCCATGATGTGTGCCTGAATCTCTTTCCAAAGAAGGTTGCTTCCTGACACTGTAGGCAGACATTTGTTTTGTTTTGTTTTTCATGGGGGCAGTGTTCAGCTCATTGTACTCATAAAAATATGCGGTGGGTCAGTAATGCTTAGAAACTACTTCGCTCTCATTCTTGGTATGGACTCTTTAGTTTCACTGAGGCAATAGGAAAATATACAGGCGCCTAGCACATCTGGGTCAGCTGTGCACAGCCAGGGCGAAGGTGGCATGCGAGGGGAGGAGAGTCAGACTCATGGATGCACTAGCTGTCATGGGGGAGAACCGCCTTTGTATTGCTTCTGTGTTTCCTAGACCACAGGCAGTCTGGAGGCTAGCGTTTGCAGAGGCACCGAGCTGCCCGCTGCTCTGCTAAGAGCTGAGACAGGGCACATCCCCTCCAGCCCTAGTGACTGATCTTATCGCTTTCAGCAGGATGAGTGTGCTGCTGGCCTGGCCGGGGGTGGGGGATCTTCTAGCTTTAGTCACTTCCTGTTTTAGTTCTTTGAGTCTGAGAATGCTGATGCTTGATGAAAGCAAATGTCTCCCTGACACTCTACAGAGGGTGGCCAGTGTCAGATCTAGCAGTTAATGCCAACCTCCATCCCAGCACACCGCTTTCAGGGATCGCTGCAGGCCACACAACACATTTGTGCATCTTGGGTACCAAATATCCCCTCCCCTACTTCCAGCCACTGTTCCAGTTTCTCTTGATTCTCCTGTGCAGCCAGCCTTTGATACCTGTAGTCTGTGAGATGTTTTCCTTCTCTCATTTGGTGAGTCCAAGTTCTTTGACCACTCATTAGCATGCAGAATAGGACTTAGTCTGGTGTTTTGAACACAGCTTAGGTGTCTGCAACCCTGTTAAAATGACCAGAATATGTTGTTGAGAAGAGAGGCCAGCGGGGTGCTGCCTAAGCGGATCTGAGCATCCTGTTTGCACTAATAAACTCTGTCTGGTTTTCACCCTCATGTCCTTCTGTCGCTACCTTGGGCTCTTGGCTCTTCTGTCCTGCAGCTAGGGCCCATGTTCCCATTTCCCCCACTGCGGTCCCACTCCCCCCACTGCTCTCCCACTCCCTCCACTGCTCTCCCACTCCCCCCTCTGCTCTCCCACTCCCTCCACTGCTCTCCTACACCCTCCACTGCTCTCTCACTCCCCCCACTGCTCTCCCACTCCTTCCCCCACTGCTTTCCCACTCCTTCCCCACTGCTCTCCCACTCCTCCCACTGCTCTCCCACTCCCCCCCACTGCTCTCCCACTCCCCCCACTGCTCTCCCACTACCCCCTACTGTTCTCCCACTCCCCCCACTGCTCTCCCACTCCCCCCCACTACTCTCTACACACAGGCTGCTCCTAGTTGGGTTTTATGGTGGCTGCTCTTGTTTTTGTACCTTAGTGTATCCTTTGACCTTTCACCCCAACTCCGTCATGGCCTTGTTTGTTTTGGGCTGTCATTCTCCCTTTGAGAACACCTAAGAGCCATTTACTGTCACCTAGTATCTTCATGATGGCTGCACAGACATAACCTGGTTGAGAAAGACATATGTCCTTTTGCTTTAAACAGTTTGGATACTTCACAGCTAGACTTTTCATGGTCTGTTCGTCCTTATTTCCAGGGCCGATTGGAGATGATAGCAACACAGAGAGCCAATGTCTACTGAGTATCTTTAGTGATTACATGATGGCTTCATTACCTCTCATCACCCCATTTCTTTTTTACATATGAGACTGAGGCTGGGGGCTACTCAGTAACAGTCAACCGTCATAGGCAAAGGCAGGGTTGCTGTGAGTTCAAAGTCAGCCTGGGCTATGTAGTGAGTTCCAGTACACACACAAGCATGCACACACTCACAGGCTCACACACGCACCAAAACCAAACATCAACCCCTCTGCTTTTCATATACTGAAGTTTTATGTTTTCTGTTTAAATATTATATGGCTCCAGATGAATTGTTTAGGACTGGAGAGATGGCTCAGTGGTGAAAATCACTGGCCGCTCTTGCAGAGCTCCTGAGTTCAATTCCCAGCACCCACATGCTCACAGCTCCTCTAACTGTAGTCCCATGGGATCGGATGCTCTCTTCTGGTGTGCAGATATACATGGGGACACAACACACATAAATAAATAAATAAGTCTTAAAAACAATGGATTGTTTATTTAACAGAATTTTACCTTTGACACAAAAACACTGACATTTCACTTCCATTACCTCCCCAGCCATTCCCTCCCGAGTCAGAGGTGGGTGTGTGTGTGTGTGTGTGTGTGTGTGTGTGTGTGTGTGTATTTTATGCTTGGTAATAGGTTTTATAAGTTTTGGAAATCTGAGTAAGGATAGCCAGGGTGAGCTCCAAATCAAGGAAGTGAGACCTCTCCAGAATGATCTTTCTGTGGAGTTAGAGCTCGCCTACATGGTTGCCTTGGGTGGGGTGTCCTCTCTCAGTTCCTCTCTGCCACATCCCTTCATTCACTTCCCTTCTCAAGGAGACTCACTTCCCTTCTCAAGGAGACTCCCTTCCCTTGGCAGTGTGTCCCTCCTCTCCCCTCCCCCTCTCCTCCCTCCCCTTCACCCCCTCCTCTCCCCTCCCCTCCCTACCCTTTCCCCCAGCATCTGGAGTGTCTGTAATAAAGGTTGGAATTGGCCCCATTTAGCATCAGCTTCTTGTTCTCCCAGATTGGACTTGTTCTTGGCCGCCCCTTTGGGGTCCAAACATTGGCCCTTCCCCAGGTTGCTCAGGCCCTAAGGCAGATGCTTAGAACACAGAAGTAATGGCTTTGTTTAGGTTATCCACTGGGGTCAGGATAGGAGGTCTAGAGTTCTCAACCTGTGAGTTGCCATCCCTTTTGGGGGTGTGTCACATACCCGATTTCCTGCATATCCAATAATTACACTATGATCTGTAACAGTAGAAACAAAATAACTTTATAGTTGGCATCACAACACAAGGAACTATGTTAAAGGGTTGCAGCGTTTGGCGGGAAGGTTGAGAAGCAGTGCGGGAGAGCCTTCTCAAGCCTGCCTGAGCACTGCATCCTGCCCCCAGCAGCCCTGGGGCTGTGAGACTCATTACAGGAGAGCGTGGCAGGCACCTTCTGGCAGAACTTCTAAGGAGGCTTGCTCTGATTTCTGTGACATTAAAACTTTTCCATCTTGCGTTGGCAGGCCTGAAGGCGGGGGATGAGATTCTTGAGATCAATAATCGTGCTGCTGGCAACTTCAGCTCCTCTATGCTCAAAGATTCCCTCTCACAGCCTTCCCTGGGCCTCCTGGTGAGGACCTACCCTGAGCCGCAGGAGGGGCTGGAGCTGCTGGAGACCCCACCGCACCGAGTGGACGGCCCCCTGGACCTCGGCGAGAGCCCCCTCGCCTTCCTCACCAGCAACGCAGGTAGGCCGTGCCCAGGGCTGTGCTTCATTCAGCCGCTGCTGCTGCGGAAGTGTACCACGCTCCACGACGTACCTCAGGGCTTGCTCCTGCAGGCACCAGGTGTCTGTGAGGGAAGCGGATAGCTGACCCTCCGTTTCCTGTTGACCCTTCAAAGGGAAAGGCAAGGTGTTTCTGTCCTGGAATATGTTTTGCCACAGATATGCTGGTCACACTCAGAAAGCTTTGCCTTTCTTGTGCCCACTGTTGTCTTGGAGAGAGGTGATGGTGGAGGCTACCATTTCATGGTTGTGGATGGAGATGCTGGATCTTCCTCTAGTCTTCCCTATCTCCGTCCTCAGAGCCTGCCCAGCCCTGCCTCTCTTTCCCTGCGAGAGGAACTGGATGCTTTGTCTGAGGGAACTTGTCTCGCAGGCATTTGGTTGGCTTCTCTCAGGTGACCAAGAACTGGGTCAGTGGGAACACTGCCCTCCCCTGTCCCATCTGCTACCCTTACCCCACTTTCTTCCTGCTCCTTCTGGCAGCTTGGGTGCCCCTGCCTTGGAAACCTTCCAGGGACCCCCGACAGAATTAGTGCCCACCCCCAGCTCTATGATCTGGAAAAGGTGTCTCTGTGGGCTCCAGCCATAGTATGCTGTTTGGTTTGCTTGGGTGGTTTTTAAGTTTTATTCTGACAGGCTCTCCCTTTGTAGCCCAGACTGGCTTGGAACTCCCCCGAATGGCCTAGGTTGACCTTGAACCCAAGATTTCCCTGCCTTAGCTGTCCTGGTGCTGGGATTAGAGGAGAACACATTCCTGCCTGCCTCACAGGATCCTGTCCTGCCTGCCTCACGGGATCCTGTCCTACCGTTTTCACAGGATACTGTCCTTACTGCCTGTGTCTTTCTCTAGTGGGTTTGTGGGTTTGTTTCCTGGGAATGAGTGTGTTTTCTTCATCTTCGCCTTGCAGCTCTTTGGACTTAGCATCCCACACAGGTGACCCATGCCTACTGAACACGAGAATGAATGAGTGAACAAAGGGACTGTGTGGGTTGTGCTAGGGTTTGGGTTGACTTACTAGGTTTGGTTTCAGAATTCTTTTCTCTTTATATTGTGTCTTCAGGGGGAGAAGAAAAGCTGGAGGCAGTGTGCGTGTGCCCTGGTGCACAGGCTGCTGTTGTTGCATCTCGAGTGCCTGTGTCTGAGCCATTGCCAGATTATAGTCTGCAGCTTGGCTGCTTAAGCAAGAAGCCCTGGGATCGTTTGTGATTTTGTTCTTGGAAGAATTTGACAATTTGACGCTTCAGAAAACCAAGGGGCTTAGTTACTGTTGACTATTGGGTTCACTGTGTCACAGTGGTTCAAGCTTTAAAAGCTTGTTGAACACCAAGGAAAGCGGATCAAGACCCTGGAGGCTGTTTTCTCAGATAGCCACAAGGTGGCACTCGGGATCCTACAAAGCAAAACCCATGGCTTCTGTTCTGAGACCAAATGAACCACATGAGGTACAATTAGGTTGTTTTAGGATTTTGTGCACAAATACAGGAGACAAGTGTGTGTGACTGTATTTGATTAATTTTCTATTAGTGTCACTTCTGTCATTTATAGACACAAATTCAGAATTAGCTTGTTGTAATCGACGACCAGAAACTGGATCACCCCACCTAATTTTGAGTGACCTGGATCCTTCCATGCACATCTGGTTTTTGGCTCTTTTCCCTTTGCAATGGCAGAGTGAGTGGTTGTGGTGGGGAGTTCAGGTATGCAAAGCTAGACGTTTTTACTCTTCAGTCCCTTGAGGATAGAGTTCTATGTCCGTATGTAAAGCAGACTCTTGCTCACAAAGTGCTTCCCTGCTTACTCCCACTGTCTATTTCTTACTCAAGAGACACTTTGTATATGATCTGTGAGTGTTTTTAAGTGATTGTTTTTTGAAACAATCTAGCTCTGTAGCCCAGGTTAGCCTAGAATCACTATGTACTGTATACCGAGTTGGAAATCCCCTAGTTGGAAACCCCCTGCACCAGCCTCTTGAATACTGAGATTATAGCGAAGCAGGCGAAACTGTTTGAGCGAACAGTGTTCTTGTCTGTATGTGTCTGTTTGAGAAGGATCTGGGTGTATTCTGTGTATATATAGGGGTCACCTGTCTTTGATGGAGTCTTAAGCACAACACTGGCTTTCCTGTAACTTCCCCTAGACCAGGCACCTGTGGAGGCCCTGTGCCAAGCACGCTGAAACTTACCCTTGCTCCAGCCAGCAAAACTGCAGCTTTGGAGTCCTCTGCAGGAGATTTATCTTTTCCTTTGTTTTTTTCCTAACCAAATGGCTGTGACTTGGAGCTCATGGGCCCCACCTGGGGCTCTGCCTTCTGGGTGCTTCCGCTTCCTGGTCCTTATTTAACGGCCGAAGATAAAAGGGGAAAGCCGGGAAACAGGATGGGATAGCCAGCCAGCCTGCCCCATAGCAAGGCAGAGAGATAACACACACAGCACATGACTGCAGTCAGCACAGAGCAGTCGGACAATGGGCAGGCTGGACTCCAGCCTTGGTCTAAGTTTAGAAGTAACTAAAAATAAGAGCCATCTAAAAATAAGAGTCTAAGTGTGGGGTTTGGTGCTGGGGTGTCTTTAAGGTGGTCATATTGAGTATTCAGTGACCTGGACAGAGGCTCAGGTGGGAAGTGTGAATATCTCAGGGACTTTGAGCCCCACGTGAGCCCTGGTACTGTCTGCCCAGCATGCAGAGTTGACCAGACCTTCCCCTGAGAGGTCCGGTTGAAGGTTAGGATTCTCTTTCAAGCTTTGGTTATTTTTGAACCCTCTTTCTCATATAGCAGCTTAAGCCTTGTAAGGAGAAACATCATAGACTGGTGGTTAAAAATAGACCCTGAACCAGGTTCTTTGGGACTGCGTTCATTTTGATGTTAGCCCATGGTCCCATGCGTCCTGATTCACCACTCTTTGCTCTGCTCTGTGTCCTCATTACAAAATGGAGACAAGAGCACACTGTCATCTTACCGGGTCTATGCGATGGCCACGTGAGTCAATAAAATGTTTGGACCGGCAGGAAGTATATAGGAAACAGTTTACATCCTAAGCTGCTCTCTGTCACAGGTGACATGGGGGATTGTCTAACTGATAATGCCCCATGGCTCCCACTCACTGCCCGCTCCTCATCTTCTGTCTGCAGCAGGTGGCTTGTGTGATGCTTGGGTTTATGAGTTGCACATGCATACATTTCCGGGTGGAGAGAGGGAATTCTGTAGTACTGAACGCTGAGGTCCCTAGACCCCCTTTCACAGCCCTTGTTCTGTGTGTTCAATTTGGTGGTTGCTTCAGACGGTGGTTTAGATTCCTTGAGTGGCTCCCGTACGGGCCTAGAGTGGGCCCACTTAGGCCACTGACTCTCCCTGTTTGTAGACTTGTTTTCTGTCCTGGGAGAATTGTGACTGCAGTGTGGTGACATGCAGACCTGACCGCTACCATCCAAGATCTGCTTATTCATCGAGAATTTTGTGTTGGAAATGCACCACGGAGCGCATTTTCTTCTCACTCCTTGATAAAAGAGGGCAGCACAGTGCGCGGTTAGCTTTCAAAGCTTTGGGCAAGGACAGTCTCGTGCATATTCAAAGACCCTGTTCTAGTTCACGGCCATCTGCAATACACAGGTTCCAGCTGGAGTTTTGCTGGTCCTCTTTTGGTCCTTCCCAGACATTTGTTTATGAATATACGAGGAAGGTAGTCAGGACAGGCGTAGGGTGGCTCCCTCTTTGGCCATGACTCTAGGACAGGACAGGTGTAGGGTGGCTCCCTCCATGGCCATGACTCTAAGACAGGACAGGTGTAGGGTGGCTCCCTCCGTGGCCATGACTCTAGGACAGGACAGGCGTAGGGTGGCTCCCTCCGTGGCTGTTACTCTAGGGCAGGACCCTTGTTGTGCAGGGACAGCTGGTGGGAGAACTCGGAAAGGACATTCGTGTCATTTCCAGGAAGCCCCTTTTGCGCTCTCATGGGATTATTTTGAGTATGGATCTCAACGCTTTGGGTCAGGTGGATCCTATGGTGTGAGGGGCTGTTCTGTGCACCCTACAAACAGTTCTAAGATTGTGCTACCTGTCCAATCCCAAGCAAACTATCCTCAGAGACTGCTGCTGCCCAGACATGCACCCACCCCACCTCGTGACAAATCTCCCCTAGCTGAGTAGCACTGGCGAGGTTTACTAGAAGGCACACATCTGCTCATTTAGCTGTGCATCTCAGCGAGCACTGCTGTAGGAAGGCAAGCAGACCCGAAGTTCTTTTAGAAGCTTCCTAAAACATATATCCATTGTGTCTTAATATACCCAATGTGTCTGGCATGTCCCTTTTCTGCCATTTGTACTAAGGGAAGACAGAAAAACTTATTTGGATGTCCACTGCTTTCTCCAAAATGAGTAAAATTATTGTGGCATAGGATATTAACCATGAAATTTGCCAACAAAACAAAGACACTTCTGATAGCAATTATACAATAAAACAATGTTTATGCAAATTCTAAGAATTATCATTAAGTGGCACCTGGGTGTCCTTTTAGAAGTTTTAAGTGTGTGTTTAGGGGCAGGTGTGACACAGGCAGCATTGCTGACAGTGACAGGTAATCCTATGTAGCAAGTACTACAGCAGCCAGGACTAGGTAGCAAGACCCTCTACACACGTGCATGCGTGTGCGTGCGCACACACATACACACTAGTTTCTCTTAAGTTTTGTTATCACAGCTGACCTTGATTTCAGTGGCAGCACCTCTCTGACGCACCCTCCCTCCACTTCTTCTTGACTGGTTGAAGTGAAGCAGGTGCCTTGCTTTACCTCATTGAGGAGCCTGCAAGTTTGTGTTAAAGACACTGGACTCCCTGGCGGAGCTAATGCCGTTTGTTATTATTTGAAAAGTGGGTGTTCTTGCATTTTGAGCCAGAGAAGCCCAGCCTAGGTGACTGACAGCAGGCCAGTGACACATTAGAGACAATTCAGACCAGACTTAGATTGGAGAGCTGGAGACTCTTTGACAGGCCTCCCGCACATCTGTCTGCTGCTGAAAGGAAGCTGTGGGCCACAGTGGACGCAGACGTACCTCCTGCAGGAAGTAGATTCCCTGGCATCTGGTTCAAAGGAAAAGCCCCTGTGTTTGCCATGCAAGGCCCGGGCACCTTAGTTCAAAGGAGGCATTGTTTGCACCAGGCACGGACAGTGCTGGATCTGGCTAGCCAGTATGTGTTTTCTGTGCTGTACAGAGATGGAAGGCTCTGCTTTGTTCTGATGTTCCATGGAGATTTCCTGAGGCTCTGCATCTAGGGAGCGGGGAGGGGTGGCATGAAAGAGCAAGAGCGCAGCTTTGTCTTCCTGCAAACAAATCTGGTCCAGTCTTGTGAGGATTACCCCCCAGCCACACATGGTCCCTGTTTGTTTGTCGATAAAGTTCGCAGCCATGTGTGTCTTGTAAACTGTTGGCATGCCTTGCTTTCTGTCAATTAGCACATGGCCAGCTTCTCTGGGTCCTGCTGGGATGCAGAGGATTCGGTGCCTTGTCCTGATTTGCAGTGACATTTGATTGATGACATCCGACGGGTTCAGTGTGTGTATAGTGGGTGTGTGCCTTTGCACACTGGGGGGCTTCATGTTTATGTTTTTAACAATCATTAGTGTAAGAGATGGAGAGGCGGCTCAGAGCTTAGGAATGCTTGGTGCTCCTGCAGAAGACCCAGGTTTGATTCCCAGCATCCACATGTGTCTGTAACTCCAGTTCTAGGAGGTCTGATACCCCCTTCTGGCCTCTGTGGGTACCAGGGATGCACATAGAGCACATAAGATACATGCATTCATACATACATACATACATACATACATGCAAACTACTGGAACACATAAAATTAAAATGGAAAGAACTTTTAGAAATCATTAAAGTACTTTATATTTTATTTCCTTAATAAGCTGACAAGATTAATTATGCCCAAACCTATAATTGTTATGACTTTTTCCAAAGTATTTTTATTACATTTTTATTTTATGTACCCATATATGTGTGTGCATATGTGTACATGGTGTACATTTACTGTGGCACACGTGTGGAAGTCAGTGGACAAGGTGCCGTGTATCTCTCACGGTGTAGGCTGGATGGCCAGCTTGGTGCCTTCACCTCCTGAGCTGTCTCTCCACCGAAAAGTCATTTCCTTTTGATACAGGGTCTCTTGCTCTACTCCAGGGTGCCTCTGACTTAACCCCATAGCCCAGGCTGACATCCTCCCTCCTCAGCCTCTGAGAGTTGGATCGCATGCATGTACCACCAGCCCCACTCACAGCACATACTTAGCCGTCTCCATTTTACCGCAGTTTTGTTCTGTGATAGTTTGGTTTCTAGTTTTGTTGGCTGCTTATGCTGGTACCGTGTATGGTGGGGTGAACATAGAATCCTTTTAATCACATAGCTGTGACATGACTGAAAGAGAAAATGGAACCATCGCCTGACGGTTGACACCCAGAGCAGTGTCTTTAGCTCTGTACCGTCTTTTCTTGCACTCTTCACCCATCCATCAGTCACGTTTTCTCCTCGTTTAAATTCCAGTATAGTAATGACTTTTGAAAGTTCATTTCCGCATGCCTCTAACCCCAGCCCTTGGGAGGCAGAGGCAGGTGGAGCTCTGTGAGTTCCAGGCCAGCCTGGTCTACGTTTATAGTTTATAGAGTCCAGGACAGTCAAAGCTACACAGAGAAACCTTGTCTCGGGGTGGGGGTGGGGCGGGAAGTTCATTTCCTGGGGCTGGTGAGGTGGCTCAGTGCTTAAAGGAGTTGTCACCAAGCCTGACAACCCAAGTGAGAGGAAAGCTGTGTACACATACACTGTAAAATCATTTTAATAGAAATCACTTCCCTCTTTGGAAATGTTTGAGAATTTGCTTGACTTTAACACATTGCTTACATATCTCATCAGTCAAATCAATGATTTTTTTCTCCCTTTATATTTGATTCCTGTAAGACCTCGAAGGAAGGCAAAATGAATGTGGTGTGATCTAGACAAACAAAAAGGAAATAGTAAGTTTAGCTTTCATGGAAGGGTTTGCATTGTGTTGTCTTAGCTGCACAGGTTTTTAAACTATAAAAACAAACAAACAAACAAAACAAAAACAAAAAAAGAGACCAAGATATAGAAGTAATTTAAAAACCTCAAGGTGCTCTTGCCTGTTCACAACAGGGGTTTTATTTGCGCTAGTTTTAGAGATGACCAGCAGCTCCTGTCCTGAGGGTGCTCTGGCCTCCTGACTCTCTGTGGGAGGCCCCTGCGTGCCTGGCCATGTGCTCAGGCCCGGGGTACAGACAACTGTGCCTCGCTCTGGTGCTCTGGCCGTTGTATCAGCTGCCTGTTTCCTGGCACATGGGGGTGGGAATGCTGTAAATGAAGAGAGGAGAGTTCTGTCAGGCTCTGTTGTTTGGAGGAGTGCCTTCTGCAGTAAGGGTAACACTGCTGTAGAAAGTTGTGTGTGCGCATGCATATGTGCATGCGTGTGTGCGTGCACCCCCACTAAGCTGAGGGTATCCAGAGAAGGCTGTGCATATGGGAAGGAGGTCTCCCTGTCCACTTGGCTCCCCTCACTGTTCTTGAAGCAGTCCTTGTCACTTCTCTCTTCCGCTTCCTTTGGTCATTCTGTGGATGCTGTTGCAGAACACCTGAGCGCGTGGGCCAAGCATGGCGTGGAGACTCTCCTGTCTTCCCCTGCAGTCGCTCACGTGCCTTCCTGTCTGAGGCTGCAGCGCTGACCCTGCTCTTGCTGACGTGTAATTGGGCAGCGGGGGCCTCCTGTTAGAGACACCGTGGAGCCTGTGGTCTTCGAGGCTCTAGTTTGAGGTTTCTTTGCAAGAAAGGGAACTGTGCAGAAAAATGTGTATATTTTCACTTATATTATTTCTTCTGGTCAAAGCAAGCCTCAAGCCAGCCAAGATTTTTGGTGTAGGGAGCGGTCTCAGCGCTGTACTTTCAAGTAGGGGAGGGGGGGAACTCAGCCGGTAACAGATGTGAGCTGCAGGCCTGAGTTGTGTGTCCCTTCCTCCTTCGCTCTTGCCAGTTGTATTTGTCTGTTATATTTTCTGCTGAGAGACTTACAACTTAGATTGTTTATATTTTAGTTCGTGTCCACCTGCCGTTGGCTTTCTGTGAACGGGCTGAGTTAGGGTCCAGGGCTGTTTTGTTTTGTTTTGTTTCCATGAGGGCCACCAAGGCACTGTGACATTTGTCAGATGTTCCACCTCCTTCCTGGCTGCTCTGGCGTCTGCTGAGCCTCACACTTCATCCAGGGGCGGGGCTCCCGCTTGCGTTATGTTACTGTAGACTTATCTTCTGTGTGCCCTCTGCCAGGGAAAGTACCCCAGTCTTGTTTTTCTTCTCCTTGACTGTCGTCTGGGCGGTTTTTTGTTTTGTTTTGTTTTGTTTTTTTCTTTAAACTTAGTTCTAGGAAAGATATTGCTTGTGTGTAGATTCTTCAAGTTAAGGCATTTTCATCCTTTAGTAGATAGATGGCTTGCTCATGTAAACTGCTAATCTCTGGGACTAGGGCCAGGATGCCAGTCATGAGCCAAGCTTAACCGTGAAATGTGTCTGTATCTTCTGTGTCCTGGCCAAGCCTGCACGTTTAGTCCTTTATAGGCCACTCTGTGTGCTAGGTTCTGTGTGTGTCCTGGGCTCTGGATGTGTGCTGGGCTCTGAGTGTGTGCTGGGCTCTGGGTGTGTGCTGGGTTCTGGGTCCTGGGTTCTGTGTGTGTGCTGGGCTTTCTTTGTGTGCTGGGCTTTCTTTGTGTGCTGGGCTCTGTGTGTATGCTGGCCTCTGCTTTCCATCTCTTGACTCTGTGTTCTGGCCTATTTCTTGTATATAACACTTAGCTGGAGCTTGGTTTTATACTCTCTTTATTCAAGTCTTCACTTTTTTTTCAGAGGGTCTGTGTATTCTGACCTGTTTCTATGATTACACTTCATTTGCCTCACTTATTTTCCCTTCTCTTTCCCAAGTTGCATTTTAAAATTCTGCTTACAATTTATATAACCTGTCCCCATTCTTGTACTGTTCGCTCTTACTGTCTGGACAAGAAAGCAAGAGTTTTCACATGGATATGCATCCCAGCCCTCTTGTGTTTTGTAATGCTGGTTACTGCTTCCTGCTTGACCACGTCCCGCTCCTGCACGTTCTGTAATGCCATTGAGGGTTGGTGTTACCGCTGTCCCCTGCCCTTGAGATGAAAAGCCAGAAATATCTTGAGGTGCTGTAGTGGTTTGAAGGAAAATGGGCCCCCTTAGGTTGGTGTATTTGAATGTTTGGCCTTGGATGGTACATGGCCACACTGTTTTCCTACCGTGAAGATCTGGACTGACTCTCTAAAACTGTAAGCAAGCCCCCCCCCCCCCCAACACTTTTCTTTTCTAAATTGCCTTGGTCATGGCGTCTCTTCTCAGTCATAGAACAGTAACTAGAACGGGATGGTTTCCATCATTTCTTGGATGGAGCACGTTGTGTAAATAAATTGGAGGCCCTGGCACTTCTAGGGCCAGCCCTGTGATCATAGCCTGAATCCCAGGGTGTCCTGCCTCAGACAGTTGTTTTCTTTCATGCGGCTTTGGGTGTGTGGGTCTCAGAGAGGAGTCCCTGCATGCTCAGATTCCACTTGGGAAGGCGCTGATGTATAGGCATCTTTCTACTCCAGGTGTGGACACTGGAGCTCGGATTGACTGGAAACATTCAAAGCGACTAAGAAGTATGGGGTGTCAGCCCTCGTCCGTGTCTGTTGACCAGGAATCCAGATGTGATTGTTACTATTGTCGTCCCCTCCCCCCATCCTGTGTGTGTGTGTGTCTGTGTGTGTGTGTGTCTGTCTGTCTGTGCGAGTGTGGGAGCCCCCGGTGGATGCCAGGGATCTTCCTCCTGTTATAAAGCTACTACCCCACATGACCTAGTGTGTCTGGATTTCACTGCCTCCTCGGCCTCCACCTCCAGATGCTACTCCACTGACGTTGGAGTCATGGTTTCAACATAAGGATTGTATGGAACAAATATTTAAACCATAACAATTACTGTTTATTGTCAAACATATAAAGGAATATTGTAGCAGTCACAAGAAAAATTGCCATTTATTGAGCCAAGATCATGATCACAGAAATCACCAATACACACACACACACACACACACACACACACACACACACACACACACGCACACACACGCACGCACACACACACAGTTTCCCTCTGTGCCACCACCAGGGCCTCTCAGCCATGGCTGTACGTGATGTCCCATGCTTTCTTCTGCTTCTATGTGGCAGGGCACAGCCTCTGCAGCGAGCAAGGCAGCAGTGCTGACATAGCTCCGGAAGAGGGCGAAGGACCGGACTTGGAGTCTTCTGATGAGACAGATCACAGCAGCAAGGTGAGAGATTTTCATTTTCACATCCCATGTCCTGCAGGATCACAGCTGACACGCCACCTCTGCAGCTGTGTGTGTTTCGGTGGCCTCTCTGTGGGATGAAGTGTTTTTACTTCTGAGATGTTACTAAGTAGCTGGATATGAAATCCAGATTACAGCTCCACTAGCACACCCACGTGGGAGAGCAGCATCCCTTGTAACGGAGGGCGGGCCTCTTTCTTTAATGTCTGCCACGGCTGGAGCTCCCTGTTAGCCTTGATTTCATGCCGTTTCCTTGCTCCGTCTTCATTTGTGGAGGACGAAGCATCACCCCAAATGTGTGTAATTGAGTCGGCGATGCTGTCTTGCTACTTAGGGGTTCTGTAACGAGCTCCTTTTGAGCAATCTGCTTTTGGCTCTTATTCAAGGTGTACTTTTTTTACATTAAAGGGACAGGAAACAATTTTTTAAAAAAATTAAGCCAGTTATACTGTTCTTCATTTGAATGCTGTGAGCAGAAACTTTCTTTTGATTCTTTGGTGTAAAACATTGAAATTATCGCCCGTCATTCTGCGTGCTTCTGGTCTACTTTGTCAAGGGTTCTGTGTATCAGTGGCCCCTTTGTTCCAGTGTTCCTGAATCACAACAGTGTTAAGAACCTTCCCCACCAGTGCTGGAGAGATGGCTCAGCAGCTAAGAGGATTGGCTGCTCTTCCAAAGGAGTAGGGCTCAAGTTCCAGCAACCACATCGCCGCTCACAAGTGTCTGTGTAACTCAGGTTCCAGTGGATCTGACTTCCTCACGCAGACGTACATGCAGGCAAATCATCAGTGTGCCCGAAACCCATCACCTATGACCAAAAGACGAGCTTCTAGACGCATCCGTCCTTTTCCATTGCGCCAATAAAACACTGACCATTGTCCACTTAGGGGAAGAGAGGTCACAGTTGATAGGAGTTAAAGCAGGAGCTACAAGCAGAAACCATGGAAGAAGGCTGGTGATTCACTCACAGGCTTAACTGTTTTGCTTCCCCTCCACTCCTCCCTTTGGTTTTCTTGAGACAGCATCTGTCTCACTATGTAAACCTGGCTGGCCCTGAACTCACAGAAAACCCTTTGCTTCTCCATCTTGAGTGCTGGGATTAAAGGCTATCTCACCAATCTTGGCTTACTACTTTCTTATATAGTCCAGGGCAGTCTGCCTAGGGATGATGCTGCCCACAGTGGGCTGAGCCTTCCCACATCAATCAATAAGACAATGCCTCACAGAGTTGCCCAAAGTCCAGTGTGATCTGGGCACTTTCTTCTCTCACATGACTCTAGTCTTGAGTAAGGTTGACAGTCACCTTGTTGGTAACACTGATCTCTACACTAACCACCCGCTCTGTTCCTGACACTTGCCGGTCACTTCCCGTGAACAAATTGAACAGCTCATGTCCTGGAGGTCAGAAGAGGCGCTGGGTCTCCTGGAGTTGGAGTTATAGGTTGTTGTGAGCTGTTAAGCATGGGAGTGGAGACCAATCCCTGGCCCTCTCAAGAGCTGTGCTCTGGTTGTTTTTGGTGAGTTGTTTTTGTTAGCTTCATAGAGGTTCAGGTCATCTGGGAAGTAACCACAGTTGAAACACAATGCCCCTGTCAAATTGGCCTGTAGGCCAGCCTTTGTGGCATTTTCTTCATAAATGATTATGAAGCTCACAGGGTGGTTGGTGCCACGACCCGGCAGGTGAACCTATGGGAAAGCAGGTTAAGGAAGCAATGGGGAGTACCAATAAGAAGCTTCCTCTGTGGCCTCTGCTTCAGCCCCGGACTTGAATTCCTGGCTTTCCTCAGTGACTCACAAGTGTAAGACAAATAAACCCTTTCCTCTCCAAGTTTATTTGCAATGTGCTTGTCCACGCAAAATTATTTTTCCCCATTGAGCTGTTTTGTCTCCCCAGGTCCTGTAAGGAGCCCTTGGTAGATTAGATTAAATTTCTCAAATTTCAAATTGTACTGGTAGATCTTGGTGTCTGGGTTCCACTGTATATTAATTAATAATAAAGTCATGCTAATTTTATCTTTTTATGCATATTAGGTATCATTTCATATAAACTCCACAGCACTGCTGAAAAGCATGCCGTTGGAATTCTGATTTACAGAGGAGCCGCTTGGGTGGGTGGCTGGGAGGTAGGGGGTGAGGTTAAACCACTTGCCTAGAGAGAGGAGGGGAAAGAGCGGGGGAGAGAAAAGCAGGACGGTGGAGAGGGAAGGAGAGAAGGGAGTGGAGGGGAGGGAGAGAGAGAGAAACACATGCACTTCTGTGGTATTGAAAGCAAGATAAGAGCCCAGCCTGGCCTGGAGCCTTGTGTATTGACGCCGTCATTTAAATTACCTGCAGCCAGATTGTTTTGAGCTGACATTAAATACCAGGCTTCATGAACGAGGGAACTAATTTATTAGTGGTGCTGGAGGCCAATTAGGTGCGCAGCCACGAACCACTTAACCGTTTCCTAGTGTTACTCTTCCCAAAGTGTCTCTTGATTAGGCTTGGTCGCTTTGGTTGCATCGACTGTATTGGTGTGTAAACTCGTCTTTAAGTTGTATGCTGCATTAACCTGGGAGGGATTATTAAGCCTTCTCTCAATGCATACACATCATCAGGCGGAGAAATGTACCTAATAAATAAATAGAAAGTGGACAGTGAGGTGGCTCCGCAGGTTAAGGAGCCTGTCGCCAAGCTTGTCAATCTGATTTCTCTCCCGGGACCCACATGTGGTAGGAGTATCTGATCTCCTGCAAATTGTCCTCCCACCGCCACACATGTCCATTGTGTGCCCTGCACCCAAGCCTGCCTGCTCCCAACAGCATAATGGAATAAATGGTTAGGGATTTTTTCCCCCTTGTCTTTTTGTTTTTTAAAAGACAGGGTCTCACTGTATATCCCTGGCTGGCCTGTAGTTCACTATGTGGGTTTGTTTGTTTGTTTTTGTGGCTCATTCTAAATGGACTAGCTGGAGAGAAACAGCTGTTGGTGACCTCTGGCCTTTTGGAGTTGAGCTGGTGGGTAACTGTGAATTTGTTCACAGGAGATGATTCTGGAATGTCACAGCAGATGGCGTGGGTGAAGCTGTCCCCTCTCTCTTTGTCACCCCCTCCTTCCTCTAGTGACCTGGTGACAGCCTTAGTCTTCTTATCCATTAGTATCTTATTTCTCTTTGCAGCTTCTGAAAACTCTTGTTTGTGGAATGAAATGCTAATTAGCTGAGGTCAGAACGGAGGAGCCCCAGTCCTGCCTTTCAGGCCCCCTGGTGGCTCTGACCTTGCTTTCCAGTTAGGAAATGAATTAGAATCATTTTCAGTGCCTTTCTATTCATAACCACTTCTGTTTCCCTTTTCCTCCACGTTGTAATTGCTTGGGAAATGTCTGCTTTTGTAATTAAGCAGTGGTGGAAAAATGTGGCAGGGTACGCTGTTCAAAGAACGTGTTTGTGAGGTGGTGATTCCTTTGGTTCAGTGAGGGGAGCTGTGAAGTTATTCTAGCTAGGCACTTTCAGTATCCCTGTGCCATTGCAGATGCTGACCAATCAGCTGGTCCCACTGGCTGCAGGGCAGAGCCACCCGCATCCCGGGGAGGCACTTTGTGCTTTGTTTTCTTGCCTGCCTTGGCTCTCTCTTTCTGGAACTTCTGTTGTCGAGCCAGATGAAATCAAAGTATGACTTCTTAACCAAGACACAGCCTTTGACAGCCTCCCGGAGTGTGAGTGGGGAAGCAGGTGCTGCTCTGGGGGTTGCCGCCGCTGTTGGCTCCGCACTGAGATGTGGTCACAAGTCTGCAAGGGAAAACCAGCATGGGACATCCTGGTGAGAGAATGCTCTCTGCAGGCTGGAAGGCGGCCGGGGCTTTCTGAGTATTTTGAGAAACTTCGGTTTCCTTTCTGAACACACGAAGGTGCTAGGAGGAATTACCATGAGACTGTATCTCTGAGGATGTCTGCACTATGGAAAATCAGGCGCAAGCCCAGGGCGGAGCACGACAGGGCTGGTGACTCCCTCTACCGCACACTTCATCTGGTGAGCACTTTGCTGTTCTGTCCGCTCCAAGTGCGCTCTGGGGGAAGATTCGCTTCCAGGTGCAACTAATAATGCTTATGCTTGTCCTATGTCTCGGCATTTTATCCCCTTTTCCCTCTGGACAACCTTCTTAACAAAGAACATACATGCAGTGGATTCCGGAGGATGGAGTTGAGTCAGTAGTTAGCATGCAGTTAATTTGTGTTTGGTCTCTATATTTATCTTTTTTTATTTTTCAGATTTAGGTGGGAGAGATCCATGGCTTTTAAACTTTTAATTGTTATATTCTTAACCATCACTGGTGGTTTTTTTTTTTTTGTTTGTTTTGTTTTGTTTTGTTTTGTTTTTTTACCTTTTGGCTATTGAGAGTTTAAAAATATGTTTTTAATGTATTTCATAGTGACCAATGCACTTGCCCCTCCCACACCACCTCTGAGTAGGAACTGGGGAGGCGGTGTTCAGCATGCAGCTGGGACTGTGTTTTGCTCCTTTGGGTGCTCTGTGCCTTGTTTCTGCTGACTTGCAGTGGGTGAGGAAGGGTTGGCACACTGACAGTTTAACATTAGCTGACCTACTTCAGTAGATCAGCTCTGATAGTAAGCGGTAATGCTTGGGAAAGAAAATGCAGTAGTGGGCTCTTTACAAAGAACAGCTTAACGAAATCAACTAAGCCCCCAGAGAATGTCAGACTAGAGACTGTGTCATTTAATGAAACAAACTTTGACAGTGCCCACACCTGGTGTTCCTTGTTGAAAATTTGTTAGAAGGGAGATCCAAAACTGATTTTAAAAAAATTATACGAACTATGAATGACTGTAATGCCCTCTAAAATTGTAAAGTGTTTTTTGCTCCACCAGCCCTCAAAAAAAAAAAAAAAAGTTTAAATAAAGGCTGTAAGATTTGAAGCTACTTCTGCTCCTTTTAAATCTGTGGGAAGTGTTAAGTCGGTCAGAGTGGAAGAGCAGTTTTAGAAGTCGCTCATCTGGAGGCAGACATTGCCTTTGGTGGTTGCATAACAGGAAGGCTTAAACAGCTGGGTTGCTCCAGTTGATAGTGTGTCCTTAAGAGTCTGCCTCCTTTTTTGTCCTTTCTTTTCATCTTGAGCAGGAGGGAAAGGATTTTATAAACACTGAGCCTCATGCTGGCCTTGATAAAGTGGCCCATTTCCCCTTTTGCTGTCTTGCCTGTGTGTTGTCTGTTGAGGGCACCTCTGCCCCCTTCAACAGTTTTTAACTCTGTAAGCACGGCTATGTAGTTTCTAGGGTGGTACTCATCAAGGAAAGAGACAGAGACAGACAGACAGACAGACACCTGTGGTCCCTGCTGGAAGTACCTGGCTTGTCTTTCTCTTTCCCCTGAGCAGGGGGGGAATGGAAGGAGCATGTTGAGAACCTCTCACCCAGGCAGTCTGGCTGGGCATGGGTGTATACAGTGATAGGTGTGTGAGTGACCCAGAGCCTTGACAGCTAGCAGTACAGTGGGCAGTTCTTTCTCTCTCTGTGATATACCAATGCAGGTGCTAAAGACAGGGTCCGTGCTGACCTTGACCTTCATTAGAAGTATGGCCACAGTGGAAGGGCAAAGGGAGATGGAGATTTAACAACAATCTGTGGAATCCACAGCTTAGAGATATCTCAAGGGAGCCATGTATTTCAAAGTTCTTTCAAAGGATATTTTGTAGGTAATATTTTAAGCAACCAAAATTCTCAAACTTTATAGCATCTTTAAATTCTCTCCAAACAGAAAGACCCTACTTATGATGCCTCTATGTATTATAGCTTACAAATTCTATGAAACTATTTTATTTATTTTTCAAGTAACATGTATTGACAGTGATGAAAAAGATACCTGTTTAAAGTCAGTACCTTGGGGTACACCCAACAGTGTGAGCCTCAAGTTAGTCAGTCAAGGGGGTTGAGGCTGAATCCTGAAAAGGGAACCCCATGTAGCTTTTAGGTTCCCCCCAAGAAACTAAGAGCAACCTCTCTTTATCTTTAGGTGCTACTTTGTGACACCCTCCGCGGCTGCCAGAAGCCGTGGATAGGTGGATAGTACCAATTTCTGCATGTACTGTGTTGCATTCTTTCTTATGCATACATTGTCTTTGATAAAGTTTAATGTTAAGTCAGGCACAATGAGAGATGAACAACAACTAACAAACAGAGCCGTTGTGCATAGAAAGCAGTTAGAAAGGTAAGAGCATAAAATACAATGTCCTTTGATAAAGGTTTTGTATACAGGGTGTCCCCTGAAATAGCCAAGACAAATCATAGTGCTTTCTGGTGATAACGAGTAACTGACACCTCAGGAAGTGACCCCAAAGATGTCCTTAGGTATTTATGACATCATGGGATCAAGAACCCAGAAGCCCCGTTCTATACCTTTTTGTTTAACCTAAGTGTAGTGACACGTCCAGGGTGCTGGTCAGGTCTTTTGGAATGTTCTGCTTCTGCAGTACGTCAGAACCTTGGACTATGCTGGCTTTTGTGCAGTTGAGAGATCTGCTTGGAATGATAAACAAGCTCCCATGGGTAATTGTCTTAGCAATAAAAGTAGGAGAAAGTATTCTGTCGATAATTGGAGTTTGGTGATGGGCGTGTTTGTCATGGGAGTTGTGTGGGAAGGACAGCCAGCGGTGGCTACAGATGGAATTGTGTAGGCAGAGGTGCCAGGCGCACCCTAGTTGCTTAGGTTTCTTGGCCAGGCAACAAATCAGAGCAGCCCAGAGGAAATGGTGATAGGAAGGGGGCAGGGCACTGGTTGCCAACTCTTACCATCTCTGGCCCATGAGATTTTCACCACAAGGGCATGTTTCTATCACCTCATCACAACCACTATAAAATGTTGCCTGCCTCCATTATCATTAGATCATTAAAATGGGACATGACCATTTTTTTAAAATGGATATATTTCTTATTTTGTTTCTATTATTATGATAAAGCTGATTTTGACTAGATCAGAATGGCCCCAAGTTAGTGACGTCATATCATAACTAGTTCCACTGTTTCTACACAGACAAGCTTTGGTGAAAAGCAGGTAGTTTCTTTTCTTTCTTTTCTTTTCTTTTTTTTCTTTCTTTCTTTTCTTTCTTTTTTCTTTTTTCTTTTTTTTTTTTTAGCAATCTTATTGAGATAAAACCTACATAGCATTCAGTGCAGCCTATTTGGGTGAATTTTCCATCACCTAAGGAAACAAGTCTTTGTGGGAATATTACACGTCTGAAGCCTGCAGTTTCCTGGAGATATTGAATGGTGCCCGTGACAGGTGACATTGATCTTTCTGGTAGTTAGTGGAGTTAGCAGTGGCCATAAATAAGCCATGGCAATTATAAAATAATTAGAATGATAGCTGTGTGAACCGAAGTCCAGGCTCTGGGCTTTCCTGCCCAATGCTGCCCCTAATGAGTTTTGTTTTTTGTTTTTTTGGAGGCGGGCAGGGTTCTGAAATTCTGGGTTCTCTTTTGCATATGCAAATCACCCTTCACTGTGTCTAAATCCTGTCCTGTGGCTTATATAGGTCTTAGCTCTCCTGCTTTACTCTACAGCCTTGGCCTGCAGCTCTGTGGACCAGCTGTTGTTTGCAGAAAGAATGTTCTTCCTAGATGATAACGGACTAGCTCTTTATCGGCACCTCATTCCCTGGGCAGACCCACTTTTGTGTTTAGGGTTGAAATAGGCTGGAGAGAAATGGGAGGTGGAGGGAATCCATGCAACATTATTGGCACACATCTGACAGACAAACTGGGTCGCTTCCAGACAGTGCCTGGGCAGTCAGTTCCATGAGGCCTTTAATTCCTGCACTCAGGAAACAGAGACAGGTTTGGATGTCTGTGGGTGCAAGGCCAGCATGCTTTATACAGTGAGTTCCAGACTGCCAGGGCTATATAGTGAAACCTTGGCCTTGAATACAAACCCAGGCCAGATACCAGCCCCTTCTTATCCCACAGTAGATCCTGACTTAACAGCGTCTCAGCTGTGGTCCTGGGATGTTCAGGAGACCCAGGGCTTCGGTGAGGTAAGCCGCTGAGCCCATCTGAACAGCTGTTGGCCATCACTCCATAGGGTGGGGCCGGAGAATCCTAAACTTGATTTAGAGAGGAAATCTTGGGCAGTCATTGCAGGCTTCCTCTGAGCCTTGTCCTGAGGTCCGCAAGTGGCCTGTTCCAGGGTCAGCTGCTCAAAGGGCACTGAGGAAGCTGCAAACAGCAAAACTCACAAGAGCACAGCCATCCGTCTAACTGTGGGGCTTTTAATGGCTACAGATAGACATTGTCGTCCAATGTGCTAGGTACGTGGATAGTGTACGGAACAGTCTGACGACTGAATAAACAGCCTTGCTCTTTGTGGTACCTGGTGGCATTGACTTCCATGGCTCTGTCTTCTTGTTTGTCACTTTATCATGCAGTCGTTCAAAACATAGGCTCCGGAATGCAGCTTGGTGACAGAGCACTTGATTCAGAGGCCTGGGTTTCATTCTTAGTAGCATCTCTCTCCACTCCCCCCACTCCCACCCCCAAATCCCAGGATCTGAAATGTGCTTAAGTGGTTCAAATTCCAGGTCCTCCACTCCCTACCACCTTGGATGAGTTACTTAACCTCTCTGGGCCTCCTTTGTTTCAGCTGATCAGTGGGAATTGTAATAGCCTTTCTCACACTTGTGAGTGCTAACTATTTCAGACTGTGTGCCCAACGGACGGTAGTGGGCGCTCACTGACCAGCATTTGCTACTGTGGTTGTCAGCACTCAAGGAACTTAAGCGGGGAACATTTTGGGGAACAACTTAACCTGTCAATTCATTAAGTTGAAGAGTGCCTTGAGGAGGCCAGGTGCCAGCAAGGCTCCCTGCTAAGAGGTGGGTCCATCTGCTTTGCTCCACAGAGCACAGAGCAGGTCGCAGCGTTTTGCCGGAGTCTGCACGAGATGAGCACCTCTGACTCCAGCCCATCTCCTCAGGATGCCACTGGCCCTCAGCTGGCAACTACGCGGCAGCTGTCGGATGCAGATAAACTGCGCAAGGTGATCTGCGAGCTGTTGGAGACTGAGCGCACCTATGTGAAAGTATGTCTGCCCCCAGTGCCCCCCAGCCTCACCCACCTTCTCTTCCAGAAAGAGTAAAGTGGGTCACTGCCTGGGCGTAAACCTGCACCAAGGTCCAATCACAGATGTTGAGATCTTGATTTCTCTTATGGAACTAGAATATTGATTAACATTGATAAATATAAATTCTCAATTGTTATTTTACATGTTTATATGATTATATGAGATGTATTATATTAAATGATTCATGGTGAATATTAAATTATCTTTTTAACTTTTCTAAGTTTATTGTAGTTTGCAACTAAGTCTGAGTTTAGGGCCTGGTGAGATGGCTCAGTGGGTGTGGATAAGCATGAGGTCAAATCCCCAGCACCCACGCTGGCTGTACGTGTCTGTAAGACATCTCTTGGGGACAGAGCCCCAAACCTACTGGGCTCCAGGCTCAGTGATAGACAGTTTTCAAGGAGATAAAATGGAAAGTGATGGAGCAGTGTATTCAATATCTTCTTCTCTTCTCCAGGCACAGGCTAGGTATTTCATGCACACATATATACAGGTACATACCCACCCACCCACACACACACACACACATATACAGATATACCACACACATGTACACACCCACATACAGGTCCACACACTGCATGCGCACATACAGGTATACGACATGCACACACAGAAGCACACCCACCCACATACAGGTACACCACATGTACATAGACACATACAGGCACACAAACAAAGGTATACCATATGTGCACACACACACACAGATAAACTACACATATGTACACATACAGGTACACCATAGTCACACACACACATACAGGTACTCCACATGTGTGTACACACACTTGTACGTACACACACACACACACACACACACACACACACACACACACACACACACACACAAGCTGCATTTAGCTTCTTTTAAAATGGAGGCTCTCGATTGATAAGGAAATTTGACAAGCAGTCCTGAAGTCTCTGAGCACTTGTTAGGATGAGCTGATTCAATCCTCTCTTCATAGCATAATCTGTATTGGTAACAGTTCAGTTCCTACCCAGGTGACAGCAATGCAATCTGGTTTTTTGTTTTTGTTTTTGTTTTTGTTTTTTTTAAGACAAGGTCTCACTCTGAAGCCCAGCATGGTCCTGAATTCAAAATAACCCTGCTTCAACCTCCCACATACTAGGATTACAGGCCTAGGCAGCCTTTTTAACCACTTAAACTTTAGCCTAAATCAGTCTAAATATTTTAAGTCTAGCATATTGTGACCCACAGGCCATATCCAACCTGCTGCCTGTTTTTGCAAATAAAGTTTTATTGGAACACAATCATGTCCATTTTGCCTACTCTCAGAGCACAGCGTGAGTTACACAGGTGATTTCAGCAGTGCCTGCGGGTCCTGCAGAGTCTGCGGAACTTGTAGAAGAAGCCTGCTTCGTCCCATCTTAATAGCCTTTCGTCACTGGCCCTTAGCACCCGAAACAGCTTGTCCCTTCATCGCGTAGATTCCTAGCAGACGTTTAGGTGCGCTAATGAAGTGCCCTTCCAATTTGTAGGACTTAAACTGCCTCATGGAGAGATACCTGAAGCCGCTTCAGCAGGAGACCTTTCTCACCCAGGATGAGGTATGGTGGGGCTGCCTTGACACTGTGAGGGCACACTCGCTCAACTTGCTGGTGAAGAATGGGGCAGTGAGCACTTACAAACTGGGCGTAGCCGGTCAGATGCAGCCCGCCGAGTTCTGATGAACACATGGAACAAGAGGGGCGTCCCATTGCCTGGGTGTAGGCTTGTTGGCACGCAGAAGTGGGGTCCAAATGAAGTTTCTGACCCTCATGTGATACAGGGTTAATTCTCTTTCCCTTTTTAGCTTGATGTCCTCTTTGGAAATTTAACCGAAATGGTAGAGTTTCAAGTTGAGTTCCTTAAGACTCTAGAAGATGGAGTGAGACTGGTCCCTGACTTGGAAAAGCTTGAGAAAGTGGACCAGTTCAAGGTAAGTGCCATTCTCAAGCCTCTCAGTGCTTTGTGTTGCTGCTGGGCTGTCTTCAGGATGAACGTGATCTCTGAGAGGCTGTGTAGCTCAGCCTTCTGAGAGCTTCATAGGACTTCCTGGGGCGGCACGTTCCTGAGGGGAGTTGGGGTAGGGAAAGACCCGGTGTATTTCTTACGTTTATCTGCCGATGTCTCCGGTGGCGATGTTCAGCCGCATGGCCTTTACAGTTACATGAGCCAGTAACAGAATTTAAATTAGCCTTCTCTGGTCTCAGGAAAATCAGTTTATTATGTTCTGGGGGAACTTTGCTTGATGGACATGCTGATCCCTGTCCAGATGCCCAGCATCCCTGTGGTCTTAGTGAGGCTGTGTGACCAGTGCCTGAGTAACGGTTACTCATCCATGCCTCATTTCCTCTCCCCTGGTTCGTAGTCCCCGCCAGGAAATTCCTGTTCCAAATTTTAAATCAGCAAAACTCATTGATGTGTGTATTGGCCATCCCCTTGTGCTTTTAAAGACAAGATCAGCTGTGATGTAACTGAAAAAGCACTGTACATGCTTAAAGTGTAGGCTCTCATAAAGTATGTGTGTGAATGCGCTCTCTCTCTCTCTCTCTCTCTCTCTCTCTCTCTCTCTCTCTCTCTCTCTCTCTCTCTCTCTCTCTCCTCTCTCTCTCTCTCTCCTCTCCCCCCTCTCCTCGCTCTCTCTCTCTCTCTCTCTCTCTCTCTCTCTCTCTCTCTCTCTCTCTCTCTCTCTCCCTCTCCCCTGTGAAGCCAGTCACTAAAGCCAGGACAATGACATAATCATCTCTGAAAGCTCGTTCCTGTTACTTGTGATTTCCTGCTCCCACCTCTCTGTGTGCTCCCCTCCCCCCAGCATCCCCCCACACCTCCTGCCCCCAAGCATCTACACTCTGCTTCCCAGTGGTGTGGACGTGTTCACATCAGGCTCGTGGAACTTGCGTGGTAGTGTATGAGCTTTAGAAGTCCTGCAAGTGAGCAGCATAGGGCAGCTGCAGTGAGGGGAGCCCTCCCATCCGCTGCACCACACACCACAGATGCTGTTTTAGTTGGTCACTGTGTGGCAAACACTTAGTAACTGTTACTGCAAACAAAGGAGTGTTGTTTTGTGGCGGGTTCCCAGTGTCTCCTGTTTAATTTGTGATCTTGACTCGGATAGCCACAACCTTGCAGGTAGTCCTGCAGCCAAGGCATTTGAGGAGCGGAGAGGAGTTGAATATGGAGGAAGAGATTTTAGGTCTCTCATTACTGAGGATGCCGATTAAGTGTGGTCTAAAGTAGCCATCTTCTTTATTAGTAAACTATCTGAGCTTCCCCCGCATCATGTGTTGGGTAAACTGGGAGCTTGGGTTGTCACTCAAATCTAAGGTCTTAAGCCCTTGCTTGGAACCTAACTTTTAATTCTTTTAAAAATTATTTATATTGTTTGTTGTTGTTATTATTATTATTATTATTATTATTATTATTATTATTATTATTATTATTATTATTATTATGTGTGCGCACACATGCCAAGGTTGAGCATTTGGAGGCCAGAGGATAACTTTGCGGAGTTGGTCTCACCTTCCCCCTTTGCATGGGTTTCTGAGTTTTTGTAGCAGGTACTTTTACCTACTGAGTCATCTTGTCAGTCTTGAGTTTGAATTCTAAGCCAAAATGAAGAAAGCCTCTCTCTGAGCAAGACTAGATCCATGTGGACTTTCTGGAAGAGGCTGTTCTGAGGCTTGCTCCTCACTCAGTTACATAAAATGGGGGTGATATAAAAGCATCACACCCCAGGGTGTCTGTCCTGATATGATCCTCTTGGGGCAGCATGTCCAGGCTGAAGAGATGCAGCGTTCCACATTTGACCATGACTCTTGAATTGGTGCCACTTAGGTTCTTCTCTGTTCCCTGGGAGAGGATGGATAGGCTTTGGGGGAGGGGGAGGTGTTAGCTTTCCTGCATTTACCTGGTTTGTCCCTTCTGCCCCCCAAGAAGGAACTCATGAGAGAACTCAGGATATTTCTGCCTTTCCCAAAATCTATTACTTTCTCATCAGCATTTGAACAGCTCAGATAGGTCATTTGACATTGCCACTAAACACCGAGAAGACAAAAATCCAACATCTATAGAATTTATTTTAAACTAAAATGCTTTTTCCACAGTCAGTTGTAGGACATCAGTGAACAGAGAAAGGCTTGGACAGGCATGCAGACTCTGGTTGGTGCAGAGAGCGAGACAGAAGCGCTCTCCCTGTCTGCCCTGCAGCTCGGTCGGAATGCGGAGATGAACGCTCTGCACCTTTTCTCTTTCATCTAGAAAGTGCTGTTCTCTCTGGGAGGGTCCTTCCTGTACTATGCCGACCGCTTCAAGCTCTACAGTGCCTTCTGTGCCAGCCACACAAAAGTCCCCAAGGTCCTGGTGAAAGGTAGGTAAAGCGGGGTTCCGGTGTTGAGGCGGCTGTGTTGGTGTCTGGTCCTGTGGATGGCCGTAGGGGATGGCTTCCAGAGAGAGATCGGAGAGTCACCGATATGCGAGGCTGGCCTTCCCATGAGCCACAGTATTGGTGTTGAGAAGACAGATGTATTACTTGAGCTCATCATTTGTCAGTTTTCTTGCAGTGAAAGTTGTAACTCAGCTGTTTGGGGGCCGGATGCAGCACGTCTTCCAGCGCTGACGTAGCCCCTCCCCAGCCCCCTTTGCTCCTCTGTTTCCATTAGAATTCATTATGCTGCATTTATTTACTCTTTGTTTCAGAAGGTCATCTTTCCAGCGCTTGTTTTTATTTGTAGGTGTGTGTTAGCAGCTGTCAGTGTTACCGCTAAGGTTATCTCAGCCAGTCGTGAAAATCATTCCCATTGCAGTGATTTTTGCACAAGCCCAAAGTGTGGTTTTTATGTTGGAAAGCATCTCTTCTCTTACTTTCCACCCGCTCTCCTCTCCTCTCCTCTCCGTTCTCCCCACTCTCTCTCTTTTCTATCCCACTTACCCACTCTCCTCCCCTCAATCCTTCCTGCTACTCTTTCCCCCATCCCTTCTCCTTAAGGATCAAAGCTAAGACATTATGAGTGCAAGGCAAACGCTGCCACTGAGCTGCACTCCGAGCCCAGATACTTTCCTTGAAGGGTTTGAGAAAACAAACATTCTACGATTCTCCAGAAACTGTGCGTCCCCCACAGTTTAGCATACGGTAGTCAGTGCTGTGCGAAAAATTGATCTCCCAGACATGCGAGGTGGATTGGTCATTACCAGAGGGCGAGGAGGTCAGGGGACGGGTTAGTAGGAAGAGCACGGTTAACAGGAAAACAGTACAGCTAAACAGAAGGACTATGTGCCGTGTGCATCACAGAGGATATAGACAGCGGTGGTGCACACACCCTGCATGCAGACAGCCTTGTGGGTCAGGCCCCAGTGCCTGCAGGAGAAAATCAAAACGTATGGCAGAGTGATGGCGAGCAGTAATAATTAGAAGGAACTCTGAGTGCTGCCGACACAAAGCGATGGGAATGCCTATGGTGGATATTGTGGTTGCTCTCCCTGGTCATTGTGTATACATTAAAACACCACATTCTACTTCCTGAATATGTATAGTTTCTACATAACCATTTTAAAAGCTATGCCTGGTCCATCGTGGCAGCACACATCTGTAGTTCCAGCACTGAGCCAACTCAGACAATAGGAAGGGTCTTGAGTTCAAGACCAACCTGCACTATCTGGCTAGACCAAAGCAAAAACAACCCAGTTGAATTTAATCAAAAGGTCTTCACAAGTCTGCAGCACATACCATATGTGTCTTAGCCGTTGCTGTAGATAGGGGAGCTTTGGAAGACAGAGTCAGTACAAGGTATGGCTTCAGATGGTATCTGGGAACGAGCTCTGTGGCTGCCCAGAAAACATCACATCCCTGGATGAATAATTTCCATGCTTTGTGTTTATGTGTGCTGCCCAAGAGAACTACTTTGACTTCATTTAAAATAATTTTAGGAAATACTAAAATAATGCACATCCCTGCATAGCAAAAGACACTGCCCCAGATAACACGAGGCATGCTAGAAGTGCTAGTCTGTGCAACGGGATTCTCAGACTTTCCCTGTCGTCTTCTCTGACCTTAACCCATGTTTTCACATGTGCTGTATTGGCTGTGCATGTGTGTGTTTGTGTCTGTTTGTTTTAAAACCTTTGTTGATTGCTAATCATTATTAGATTGCCAAAAGAACCATTATAGAGCTATTTGCTCTGTAGTGAAGTTATACATGCATTATATTTCTTCAAGCAATTAGTGCTTTTTTAATCACTTAATTAGATTAAAATTTGCCTCTGTGGATTTTTTCTTAATTCAGTAATATTTTTTTTTGCATCTGAAAAATATACCATCACTCCATATTGCCTCATAAAGCAGTAGGCATGACCTACATTTTTCTAATTGTCAAGTGAGCTGGAGGTTTGTTTTTTGTGTTTTGTTTTGTTTTGTTTTGTTTTGAGAATTGGAGCTTGTGTCTGTGATTCTTGGCAGACTGATCCGGGCTGGATGAGAGGACTGCATTGTGTTCCAGGAACATGTTCCTGTCTCATAGGAAATGCACTTCATGACTTAGTGAGCAACAGCTTTGTGTTTGCACTTGAGAGTCTGGGTGTGCTTTTCAGGAAGGAGATTGATTCCTAGGCCCTCTCTGAACATAATCAGGTATTAGAAACCAGCCTTCTCCTTGTCGGCTCTAGAGCTAGCCCAGCTTCCCTAGCTCCTGTAGGCCGGTGTCCTGGTGTCCTTTTCCTTCAAGATTTTTTTTTTTTTTCCAAAGGAGAATTATGAGCTGAACCTGTGGAAGCTGATTTCTTTCCTCCCACCTACTCTCTTTCTCTTCCCCCTCCCTTCCCTCTTTTACTTGTCTTCCTCTTCTCCCTTTGAGACAGGATTTCTCTTTGTAGCGTGGCCTAACTTGGAATTTTCCATGTAGACCAGGCTGACCTTGAACTCACAGAGATTCACCTGCCTCTGTCTCCTTAGTGCTGGGAGAAGAGGTTTGGGCTCTGCGCCCAGCTTGATGCTTCTTGGGGCTCAAATGCTGTGGCCTTACGAGCTCCTCTCCCAGGGCTGCTCCCAGTACTTCTTGCTGTTTAAGGCAGAAGACTCACCATTTCACAGTATCTCCAGTCTTACCTGACTAACCACCAGGGGCAGAGGTAGATATCTTTTAAAAAATGAATAACCACTGCCTTTTAGGAAACTACTCATTTGTTCAGGAGCTATCAGGTTCCTCTGAGGGACCAGTGCTATTTTGAAGATTCTAAGTTTGGGGGGGGGGTGCTGTATCTAATTTCTGGTGGATAAACGTAATCCTGATCGATACGTAGGTTCTGAGTATTGAGAATGTTCCAGCAGTGATGATGCTTGTGAACAGAAGAATCATGCAAGGCAGGGCATGGAGGAAGGGCTCACTGGTCACTTTACAGGCCTGCTTTGGGGCAGCTACCTACCAACATTGTCATGTGTTCACCACCAGCCCAGACATTTCACATGTCCCCTGCGAAGTTACTTGAGCAAATCATCCTTCCCCTTTCATGTATTTTGCCTCCTTCTGCACCTAGAAGGCATTAACCATTTCCCCCATCATCCTGGTAGTTAACCTTCTCCACTGCTCCCCTGGGCCACCTGCCATCGCAGCAGGAACACAGGTGAAAGTGAGACTGTGCTTGCCAGTGGTCTGAGCCCTGTCCGGTTGATCCCTGCCATCCAGATACTAACAGTTGGTAGCACTAAGCTGACACTGAACAGACTGCTGTAGAATCCTGCCTCACTCTACATAATGAGGCCGCAGGATGCTCTTTCTGTTCCTGTTTTTTTCCCTGCCTGCTTAAAAATTCCTCCCAGCAGTGAAGTGCTTGGAAGCTTGGAAACCAGGTGGAGGTTGCAGATGGAGGTGTTGGGACGTTTCAGGTGTGGCGGGGCTGGTAGATCAGATAATAGCCATGGTTTGTCATGCACAGGCCCTAGGAGGAGGAGACAGCCATGCTGGGTCCCTTGGGGAAGCAGTGGGATTGTCTAGGACACAGAGGAATAGCATGCCAGCTTGAATAATGTCACTGCGCTCTGGGGTATGGCTGATGTTGAGTGGTGTGACATGTGGCCCAGAGGTGATGAGTGCAGCGGCTGGGGACCCAGAGTGTCAGTGCCTTCTATAACTGATAGGTGCGGGAGAGGTGCACTCTGAATTGATTCTTGCAGGCAGAGCATTTGCTATCTTTAGGAGTCGGCTAGGCCTGGGAAGAGCAGTCTCCCCAAGCACAGTAGGAGTCAAAATGTCAGAACGGAAAGACAGGCTCAATATGAGGAGGGTGAGCAAAGTCCTGTAACTAGTCTTCACTCCCATTGGCCACACATGACCGACAGGCCCATCCAGTGTGTGCCTCAGCAGAGATGCCCTCCCCCGCCCTAGAGCCTGCTGGGCCCAGTGCTATAAAAACAAGCCTTAGAATTAGAGTGACTATCAGACAAGGTGTGCAGGAAGCCACTGGGGCGTGCCACCCTGATGGTTCGTGCTCTGTCTCCTCCAGCCAAGACAGATGCGGCCTTCAAGGCGTTCCTGGATGCCCAGAACCCGAGGCAACAGCACTCGTCTACACTGGAGTCTTACCTCATCAAGCCCATCCAGAGGGTCCTCAAGTACCCACTTCTGCTCAGGGAGCTGTTTGCGCTGACCGACGCGGAGAGTGAGGAGCACTACCATCTGGATGGTGAGGCTGCATTACATGCACATGTACACACACAGACACACAAACATACAGGCACAAGCACACATGTACATGCATGCACACACAGACCCACATACATGCATGCACATGCACATAAGCACACATGCACACTACACATGCATGTATGCACTCACACCCACACCTACGCCGGTGCACCTGTCCCAGTCTGGCCTCTGCACAGCCCCTTCTCAATGTCTGTGTTTCTCCAGTGGCTATCAAGACCATGAACAAGGTTGCCAGCCACATCAATGAGATGCAGAAGATTCACGAGGAGTTTGGGGCTGTGTTTGACCAGCTGATTGCTGAGCAGACGGGAGAGAAGAAGGAGGTGAGTATCCCCGCCCACCCCAGGCTCACGCCCATCCCAGGCTCATGCTCTCTTTGTACAAGATGGGATTGTTTTCTTTGGCCAGCGTTGTACAACACGACTTTTTTGGGGGAAGAGGGCAGGATCCAACACATGTACCTCACCCCAAAAAACGATCCCCTGACAGACCAAAGTACAGATACCACAAAAGTCCTACTTGGTAAACCAATGGGTTTTATTGGGGTTACTTACAGGAATATGGGTGAGTGGTTACTTAAGAATTAGAAATGACTCAGACAGCTGCCTCACCAAAGCCCAGCCCAGCATGTACGATAACACACAAAAGCTGGGAACCTGGAGCCTATTGCACAGCCTGCAGGCAGCTCAGCAGGTTGGCGAGTATCCTTCCTAAGTAACTCAGCTGATCTAAAACTCTTCCAGGCAGCTTGGCTGGCTTCTGCTTGTTCCAGGAGGCTGGTCTGGTTTGAGAATCTTCTTTGCACCCTGGCTTGTCTGAGAGTGACTCTTGGCTGTCTTTTTTTGCTTACTCTGGGAAGGAGGGGCCCAGCAAATCTGGTCAGTTTCAGGGACTTCCTGAAGCTGTTTTATTTACCTTCTGTCTTGGGGAGCTTCCTGGGAGATGGAATGCCTCCATCTTGAGGAAACTGCTATACAACAGAAGGATTCTTGTCTTCGAAGCCCATGTTTCATAGTTTCTTTTCCCATTGCTTTGATAAAATACTCAGACCGCAGCACTGAAAAGGGGACATATGTTGGCTCACAGTTCCATAGCGGGGAAGTCACAGTGGCAGAGGTTGAAGGAGCTTGCTCATATTGTGTTTTAAGTCAGAGAAGGCAGTGCACGCATGCTGTGACCAGTTCACCAGGATCCCAGCCCACGATTACGAAGAACCCTCCCAAGGCAGTTATGACAGTCCCTCACAGGTGAACCTCCCAGGCATCGAGTTGACAGTTATGCTTAAGGCTGCACATGAGTTTTTATTTTCACTTGAGCTGTTTCTGTACATGCACACACATGTAGAACACCCATGTATCTGATGCTTGGCTCTTTGCCTTTGGGGGTCTCTGATTTTCATCTGTTCTGCATGAGGAAGTGAATGCCCTTACCCAGTCTGGACTTTTTCTGTGAATGCCATCCAAAGGTCACATAGTTGGTACTTGATAAGCTATTGTTAGGTAAATGCTGGCTCCAAGGACAGTAATTCTCTCCAGGGTACCCAAGATTCTGTTTAAAAGAAGCAGTCACCGCTAGGCAGGTGGTGGCACACACCTTCAATCCCAGCACCTGAGAGGCAGAGGCAGGAGGATCTCTGTGAGTTCAAGGCCAGCCTGGTCTACAGAGTGAGTTCTAGGACAGCCAGAGCTGTCTCGAAAAAACCAAATAAATAAAAAACAACAGTAGGTGTGGGGGTAGGAACATGGCAACAACGAAGAAGCAGTCACAGGGCCACACATACCCAAGAAAGGCTTAGAGTGAGTAAAAAATAGTGTCTGTGCTACCTGGTGGCTCCTGAGGTGAATGGTGAAGCTGTGAGTACAAGAGCAGCCATGGAATTCGGTCTACTTTCCACCTGAGGGAGGGGAGGGACCTAGTGCTTCTGCAAATGAGGGCGAGAGCCAAACCGCCAAGTTTGCTCACTTACTCTTCAGAAAGTGGCTCCCTCACAAAGGACTGTTATACAGCTGTTTGGTTTTGTACAATTACATATATTTGTGGGGTGTGGGCATGGACACCACAGGGTTTGGAGGTCAGAGAACAGCTTACCAGAATCAGTTCTCTCCTTCCATCAGGGAGTGCCCTTAGCCACTGAGCCATTTTACCAGCCCCAGGCTTATTTACGTGTCCTCAGCGAAACAGGAGAGGTTTTCAGACTGTCAAAAAGACAGCACACAGAAGGCAGGGAAGTGCAAACGAGAGAGAGCTGTGAGACTGAGTGTGTGAGGATGCACGTAAAAGCCTAACGGGGGCGACCGTGGCGCTGTCTGCAGCTGGATGCGGTCAGTGAAGTCCACTTCCAAGCGGGACATAATTGCGTATCTGCCACCCTCGCCTCACAGAGTCGGGATGGTGTCAGAGCCCGGGGAGGTGAACTGCAGAGCATGCGTCCTTTCTGGCTGAAACACAGGTCTTTGCCCTGTGAGACAGAGTGTCAGAACACAAGGTGGCCTCAGCCTAGAAGCAATAATTTTATCTGCAAAGGTTTAAGAAAGGACGCATGGTGCTGTTCTGGAATATGTGTTCATGCTTCTGTAAAGCATTTATAATAATTTAAAAACAATTCTAAGTACAAAAAAAAAAAAAAAAAAGGTAAGAAGAAAACTGTAGTTTCAAAACATAGCTTGGCACAGCTAGCCAGACAGGGCCACACGGCTGCCCCTGGCGCGGTTAGCCAGACAGGGCCACAGGGCTGCCCCTGGCACAGTTAGCCAGACAGGGCCACACGGCTGCCCCTGGCGCGGTTAGCCAGACAGGGCCACACAGCTGCCCCTGGCGTGGTTAGCCAGACAGGGCCACACGGCTGCCCCTGGCACGGTTAGCCAGACAGGGCCACACGGCTGCCCCTGGCGTGGTTAGCCAGACAGGGCCACACGGCTGCTCCTGGCACAGTTAGCCAGACAGGGCCACATGGCTGCCCCTGGCGCGGTTAGCCAGACAGGGCCACACAGCTGCCCCTGGCGTGGTTAGCCAGACAGGGCCACACGGCTGCCCCTGGCGTGGTTAGCCAGACAGGGCCACAGGGCTGCCACTGGCACAGCTAGCCAGACAGGGCCACACGGCTGCCCCTGGCATGGTTAGCCAGACAGGGCCACACGGCTGCCCCTGGCGCGGTTAGCCAGACAGGGCCACACGGCTGCCCCTGGCGCGGTTAGCCAGACAGGGCCACACGGCTGCCCCTGGCACAGTTAGCCAGACAGGGCCACACGGCTGCCCCTGGCGTGGTTAGCCAGACAGGGCCACAGGGCTGCCACTGGCACAGCTAGCCAGACAGGGCCACACGGCTGCCCCTGGCGCGGTTAGCCAGACAGGGCCACAGGGCTGCTCCTGGCACAGTTAGCCAGACAGGGCCACAGGGCTGCCCCTGGCGCGGTTAGCCAGACAGGGCCACAAGGCTGCCCCTGGCGCGGTTAGCCAGACAGGGCCACACGGCTGCCCCTGGCGCGGTTAGCCAGACAGGGCCACACGGCTGCTCCTGGCACAGTTAGCCAGACAGGGCCACAGGGCTGCCCCTGGCGCGGATAGCCAGACAGGGCCACACGGCTGCCCCTGGCGCGGTTAGCCAGACAGGGCCACACGGCTGCCCCTGGCGTGGTTAGCCAGACAGGGCCACACGGCTGCCCCTGGCACGGTTAGCCAGACAGGGCCACAGGGCTGCCCCTGGCACAGTTAGCCAGACAGGGCCACACGGCTGCTCCTGGGGGCTGAACCAGGAGGAACAGGAGCTGGGGGCCCCCAGTGCCCTTGATCCCACAAGAATAAAACTCTGGGGAGAGTGAGCCTTGGGGTTCACGCCAAGATCACTGGCAGGTGTGCACCACCACTGTAGCAGCGTGTGCAGTAGTGCAGATATGGCTGGGGACTGTGGGGGGACCAGGTTCTCGTCTCAGCCTCACTGGCTTGATTCTTTTTCCCTTTGACTGGCAGTGTCCAGTAACAACCTAGAATGAACTGTGAGTTGTTAAGCTGTTAGGCACATTGGTCAGTGGCTGCAGGTTTATGCCAAAGTGGCCACATCTCAGGGACACTGGTCACCTGAGCTCTGTTTTACAGCCAGCCTGGTTGACATATCACTGAAGAGGGTTATGTCCACAGAGAGCAAAGCTGGTGAGCACAGAACTTGTGACAATCCTGGGCCTTCAGTACCTGTCATCTCCCATGTTGTACTCTCGGGAGTTTATCTGGAGCCGACAGAGCATCCCTTTGCCCTAGCAAATTAAAAGTAGCCAGGGATAGTTTTCCTCAGAGGAATGCCTCCTTAGCCGGGTTCATTGCGGCATTCTGGTGCATTCGTGCAAGCCTCCTAGCAGAATTTACTCTGGAGGCTTCTGAAGACCTGAGGGAAGCGCTTGGGCAGACTGCACAGCCCTGAGCCTCTTGTCACTCTCACCAAGTGGACCCTTGTCAGGACATCCCAGGGCTTACAACAGTCTCTTTTTACTCATGCCCTTCAAGACTTCCTTCTAGGACCCAGATAGATCCTTTGGGATTCAGATCACTGCCTTGGGTATCCATGGCAGGACTGTAGCATCTCCTGAGGTCCGTTTAGAGATGTGTTATGCCACGTCCACTACCCAAATAATCATATAGACAGGTGTCTAGTGTGGCAGGGGTGCTAGGACATCACGTAACAGAAGTCTCATGACACACATATCACACATATGCCCTGCATGCCTAATACACGTACATGCACACACCATATGTGTATATACACCAGAATCACATTCATTGTATATACATATTTTACATATGCACACATATACACCATGGTCACATACATACCACAAGGATACACATACACACATGCACACACACAATTTGTTTCCTGAAGGAAATAGAGTTTAAACTACCTATGGCAAAGACTTTTTAAAGACAAACTGTATCTCATCACATTTCCTGAGAATTTGATGACGTGTATCCTGTTCCATGGAGGAGCGTGGGGGGATGGATAATGCAAACTAGTTCTCCTACTGCAGATATCCCAGGGGATTGGTCAGTGTGTTAATATCTATAAGCATATTAATATAAGTGCTTAATATTTTTACCCTTGGTAATGATGTGTCTCCACAATAATTACAGAGATTATTATAACCCCCATCAAGGGGATCAGTCCCGACGGAGCTGGTCCCATCACAGCGCGGGTGTTGGTGCCTGAAAATGGAGCTGTACTGTGTCATGTAGGCCGCCAGGTCCTTGCCGTGCACAGAAAACAGCAGGGTCACCTTGAGATCTTATGCAGCCGTGTGTCCGTCAGACGTGAGATGTCAAGTTCGCTAGTGTTTGAAACGTTGCCTTAGGGAAGAGAGAGCTGGGTTTAATTTTTACAGACCCAAAGAGTTGAAGTGAGTGGTCAGCAGGTGGGTGTCCGAAGAGGCATATCGGAAGAATGGTTGGTAACATTTGCACATAGGGAAGATTATGGGCTGTGAGAGTCAGAGAATCTTGTCCTGGGACATGTTTACAGATCCCAGGTGACCCTCTCACCTGTAATTACGTTGCAGAGAGCACCTTGCAGTGGGGGAAAGGCTGCTAGTTTTTTGTTTTTGTTTTTTTAATTTGACACAGTGGAGTTATTTCAGGGGAACGTCATTGAGGAAATGCCTCTGACGGATTGCCTATAGGGAATCTGAGGATATTTTCTTGTTTAATAGTAGATGTGACAGTGCCCATTCCTCAGCAAAGTGGCACCGTCCCGGGGCAGGTGGTCCTGAGTTACATAAGACAACAGGTGGACAGGCCAGTGCGCAGCATTCCTCCCTCCGTGGCTTCTACTTCCCAGTCAAACAATCTCCTGTTCATCCCATGGACTCATGTGGCTGTACCTTTGCGGCTGGATAGGACAACAAAATTAGAATGAAGTTTTCTCTCTTTCTTTACAGTTTCATGGATAGTTGAGCTACGGCTCTTCCCCAGTCCTGGTTTGTTGAAATGTTTGCCTTTTGAATGAGAAAGAACCACACTGTTTTTTATATCTAAGTCAGTAGCATTATTGCTGTCTGGCTTGGAAGCCATTATTAGACAAACCAAGTATTGTGATGCCATAAAGGTTGGTTCAATATCCAAGATGGCTGTTAAGTGACAAATGGACACTGTGGACCCAGGATAGTTAAGGTCTCAGGAAGGACGGAGAGGGATGGTGTGAGGTCTCATCACACTGTTTAGAATAGTTTGCTATTTAAAGTGTATGAAAGTCTCTTTGTCGGGGAGTTTCCATCGAATGTTTTCAGATCTCCCTTACCACTGGCGACCGAAAGAACCGTGGTGCTGTCAAGTGTGAACACAGGGCTGCCCTTGGCCTCTCTGTTCATCATGTCTGGCTAGAGCTAAAATCAAACCCATGTCCGAGTCAGCTTAGCACTTGACTGAAGAGAGCCTGACTAAAGTGTGACCACAGGGTCTCCCGAGGAGTTCACTGTCCACTCCTCACACGTGTAGCAAGAAAGCTTCAGAGTCCAGCCTGACTTTCCCCCTTCTAAAGTGAAGTAAGGTCTTCTGTGAAATGAATTAGGAAAAGGAAAACTGACTTGTTTTACTATTGCTGAAAACCGAAGGCGCTGGTGCGACTCTCTGGCCTTCTGTTGGGCAGTTGTCATTGGCCAGTAGTTCTCCCTGAGAAATTGCCTTCATTGGATCTAGGAGCTTTAATTTTATAGACTGGATCTCACGGATTTGCTGTATGAGAGCCCTGGCTTATACCTCTTTATCACCTCATTCCTTAAATTTTGGTAGACAAACAAAACAAAAGGAAAAAAAGAACTTTTAAAATGCACCTCATAAAAAAAAAAATAAAATAAAATAAAATAAAATAAAATGCACCTCATGTAGTTTATATATATATATATATATATATATATATATATATATATATAATTTAGAAGATTCATATTCCAATTTGGATGTGTAATATCAAATAACATTTTTTTTCATTAAAATTTCATCATATTATTTCCAGGTCAAGCAAGGTAATTGCAATGGCATTATTTGGCATCGCAGATATTACAGATCCTATAGCTTCAAGTCAGAATGGTGTTTACTGACACGAAGAAAGTATCTTTAAAGTGTGATGTGTCATTACCTATGTTACTCTTAAAATTGCTTCATGCATTAATAACTGAATGTTGTATTTTTTTGTTTTGTTTTTGTTTTTGAGACAGGGTTCCTCTGTGTCCTTGGCTATCTTGGAACTCACTCTGTAGACCAGGTTGGCCCCAAACTCATAGAGATCTGTCTGCCTCTGCCTCCCTAGTGCTGTTCCTAATGCACGGTTCTAAACTTAAAGCAAGACTATATGCTGATAAGCCTGTGCTCAGATATAGATGTCTAAATCAAAAAACATATTTAATTACTCACTAAACTCACTGCAAATTAAAGCAGTAGGTCAAAGCCTATAATCCCAGCACTCAGGGAGGCAGAGGCAGGTGGATCACTGTGAGTTCAAGGCCAGCCTGGTCTACAAAGCAAGTCTAGGACAGCCAGGGCTACACAGAGAAACCCTTTCTTGGAAAACAAAAACAAACAAAAATATTAGGGACGATATTTTCAAGAGCTGTAGTTGACATCAACCTACTGTATTTTAATGCTGCACGCAAACCTGCATTTGGGCCACACCACTCAGGAAGCTTGTCACGTCTCTGATTTGCAGGTCGCAGATCTGAGCATGGGCGACCTGCTGTTGCACACCACTGTCATCTGGTTGAATCCACCCACCTCGCTGGGAAAGTGGAAAAAAGAGCCTGAGTTGGCAGCCTTCGGTATGTGTTGGGAGAGGGTGCCAAGGACGGGAAACAGCTCACTTGTTTCTCCAAACAAGAATATTCCTTTTCCAAGAGATGTTTTATTACAATGAAGCTAATTATAGCTTGCTGCTCCAGCCACCAATTTCTTCCAAATAAATATAAACTAATATAAATTAGACCTCGCTAAATGGGCTCAGTGTGGCAGCCGCTCAGCTGCATGGCTGTGAAGACACAAGCAGGGAAGTGGGGTTTTTTGTGTGTGTGTGTGTTTTTTAATGTCTTACTTTGAAAAAATAATTTTACCTGCTAGTCCATGTGTATTTACAAAATAATGAACTGACAGTAAATTAAATAAAGCCAAATGAAAACTCAAGAGCAAACTGTTTCTGAGACCCCCCCCCCCCCAGACTCTGGATCTTTTATTTGTTCCCTGGCTCTGCACCGCATTATGTCTCAGCTGACCTACTGGGTTATAGGGAGCATTTCAGTCATGTTATTAATACCAAGAGAAAGGAGACGCGCCTGTCATTTATTTTGACAAGCTATTTCAGGGAGGCGCAGGTGGAGGTCACTTAGGAGTGTACTACACTCATGTTTTTGAGGGAGAAAAGCTAAGTTAATATACTTGGAAATGGAGCTGTATCTCACGGCTTGCAGTATAGGCGTGACTATGTCTCCTGAAAGGAGTTAGCAACCTCCGCTTCTGTTTTATGGTGCATTTTATCCCGGGCCTTTCCTAGAAGACTTGGGCTAGGATATGCAGTGGGCTAGGAAATCCAGCGGTCGCCCCCTCTCACTGCTGTTGTGTTTTGGCTTGGGAAGGGCAGTGGCCACCTACTGCTCTGTCCCCAACCAGTTCCTTTCCCAAGTGGAAGTGCCCAGTAATATTCAAATCAACATGAAATATGAATATTTGTTGCCCCCCAAACTTGGACCCACTTAACTCTCACTAAGGTATTAGTGATATTTCTAAAACCTCCAAGGAGCCAGTGAATCTCTTCAGAGAAGCCATGACTGAATGGGTATTTTCCAAGTTGGCAGTCAGGACTAGTGCTGCTGGGGGGACATTGGGGCTTCTCTTTCACGCCACCTCTGTTTCCTAGACTGAGGCCTCGCTGTCTCCCATGCTCTTTACTGTCATTTACGGGTCCTGGGCACTGAATGAAGAAAGAGAGTCAACCCCCTGCTTCAACCTCGCGGCTCCAGGGTGCAACCTTAGGATGTCTCAAGACTTGCCCTCTGAGTTTCACAGATTTCATCTAGTTAGAAACAAACAGATTTAGAAACAGAATAATTTGTGTGGGAGAAAGTCAGAGGTTGGCAGAGTTTTCTGTTGAAGGCCACATAGGAAATCTCTAGTCTCCGGACTGAGAGGCCACAGGCTTTGAAGGGATAGGCAAAAGCAGTCTCGGGTGATAGAGATAGGCGAGACAGCAGTGTTAACTCACAGAGGTGGCAGGGAGGCCGGTCTTCTCTAGCCCCTGCTGTAAGTAGTCAGGAAAATGTCAGGGGAAGGCTTGTGACGGTAAGTTAGTCAGGTAGTCCCCTGTATTCCGCTGTGCCTTGCTTCCTCAGCTGCAGTGTCAGGTAGCTGACTCGGAGAGGCTGAGCCTAGTGCACCCAGCTGTAAACACATGTTGCATTCCGTACCAGTCAGTGTCTCCTTCAGCTGCCACAGGCCTAGACCATTCCTTAGGGTCAGAGAGTGAAACTGTCTTGGATGTTGGGCAGTAGAGATGTCGCTTTTCACTGATGGGTTCACATGGCAGAGAAGCCAAAATGTCTCCGGAGCCTCTTTTTCTTTCTTTTTCTTTTTCTTTTTCTTTTTCTTTTTTCTTTTTTCTTTTCTTTTCTTTCTTTCTTTCTTTTTTTTTTTTTTTTTTTTTTTTTTTTTTTTTTTTTTTTTTTTTTTTTTTGAGACAGGGGTTTTCTGTGTAGCCTTGGCCCCAAGCCTCTTTTTTTTTAATGGCCAACTCATGAGACAGCAATAAAAAAAAATAAATACCAAGCCTCCTTTTTAAAGAGCATTACTTTATTCACATTGGCTGATCCCCATGTCAGCCCCTTCCCAGAGGCCCTACTTACAATTCCATTGCCTCAGTGTAGTATTTTCTTTCTGCTGCTGTGACAAAACACCGCAAGCAAGGTGGTTTATAGAAGGAAGGGTTTATTTTGGCTTATGATTCCAGAGAAAGTCTGTTGTGGCAGAGAAAACATGGCAGCAGGCAGCCAGAGCAGAAGCTGAGAGATCACATCTTCGACCACATCAAGGCAGGGAGGTGGGGGGAGAACTGGGAGTGGGACAAGACTGTAACTGTTGATCAAAGTCTGCCCAGTGACTGACCTCATCCAGATAGGATGCCCAATGGGCACTAAGTGTTTGAACACCCAGCCCTGTGGGGAACATTTCTTATCCAAACCACCACAACCTGGGGTTAGTTTCAGCAGACAGGTTTTGGGAGAACGCAAACATTTCAATTATGCCAGAGACTGTAACACAGAGGACCAGGAATGGGCAGGAATCAACTTTCCATCCCTTTTAGATGTCTCCTGCCAGATCCCTGCCATGTTAGCCGTGTCTGGCATCACTTACGGAACTCTCTGGAATGTTAGACTAGACACAGCTCTGTCACCCCTTATACCCCCACCCTTAACAACTACCAGAAATAACACTGCTCAGAGGGTCTTATCTAGTGGAAGGACTGGGAATATATTCTATCTCATAATCTAATTTTCGTTTCCTTAGCTCAGAAGGAGACTTTTACTTGGTAAATTATAAACACCATGTGTGTATGAGAGAGAGAGAGAGAGAAGGCGTTGGGTGGGGAGGAGAGATAAACCATTAACTGAGATGGACTTAATCTGCATAAATGTAAATCACTTTAAGCAATTACTAGGGGCATTTGCTAGTCCTTCCGCTACTACAATTAACACAGCGAAATTCAAATCTGAAAATAATAATAAAGCTCCAATACACTTATTTTTTTTTCTTCTGGTAGAGGGTATTTCCATTTATTTAGGCTTTCTCTACTTGGATTAAAGGCAGAAGCCTTTTCTCCCACCAGGCATTGCCTTTCAGATGTGGTAAATAAGGTCAGGGTGGGTGGGAGCGCACAACCGAGACCTGCTTCGTGCTCTCACAGCTGTAGCAGGCCTGCCACTGCCACCAGCTGCCATAGTCAAGGGGGAGGAGAGCCTCGTGTCTCGTGCCGTAACTGCTCTTATTATTTTTCACTTGCAGTCTTCAAAACTGCCGTGGTCCTTGTGTATAAAGATGGCTCCAAGCAGAAGAAGAAACTTGTAAGCGTTCTTACTTTATTTCACAGTGTGTGGTGCCCCTCCCCCCCCCCACCCCCGCTGCAGGTCGTCTCCTTCTCAGTTGTGTCTGCAGAGTTCTATGCTTGTCAGCAGAAGCGTCCTATTTCCTTTACAAGTGCCCCTGAGCCCTCTACAGGGGAGCCTGATCTTGTGCTTTCCTGCGGACAGGCTCATGTGTGGAGCCTAAGTGACTCCATATTGAGCCTCCCCCTTCCCAGAACCCTCCTAACCACTCCCGCCCTTCCCTGCTGCCCTCATTCATGCATGACATTGTCTCTTCTTCCCTGTCTCTCTCCTCTGCACTTAACTAGCAAAGCTGTTTGCACAACGCCATATGTACCATGCAGCCTCTCGTATCTGCCGGTGAAACTGAGAGCTCATGTGATGTCCCTTTGGCTTGCACTGAGTTCCCCGAGTCTGCCACTTGATGTGGAAAGTGTGAGGAGCTGGTCCAGATGGATTACCTGGCCTTTAAACAGCGGGCTGCTTCTCTCCTGCAGGTTGGCTCTCACAGGCTGTCCATCTACGAGGAGTGGGACCCTTTCCGCTTTCGCCACATGATCCCTACAGAAGCTTTGCAAGTACGAGCTCTACCAAGTGCAGGTAAGCACCGATGCATACCAGTTTCCATTTCTTCTGTTTTTTAATACTAAAAAGCTATGTGTGTTTGTATATGCATGCACACGTGTGTCATGTCAAGAGGGCAGCTTGCAGCAGTTGGTTCTCTTCCTCCACCATTTGGGACTCAGAGTTCACACTTAGGTCATCAGACTTGGCAGCAGGACCTTTGCCTGCTAAGTCATCCCTATGACTCTGGGTTTCCACTGCTTTTGTTTTTGTTTTTGCTTTTCAAGACTCCCTGAGTGCTGGGATTAAAGGCGTGCGCTGCCCACCCAGCCTCATTTCTTACATGCATGTGAGTTGTTTATATATTAGTTTTCGGTCTGCCGTATCATCTTTTATCTTCTATGCTTAACTCATTCTTCCCTCCATCTTCATTATGTCTAAAGATTTATTTTGCTGTGTATATAATAAGTTATATATTTATAATTTTTTTAAAAAAGATTTATTTTAATGCATGAGTGTTTTGTTTGCATGTGTATATGTTGTATATGTACTGTTTTATTTTAATGCATGAGTGTTTTGCTTGGATGGATGGATGCACTGTCCATGTGCCTGATGGTGCCTGTATGGATGAAAAGCCATTGGATATTCTGGAACTGGAGTTACAGATAGTTGTGAACCACCATATGGGTGCTGGGTCCTCTGCAAGAGCCACAAGTGCTCTTCTGAACCATGTCTCCACCCCCCCTTATTAATTCCTTAAGAATTTAATACAGTATATTTTGATTATATTCATTCCCCAGCTCTTCCCAGCTCTGCCCCCACTACCCCCTCCCAGGTTCTGCACTCTTTATTAAAAACATTAACTCACCAAGTCCAATTTATGCTGCCTGTATCCTCACAAGTGTGGGGGCACCCTATGGGATGTAGAGGGCCTAGCAGGGACCCTCCCTTCCTCCCGCAGGAGCTGAGTTCCCAACAGTTGCCCAGCCAAGTGTAAGGGTTGTGAGCTCCACCGGCCTCCATGCTAGAATATTCAGTGCTCTGCCTCTTTTTAAGCAGCTTCATTAACTAGTGAAGAAATGAATGAATGAATGAACCAAAGACGCGGGAGAGCTGACTGGATGCATGCATGTGTTTTCTTCAGAATTGTTCTAAGGGATTTCAAACCTGATTTACAGGTAACTTTGCAGATGCGTTGGGATCATAGGTCTGTAGTAGCTATGATAGTATTTTGAGGTTTAGGCACTTAAATGCTAGTGGTGTCTCTTTCTTAAAAAAATTGTTGTATGGGTTTTGTTTACTGGTTTTCTGAACACCATTTGCATGCAGTGCCTATAGGAGCCAGAAGAGGGCGCCAGATCCTCTGGAACTGGAGTTACTGCTAGCTGCCATGTGGGTGCTGGGAAATGAAGCCAGGTCCTCTGGGAGAGCAGTTGGGTCTCTTAACTGATGAGCCATCTCTGCAGCCCTCATGTCTTTTAATGTCATCACCTTATGAGTTATCTGGTCATATTTCCTTATTCCAGGTTTATAAATGTGGAGGCTGATTTCTGTGGCAGGCTGTAGGCTTCTTAACCAGGAATTTTGCCTTAATTAAGGGCATAACTTCACATTGTGAAAACAAAGCGGCCTTTGTGATAATGACATTTCATTCCCCCCTCTTTTTTTTATTCAAATCAAATGTAAAGCGTTCTAGATAAAAGCATATTTTAGTTGAATTATACAGGCTGGTCACAATGTTACATTATGCTGGGCATTCCAGTGGATCCAAGAGTCAGTCCTGGAGTTTCTAGATTCTTGTCTTAGTCTGGGGGAACATTTGGCAGATAGAGAGTTAGCAGATGTAGCCACAGGGGAGGGTTCCGTGGCCAGGCTTCTGAACCACTGGCTGAGAAGGAGGCGCTGAGGTATGCAGCCTAATTATCTGCAGGGCCCGGCTTCCCTCAGACACTTTATTCATGACTCAGCATAATGCAGCATAGTTGGTGTTGCATAGCTTCAGCCCTTGGAGCTGACCCTCTGTCCCATGGGTTCCACACCCATGAGTCAACCAACGGCAGCTGGCTCTCTGGGTAAAGGCGCTCACCGCCAACCCTGATGGCCCGAGTTCCATCTCCAAGACAGGGAAGACAGAGTCCCACAAGCTGTTCTCCGGCTTCCACTTGCAGGCACACATGGTTACAGCAGGCTCACATGTTAAAAGGTGTTTTCCTGATTTCTTAGTCTTGCTCTTTTTAGCGGACAGCTTGGGGAAGCCTGCAGAGGAGCCTGTGTAAGCCACTTGGGTAGCCTATCTGGTCATTAGGTGTGGTCACAAAAAGGGAGGACTCCCCAAACCACGCCAGTGCTGGCCTCCTCACCTTGGCCTGATGGAGATAGGCACTGCTTAGCCCAAAAGAACTTAGCACTTAGCTCAAGTAGTTCAGCCAGCGAGCTGGAGGAACAGAATGGCTCTTCAGTGTGGCCCACCCCTAGACCGTCTAGGAGACTTTCAGTGTTTTATTAAGGTGTGCGTGTGTGTGTGTGTGTGTGTGTGTGTGTGTGTGTGAGAGAGAGAGAGAGAGAGAGAGAGAGAGAGAGAGAGAGAGAGAGAGAGAGAATATTACAGAGACAAGAAGAAGAGGGCATTAGATCCTCTGGAACTGGAGTCATCTGATCTGGTGTGTGTGTGTGTGTGTGTGTGTGTGTGTGTGTGTGTGTGTGTGTTGGGGACTTAACACCAGTCTTCTGCAAGAGCCTCCGCCATCTTTCCAGCCCCTTCTGCTGGTTTATACAGCGCATACTGAGCTTCCGGAGCCTGCTCCTTTAGCTCAGGGTTGGAGTGGCGTAACTTTGGTCTCAAGTTTGCTCTACACTGTTTTCAGCAGACACCAAGCATGAAAAGTTTATCTGTAAAAAAAATGTAGCTAAGTCCACTAGCCTCTGTCTGACGTGACGTTATTTCAATTGTCCAGATGCGGAGGCAAATGCTGTGTGTGAACTTGTCCACGTGAAGTCAGAGTCGGAAGGGAGACCAGAGCGGGTTTTCCACCTCTGCTGCAGGTGAGCCAGGGTCGGGAAGCTGAGGGACCGCCCTTCGTCTCTCTCTGCGGAACTGCCCGCGCCCCCTCTCAGAGAGCGTGCCACTTGCCAGGTAGCAGTCGTTGTGTATATCAAGGCTCCTTCCATTAGAACACAGCCAGGAACTCAGCTAAGGTACTAGCTCTCTAAGGAAGTGGGGTTTTCAAGTGCACTGCACTTCTTCCTGTATGTTCTGTCTGTAGAACAGGGTGACAGATGGGGTTGCCTTGGGGTGCTTCGCCTGTTGCTTGGGTATGTTGCTCGCACACCTCTGGGAGTCTGCTGTAAGAGGAATAGGAGCTGAAGACCTGACCAGTGTCCTTACTGTAGAGGCCCGTCGGCACGGGGACACTGAGCTCTGTTGCTCACAGGTAGATTCAAAGCGACTCATTATGGGTTTCTACTTATTTACTGTTTTTAGTCATTCTCTCTTCTCTCTTCATCCTTTACTTCCTCCTCCTTTGTCTTTTCCTCTAGAAATACAAAAATAGCATCTGCCATCCTTTGCGGCTTTAAATATGATCCATACTTAATTAACCACATGCATTCGGTAATTAGCTCAACATTTATCTAGTTCTTTGCATATAGTGTGCTGCATATTGCTTGCAATGATAATAAAATTGTACCATTATAATTATTCATAATACCTTAATGTTATTGCTAGTATAGTGAGAAGATACATTTATCAAACATTAGATCTGCAATTACCTCATGTTCATTGTCGCCAAGCCTGACAGAGGATGCTCTGTCCAGAGCATTACAGAAATGCATTTAACATGTTCTTTGTCCACATTCAGATGGGTCACAGCCCACGTTACATGGCTGCCATATCATCTCTGGGTTGGATGCTAGGGTCAACAAAGGGCTGACTTCCAGAAAGCTCTCCAGAAGCAGTTAAACATTCCCAAATATTCCTCATGCTCGGAGTACCGCCTTTCTCATCTCCTTATGCTGATCTGTTTACAGTTTTGTCACTAGACTCTACAGCGTATTTAACAAGCCTGGTTCTGTGTTTATTGTTTATAGTGAATACTAGGTGAAACATCTTGTGACAGTCCTGAGAACTTTGTCAGGTCCAGTGGGTGGTGCATGCCTGCAAACCTAGCATTAAGAAATTGGAGGCCTGAAGATTTTGTTTCAGGCCAGCCTGTGCTACATACTGCAACCCTGTCTCTAAAAGTGTATATGTATATGTATGTATATATATGTGTGTGTATATATGTGCACACGCACATATTTAACTTAAAGAAAAATAACTCTAACTTAGAGGATACGTGTCTGCTGTGAGAATTAGGATGTAGAAGATTTCACAGTTCTTAAGAATCCAGCCTTTGCCGGGTGTGGTGGCGCATGCCTTTAATCCCAGCACTCAGGAGGAAGAGGCAGGTGGATCGCTGTGAGTTTAAGGCCAGCCTGGTCTACAAAGCAAGTCCAGGACAGCCAAGGCTACACAGTGAAACCCTGTCTCGAAAAACAAAAAAACAAAAAAACAAAAAACAAAACCAAAACAAGGATCCAGCCTTTGTGTGTGGAGCAGGGCGTGGAAGGAGCTGATAGTAAGCAGGAGGAAAGAGCAGGCATTTGGGATGTCCATCTGTGGGTGCTCCGCAGAGATGTCCACCTGTGGGTGCTCTGCAGAGGTGTCCACCTGTGGGTGTTCCACAGAGGTGTCCACCTGTGGGTGCTCCGCAGAGATGTCCACTTGTGGGTGCTCCGCAGAGGTGTCCACCTGTGGGTGTTCCGCAGAGGTGTCCACCTGTGGGTGCTCCGCAGAGGTGTCCACCTGTGGGTGCTCCGCAGAGGTGTCCACCTGTGGGTGCTCCGCAGAGATGCAACAGGCCTGTGCTTCATTTTCTCCTTCAAACAGTTTACAGCACGTAAGACCGTGACTTAGTGTAAGAGCAGGGCTCTGGCAGCCTCCCAGCATAAAACAACTTCGTCTGTTATCTGTTCACTATTGGTGGGACTCTCCCAAATTGGCTGTAGATGATGATTTATAAAGCATGAAGTGAGGACGGATTTTATTTTTTCTCCCTGCCATGAGGAGACAGCTAAGCATGGAAATTGGAGTCCTTGCCTCTTTTGCCTTTGCTCTTGGGGATATTTATTTGGCTGCACCTAATAGCATCATAATAAGTTCCCTCCATTGGGTACTGACCTCCTAACGTGTGTAAATCTTCTTTTCATAGCTCCCCAGAGAGCCGAAAGGATTTTCTGAAGTCTGTACACTCGATCCTTCGAGACAAACACAGAAGACAGCTCCTCAAAACGGAAAGCCTCCCTTCATCCCAGCAGTATGTCCCCTTTGGAGGCAAGAGGTTATGTGCGCTTAAAGGCGCCAGGCCAGCCATGAGCAGGGCAGGTACTGTGGGGATTCAGACCTACAAGATCCCCGTCACCCCAGCTCCACTGTAGGACTCCAGGGAGCAGGAGTTAGGTGTGGCCTTGTGGGGCCTCATGTAGAGCACATCCTTCCATGGTGTGAGGTCATTGCCTTGTCTCCTTCCTGGTGGGTTCTGAGGGATCTTCCCTTTGTGGGCTCTCCTTCCCTTCCCTCAGCCTTCCCTTGCTGCCTTCCTTTTGGCTGGTGAGCTCCCCTCCCATTGGCTAAGCCAGCAAGCCGAGCCGATGCATCCTCTCTTGGAAGGGGCCCTCTTAGCCTGCTGTTGGAATGAGAGTCTCTGCTTTGCATGAGAGCCAGCTTTGTTCAGTGAAAAGCAGTGAGTTAAGTGTCAGCGAGGTCATAGCCGACTATTCTGAGAGCACAGTGACTTCATAGTGCGGCAGAGGACAAGCCTGTTCTCGGTGAAGATTCTGTGCTCAGGTAGACCAGATGACACAGAAAATGTTGACTCTCGCTTCGTGCCTGCAACTTTCGGTTTAGTCTCAGTGTTAATTTGAGGAAGGTTTCGATTGCTATTGGAAAAGAAAAAGGGGAGTAAATGCTCTTGGAGTCCGTACCCCATGTCTCTAGAGCGTCAGAGAAGGAATACATGTGCCACATGTGCAAACGGCAACAGCACATACTCAGGAAGAGTGATGTTTTCCTAATACTCGACTGACTTAATGCCGTCAGCATTCTAATCGCTCCTTTTCTAAGATGCAGCTCAGAAATTTTCAGGGAAGAGTCCAGTAGAAGAAATTTCCTTTACATTTGCAAAATAAGATTTCTACCTTTGACCCAATTCCCTTCCCACAAATTCTCAGTTGTGTGGCAGAGGTGGGGGAAGAACTGCGACTTGGTGTAGATTTCATAGATAATCTACCAACCTTGACGTAGGCTATTACATTCTCTAGATCCCTGGAGTTTAGGTAATGGATATGGGTGGAGGCTGCCTTAAGTCTGTTCTCCAGTCTGTATGCTTATTGAAAACCTATAACCCAATACCCCAAAACTGCAAGGGACCCTAACCACCAATGGTGTTTGCTGTTAACTTAAGAACCTAAATTCAGAAGCGCATTTACAAAAACCAAACAAAACCAAACAAACCAAGACATATACTCACACACATTTTGTCTATAGCATAGACCAAAGCCTTTCTCCTGAGAAATTCTTGGAAATATAGCACTCACCACCTGACCATTCTGAATACCAAGAGAAAGCCACTGCATCATAGCCTGTTGCATTTGTCCAGTTGGAAGCATTTTGTTTGCTTTTATTTCCCCCCAGCCTAGTGGTTCATTTTTGGCTGAAAAATGTTTCTGTTTACTCTGCTTTGAAGTAATTCTCGCTCATCACAGTACCAGTGCTCCGTGACTTATAGAGTGCCATGTCAGTGGATCAGGCCAAGGCTGTCGTCCCGAGCCTGAGAGGGACCCATTAGTGCTCGCTGGGTTACTAAATATTCTTTTCATAAAGAGCAGCCTACCCTGATTCATTCTGCTTTTCATAGGAGGTGTGTGTTGCCTGCATGGCATAAAGAACGAATACCCTGCCTCCATACCTACTCTATAGGGTGATTACTTCAGCCAATAACTGAGCTAAAAGTTCGCATATTCTATACTTTCTTATGAAAAATTTGAGACTCATGGAGCAGCTAAAAGAGTTCATCTCTATATATTCAATAATTGATGTTTTCCTGCATTTTCACCTTTGCCCACCCATCTGTCATCTATAAGTACCATCTTACCTGGACACAGTTCACAGATGCAGACATGGCTACACTCGGCCCCTGAATACTTGATCATGACAATCATTCTCATATGTTTCTGGGAAGCCAGTAGTGAGTTCGAGTCACCAGATGTAGCGCCTGGGGAGAGCCAGGTGTTGTACTGCAGTGGGGTTAGGCTCAAAGTGAAGCAGTAGTTTTTCATTTCCTCCCATTTTGGCCTGGAATTTATTCCTATTCCCCTCTTTAAACACAAGCGGTGTTCGTGTGCTCTGTCTGGAGAAAATGGAGCACTCAGAACGCCAACAGTAGAGTCTTCTGGCAGTTCTGAAGCCAGCTCACTGTTTTCAAGATGTGGGTTTTGAGGTGGCGGCTCCTAACTGGCATGGGAGGTGCTCCCTCCACAGAAAGCCTGGCTTGCGTTTCACCTCACGGTGCCCAGTGCAACAGCCATTTCACTCTCCAAGGAGAAGTGGCATCGTTTCCACAAGAGCCATTGTGTGCGTGTGCGTGTGCGGGTGCGTGGGTGGGTGCTGGGAGCATTCCTCGCTTGATTGGTAGCATTGTTTGTTTGCTTGCCTGTGGTAGTCCCGACTTCCTGGAGGGCAGTGGGGTAAATTAATAAACTCGAAGATTTTAACTTTGAGTAACTTTCTATAGCACTTTATTTCTCCATGCTGGAGTGGGATCTGTTATTTATTTTTCATTCCACTCAGGTGCTGGCATTTTTATTTCACTGTAGAAGGAAGGGTTGGTCATTCACAGCGTGGAGTTAGGTCTCTGGCTCTGCTTAGTTTCAGTGTTCATATTGGACTTTATCAGAAAGGGTGCAAAGGGTAGATTTGGAGCACTGTGCCTCTGGCAGCTGATTTTTCACATACAATCTCCAAAAGTGTGCCCTCAGTCTAACTGCGGGTCCTCAAGAAAGCTTAGGTTCATGTCCCTGGAAGGCAATGTCATAGCCTAGTGCTCCAGGCACCACAGTGATGCCTTCACAGGCAGCAAAGCCCCAGGAGCCTCCCAGGCTCATTAAAGGCCTAGATTCTGCCTAAATTACCCTTGGGAAACCCTGGGGCAGCTGCCATCGCTCTGTGCCATGGGCACAGGTTGTGTTGAGGATAGTTGACACTCCAGTATAAGGGGGATGGGGCAGGCATCCGTGTTGCCTGTGTCTTAGGAGCACACAGTTGGTAGTAGATTTATTTCTTCCCCGTAAGCCTCTAGTGTTGTCCTCCCTCACACCTGGGCTCGTCCTTAGAGCGCCATCTTCAGTTTAGACACGAGCAAGGTAGACGCCAGGGTGGTAAGGGTTAGCCCCAAACTCCCGAAGAAGCTCATTTACCTTTTATGTTTCTTCTCTTTGCTTGCTGGATTTTCATCTCATGGTAAAGCATGTGGGGGTTTATTTTTATATTTTTGTATATGTGTGCAGTGTCTGCCCCAAGCAAGTCTCTTGGGAGGAGGAGGCGGCGACTGGCTCGAAACAGGTTTACCATTGATTCCGATGCCGTCTCAGCCAGCAGCCCGGAGAAAGAGCCCCAGCAGCCCCCCAGTGGCGGGGACACTGACCGATGGGTAGAGGAGCAGTTTGATCTTGCTCAGTATGAGGAGCAGGATGACGTCAAGGAGACAGACATCCTCAGTGACGATGACGAGTTCTGTGAATCGGCGAAGGGCGCCTCAGTGGACAGAGACCTGCAGGAGCAGCTTCAGGCTGCCTCCATCAGTCAGCGGGCCCGAGGCCGGAGAGCCCTCGATAGCCACGCATCCCGCATGACACAGCTCAAGAAGCAAGCGGCCCTGTCGGGCATCAATGGAGGTCTGGAGAGTGCAAGTGAGGAAGTCATTTGGGTCAGGCGTGAAGACTTTGCCCCCTCCAGGAAACTGAACACTGAGATATGACGTGTGGTGTAGATACGACGCCGGCCCCACCCTCACTCTGCTCACCCTCCTGTGCCGTCCACGAGAATGTCCCCTTAGGTTGCACTCTTGCACACAGATCTTGGCAGCTGACTTGGGTCTGAAGCCATGTAGCCACCCACCTTCATCATTCTTAATGACGTCAGAGAGAGGTGTTCAGCATCTCAAATAAGCCCAAGCCCTTTCTTCTGTACCAAGGGCTTCTATTTACTTTCAGTCCACAGGGCCTGGAGAATTAGAACAAAGAATCTGTAGCACTGGAAATCAAACTGTCCGCACCCACCCCAGCAGTCAAAGCGAAGTATCGAGTGACAGGATAGCACACACACAGATGTCACAGCGCCTCTTTTCTGAATGCAGTCTCATACCTGAGGAGGAACCACCTTCGAACACACACACACACACACACACACACACACACACACACACACACACACACACGGGAAACTGGGACAAGCGGAAGCATCTGCACAGGTTGCAGCGTTGTGGCGCCTTCCCTCTTCAGTGTCTGAGAATATCTGTGTGTCTTAGGAATGTGTGAGGAAAGGGTGGTCATTTCTGTCATTTCTCTTATTATTTTTCTTCTGTTTATGTCTATAACTGGTCTTATTCTACGTCAGTGTTTGGAAGCTCTAGTTTTGCAGAGAATTATAAAGATGCCAAACTCTTGGGAAAGAGATCCAAATTTATCATTTAGAGAGAGGGGAAAAAAACACTATTTTTTTGTATTTTCCTTGAGATGCAGGGGCACAACTAGATGAGCCCTTTACAGTGCCAGGTGAACTCAGTCTGAAACGAAGATATAACCTTCTGCAGAGCGAGTGGCGCACGATGACTTTATATTTATATAGAAACGGCCAACTGGAAGCTCATGCGAAGAATAAACTTTTTTTTTTTTCTCAGAAACAGATTTTTTTTTTTTTTCTAAATGTATGAATCTATATTTGAAATGAGAGTTTGGTTGGATTACAGGGACAGGGAATGGGGCAGTGTGTGCGTGTCTGTTGCGCATGGCAGGGGAGGGGAGCCTCCTCTTCATGGGGCTGCCATGGCAATCATTGGGTTTTTTTTTCCCCCCATCAAAATCGCATCTTCATCCATAGATGACTTCCCCCTTGCCTGGCAGTCCATGACCGGATCTCAGAACCTCTTCAAAAGCATCCTTTGTGGTTAATATCCCCTTCGTGCCAATGGAACAGGGTAAACTTGCTAAGGGGCCTAATCTCCTAAATGGATGTCCAGACAGGAAGGACATAAACCCATTATAGCACTTTCATTTAAAAAAAAAAAAAAAGGTTTATAGCTTTTTGTTCCTCTTCTCTCCCCATTCCGTGATGTCCATTCCCTAAGAAGGGTTTAAATAATAGGAAAACTTTTCGTTTTGGAAATAAAAAAATATATCTATATATCTATATATCTATTTGGTGTTTGATACATCGGTAGGTACTTTAAAGACCTGAATTTTATAGTAGCTTTAGCAATTATATTTTATAAGAATCAGTTATGACTTTATATTTCCAGACAGAGAGTTCAGAACACGACGCTCTAAGCCCCCCACCCCCTCCACCCCACCCCCGCGCTTGCTTTCCTGCTCTCCCGTCCTCTGCCCCTCCCCCCCCTTTCGGGTTTCCAGGGCTTTGAGCTTGATCTTTTGGAAGTTTTATTCTATTAAAGTTTTTGCTATACCTTCTGGTTTTCTTAAGAAGCTTTAGAGCAGTTTCTATGCCCTTTGTATCACTGCATTGTTCATACCATCTCGGGGTCGATTGCGTCCGATGGGGAACTGAAGCCGCGTCTTCCGGTCTCCCCGCAACACGTCCGCGGAAGAATACTGGAACGTCTGGTGCTTAGAGAGGGTGCCATTGTCTCTTGTACATAATAAGGTCATGATGTGTCTATGTCCAAAAGTTCTTATATATTTCTTTTATAAGCTGAAAGAAGGTCTATTTTTATGTTTTTAGGTCTATGAATGGAATGTTGTAAATGCCTGTCCGACAATAAAAGAACTGAAAAGGGCCCGGGTGACCCTGTGCCTTTTTGGATAGAAGGATGAGGGTGTGTGTGGGGGGAGAGAGACCAGGAGAGAAAACTCCTGTGGTTGTCCTTTTCTCTTAAGTTACATAGGGGTGTGTGTGTGTGTGTGTGTGTGTGTGTGTGTGTGTGTGTGTGTGTGTGTTGTGCCTGTGGAGGTTGGAGGGACAGCCCACAGAAATTGGTCCTTCCTTTCACACACCATACACACTCCAGATAATGGACGCAGGCATCAGGCATAGTAGTGATGCTTTTACCTGCTGAACCATCTTGGTGGCCCATAGTTGTCTTTTTTTTTTTTTTTTTTTTTTTTCTGGGTGGGCCAAGCATGGAGGCACCTCCTTGTAATTCCAGCACTCGGGAAGCAGAGTCAGAAAGATGAGTGCAAGTTTGAGGCCAATCAGGGATATATAGTTAGTTGTGTGTCCAGCAGGGCTATACGGTGAGGCCTCGTCTCAAAATTAAAAAAAAAAAAAAAAAAAGAATAAAAAAAATGTAATAGCTGTGGTGATCTTCAAGGAAAGATATTCTGGCGAAGTTTGAAGTTTTAACCAAAAAGCAAATAAATAATAATAAACATCTTGGTCTAAGGTGGTCAGTACTGACTTTACTTAGTGGATTATTTTTAAAAAATGAAGTTGGGGTGGGTATGTGTTGAGTGGGATATGGGGGGTGGAGAGGGGAAATGGTATATATGAACTTCTTTTTTCCTTGTGTATATGAATGAAGTTCTCAACAATATATTTTCTTAATATTGGGCCAAAGATTTGGAGAATAAGAAACCCAAAACAGGCTCACACCTTCGATCCCAGCACTGGGGGACAGGGGCAGGTGGCTGCATCTCTGTGAGCTCAAGGCCAGCGTGAGCTACATAGGGAGTTCCAGATAGCCAGACCTTGTCTCAAACAAAGAAAAGTAACTGAGAACATACATATGTGACTGAGAACCCGAAGTATAGGAAAAACTGAGGGTGTTTGAGACATGTAAATGACACAGTACTTGCTTAAACGACGCAGACCTTCCGGTGCACTCAGGTTGAGAGCATATCTTGCTTGCTTTGTAGTACCTGATAGAAACTGCTGCATACGGGACAGTTACTGTGTAGCATTGCAGAAATGACGAGGAAAAAATGTCTGCATTTAAATCAGATGCAGGGTTTTTCACAAAATAATTTTCAGTCCATGATTGGTAGAATCAAAATTTCATTTCCAGTCTCCTGCCCCGTCCCTGGGCAAGTAAGCTCGAAGCACCACATTCCGTCACGAAGGGTCTGCCATCTGGAGCTTTCACAGACTCACAGCGAAAGGTAAGTGTGGCCACTGGTGACTGTTCTTTACATCAGAGTCCCAGTCTTCAGAGTCTTGAACAGCTTTACCTGCACATGCATGCCGCGTGCGTGCACGCACACACACACACACTTCCCCATTCCTGAACTCCATCTAAACTTTTTTTTTTTTCCTTGCCAACTGCCTAGACTAGCTTGTATCCTTGCTTGTCGGTCTGTGCTCAAGTAGGAAGGTCTGTGGACCAGCTACCCCAAGAGCATGTAAGAGATGCAGAGTCCCGGGCCCTGGGAGATCGCTCAGTAGGAAAAAAAATAAACTAAAAACAAAGAGTACATGCCTGTAATCTCAGTACTGGGAAGGTTGACACAGCATGATTTCTGGGACTCACTCTATCAGTACAGTTGAATTAGAGAGTTTCAGGTTCTGTGAGACCCTGTTTCAAAAATTAAAGTAGGGAGAAATTAAGGAAGACACCCCGGGCTGATTTCCTGTCACTGCTGCCTCACCACCACCACCACCACACATGAACACACCTCCGTGAGTCTGCACACACACACACACACACACACATACACTACAAAAACCTGACTCCTTTTAGAGTTCCTGTATCCAGTTTCCATTTTAATAATAACGTCCCAGTGTGCTTCACAGGCGTACTCAAATCTGATGGGCCTCAGTGTCCTCTGAGTGATTTGCTGCTGGAAGAGAGTTTGAACCATGTGCCGTCTCATTGTATGTTGGTGTGTGTTTCACCTTCATGTACGTATGTGCACTGTTTGTGTGAAGGGTGCCCTCAAAGTCAGAAGGGGGATGGGCTGGATTGTGGAGAACGAAGGGACCATCTCCCAGCACACTGAGGAGGATTGCTCGTCTCTACACTGTGGAATGCCACAATCTTGTCTGAAGTCTAGAGAGAGGTCAGAATTCTGCTTCATGCCTTCACCAGGGCAACCCGACTTTCTTACCTGACCTTGTATGTAGATTCTTTGGGGATGGATAGGTTTTTTTCCTGCCACCCACACCAATTTTTTTGAAAGCCTGGCTGATAGCCTATAGAGAATATAACAGTAGTTAATACATCCTGTCCTTCAGGTGTGACTCATATCATACAACGCTGATGTTTGTTTTGCCTTCAAATATATATATATATATATATATATATATATTTTTTTTTTTTTTTTTAAACCCAGGATCACATGTAACAGATGTAACAGCCTCCAAATTTAAATGAAGATTGACTTTTTATGATCATGGTAAAATCAAGTTTATATCTCAGACAAGCTTGGTTAATATATTTTTTTACCCAGGATCTCATGTAACTAATGAAAACAAGTCTCTTTCCTCCCAACCCCCCCCCCAAAATCCCCAGCAAACGAACCAACCAACCAACAACCAAAAAACCAACCAAGAGTCTTACAGATATTTAAGGATAAAGTTTAAATAAGGCTCAGACTCAGTAGATGGACCAGAAATGTCCCAGGACCCAGTTCTGGCTTCAGCAGATTTTTAAACAGTTTCAGTCTCACGCTCCGGCAGATGGCAATATGGTCATGGCTCCAAGAACAGTATTATTTAGTTTGTGGACTGGGTGAAAGACCAGGGCAGGAGTGGGGTTGGGAACAAGTTCTGTTCACTTGAAACAGTTCTTTGATGTCTTTTATGAAAAGGCATTGCATAAAAAGATGTGTGTTTGTAGAAAACCAGGGTTCTGGGTTTTCAACAAACCTTTCAAGTCTCAGGGAATGTTTTGCCACCAATGGGAGAAAGGTGACCCAGACCCCAAAGAGAGGTGATCCTGAAACTAAAATATCTCTTCCCAGTGGTTCACAGACACAGGTCATTTAAGGGGAATCCAGGCCCTGGTATTTAATGCCCAACATTCCTTTCTAAAATCCATGTACCTGGGAATGTGTGTGCCACCTGAGTGCAGACTCTCTCTTCACCATCATCTCCTTCCTGCTTGATGAAGAGAGCATCGGTCTTCTCAACTATCCTCGATAACACTTAGGAACAAACGTCTGCGACCCCAGACAGACAGAGAGATGGAGCATCAAGAAAGCAAATGATGGCATTGTACCCCTAGCCTTGGGTCTCCACTCTGGAGGTTCTAACATGTCTTATGGGTTCACATTGCCACAGAGGAAGCCAACCACCCTGTCCGAGTTAGGGTTTCATGGCTGCGAAGAGACACCATGGCCAAGGCAACTCATACAAAGGGAAACATTTACTTGAGGGTAGCTTACAGTTCCAGAGCTTTAGTCACGGTGGGAAGCACAACTGTCCAGGCAGACGTGGTGGGGGAGAAGGAGCTGAGAGTTCTACATCTTGATCCACAGGCTGCAGAAGGGGACTGTGTACCATCCTGTGCATAGCTTGAGCATAGGAGACCTCAAAGCCTGCCCCCACAATGATATACTTCCTCCAACAAGGCCTTACCTTCTAATAGTGCTACTCCCCATGGGCCAAGCGTTCAAACACATGAATCTATGGGGATCGTACCTATTCAAACCACCACAAACATCAGTGGTGAATAGCATTCTCAGAGTTTCTATTGTTGTGAGAAATATCATGACCAACATCAAGTCAACCTGGGGAGGAGACCACTTATTTCAGCTTATGGCTTGTAGTCATCCAAGGAAGGAACTTGGAGGCAGGAGCTGATGCAGAGGCTAAGAAGGAATGCTGCTTATGGCTTGCTCAGCCTACTTTTTTATAGCACACATGACCTCCAGCCCAAGAGTGGCACTGCCCACAGTGAGCTGGGCCCTCCTATATCAACCATCCATCGAGAAGATGCACCACGGTTTGCCTACAGGCCAGTCAGGTGAGAGCATTTCCCAGTTGGTATTCCTTCTTCCAGAATGACTCTAGCCTGTGTCAAGTTGATGTCAAACCAAACAGCACAAGCAGGAAAAGGTTTTTAGTCAAAATTTCCAGTTGGAGAAAATGAAGTAAGCATCTGAGACCATTTCCAGAGCGCTAACATTACAGTCTTCAGGTTTAAACAAGAAAAAAGAGGAAGTGGCTATGAGATGTGCGTAAGCAAGCAGTCTTGGCTAAACTATGGGCTGTGGTCATTGTCCTCTGGTTCTACAAAGAAGTCTTGGTCACTTGAAGTCACAAACCAGTTGTTATCAAGTGATTGTTCCCACTTAGGAGTTATATGTGGCAGACACTATGTCTGGGGAGACATGAACAAATATCTGTCTACTGACTCCAGGTATAAAATTGACAACAGATTAAAGTAGTAATACTTTCAAAGCTCAACTTTGTAGACCCAGTGCATTTATTGACCCTACATATAGAAGTATGGTTGACTCAAAAGCTCAGCAGTCATTACTGCTTGTTTGACTTTTATTTTTTTAAAGATTAATTAATTTTTTTATACAGTAATTCTGCCGTAATGTGTGCTTACATGCCAGAAGAAGGCACCAGATCTCATTGTAGATGGTTGTGAGCCACCATGTGGTTGCTGGGAATTGAACTCAGGACCTTTGCAGGAATAGACAGTTCTCTTAACCTCTGAGCCATCTCTCCAGCCCTACTTGTTTGACTTTAAAGAGCTATGTGATTCTGTTCAGTATCAGGAACTTTCTGGGCCTCTGAGTTGTTTACTTCCTGAGTCTTAATGAGTCCTTTGCCTGAAATTGCAACATAAACACTGGCAGTGTCACTATGGGGTGATTTGTCTGTAAGGTTCTGTTGCTCAGAATCCAATCTAACTACAGGTTTGGGACTATGTTTAAGAGATTTTTCAGCCTCATTTTGAGGGGTCTGGTATAGGACATTGTAAAATTGACCATGCCTTGATACTCTGTGTGCCTACAGATTGAAGGAGGGTGAGATGATTGGACTAAGCATCACTGGTTATTAGACAGATCAACAGACCTACAGCTGAGTTAAACTGTGTCTGACCCACAGTAAAGCAGACAGATACAACATGCAAGACTTCAACCTGTCTTCCTACTTGTAAGCCCAAGTGAAGGGCCAGTGATCTTCAGCAAAGGCAAGTTCTAAGTATGTTAAAACATTGACCAAAGAGCTGGTCTTTCCAGAAGTTGAGTAGTTTCTAAAATTTAATTTTAATCAAGTAGAAGAAGACCTAATCAAGTTGTCCAGTCACACAGCATCAAAACGAACACCAAAAAACAAAAAACAAAAACAAAAAGCAAACTATAGGTACCATGCTAGTGTGTTTATGTTGCTGTAACAAAGTACCTGAGACTAGGTACCTTATAAAGACTACATGTTTAGTTCATGATTCTAGAGCAGAGAAGCCCAATAGCAGTGCCATTTGATAAGATAATTTTTGTATCAAAGTATAGTGAGATATAGTAAATCTTCTCATTGGGCCCTCTTCCTCCTCTAACAAGGGCCACTAATGCCTTCACGGGGGGCCCCTCCTCCAGGACCTCGTCCAATCCCAGTTCTCAAATACCCCTACTCCAATGCATTGTTTTCAGCACATGGACTTTGGGGAGATGCATGAAAACACCGTCTATGACTTTTACGATTATAATTCAAGATGTCAGAAAGTTGTGCGGCACATGAAAGCTGCCACAGAAAGACTTTCATCACCAACAATGAGGAGCAGCAGGACCACATTCCAGAAGCTAAGGTGCCAATGCTCCTGCCTACTGCACCCTGGTAGACATCATTAAAAAAAATCTTGAATTGGTAGAAATGAAATTGCCTCTGGGGGTAGAAGTGATAAAGAGAAAGAAAATTGGCTAGAATGTTATTTCCCACATAGTAAGGTTGTCATATCTCCTTGAGTTCCTATTCTCTTTGAAAGCTGATTTCCGCCTTTGTACTCCCTCTCACTTCAGGGAAACCTACCCCTTCCTCTTTTCCTTAAAAAGCAAATACTTGGAAACCATCTTAAGGAAACAGATACATTGCCCAAGCTACTCTAAACCCTGTCAGCCCGGCTTCTGTAAATAGACTTGCCTAGAATGGAGTTTCCCCTTAGAGACCATGAGTGCCTAGACCACCTGCGTATGGCCACATGGACCCCAGTTTGAAGCCAACGGTGCTGTTAATATAAAGTCACCTGTGCTAAAAAACGGGAGATGCTGTGAGCCTGGAACTCCAGGCCAGGTCTCTCCAGAACACTAGCTGATATGAGCTCTCCTACTCTTCCGGGTACCTGGAATAGGAGGGGAGCTGGCATCTCAGGCTTTACATTGGCTGTGTACCACAGAGTCACCTGCTGGGGCTGGCAGACAAGAATGGCGGGGAGACCAAGGCTGGTTGACAACTAGGAGGCCTGTTGGAAGATGAAGACTCCTGCCAACCCCACCGTGCTGTCTCACCTAGAGGTCAGAGGTCCTAAGCTTGTGTAGGGACTGGGGGAAGTGTGTTTTTACCAGTAGCCAGGTGGACACCAGGGTGACATTAAATCTTCGGTAGCCAGCTCCTCTCACCCTCATTGTGATGGTATCTGAAGCTGACAAGACACCCCTGGGCCATACTCATGACCTTCCTTGAGAAGCAGGGTCAAAGCTGTAAGTACCCTTAGTGACAGGCCAGGAGGCCCTTCCTGAAGACAACTTAAGCAATCTATGCTCACGTGGGTCTAGGCTTCAGCAGATTGCTGTTAGACACCATGGGAACAGCAAACTCTATCCAAAAGTCTGCCAGCTAAAGTAATACGGCCCACTGTCATGTGGGTTCCAAAGCCACTAATTGGAACAAACTTTGCTGCTTGCCTAGGACCATGCATTCATTTAGTCTAGTGGTTCTCAACCTGTGGGTCTCGACCCCCCCCTTGGGGGTCACATATTTGCATTACGATTCATAACAGTAACAAAACTACAGCTATGAAGTAGCAATGAAATAATTTTATGGTTGGAAGTCACTACAACACGAGAAGCTGTATTAATGGGCACAGCATTAGGAAGGCTGAGAACCACTGTTTTAGTCAATGCACATTTCCTGAGTAGAGTCTATGTGAAGACTCAAGGCACTATTGCTTGCGTTGCAGTTGCCACAAGATGGTCTTTGTCATCCAGAACTTATGTGACAGTGAAAAGACATGCTATCGGTATTTGTCAGCTTTCCATCGCTATAGCAAAACACTCGAGGCAGGTAACACACAGTGTATAGAGACATACTACTCACATGCGCTGCGGGGTGCAAGACCAGGTGGCCCCGTGTGTTTGGGCCTCTGGCAAGTCATGGCACAAGCACATTTAGGAACAGACACCCCCACATTCAGAGGCAGGAAACAGCAAAAGAGGATGAGTGGGGTCCTGTGATCCCTTCAGAGGAGGGACATGCCAGATGCCTTACTAGCCCTTACTCCCTCAAGGTGCTCAGCACCCGCCAGAAGCACCACCCTGCAGACCGGGGCAGTGAATACAGGAGCTGTCTAATGCCCAACCGGCACCGGTATCTCGGTTTGTACCAAAGTACAAGAGTCGGCAACTTATTATGGTTGTAGGGGTTGGCTCCTTCCATGGCGGGCTAGGTGGGTATTGCTTTTCTTACTGCTCCCACAGGCATCTGAGGGAAACAGCTGAAGAGAAGGGTTTGATTTGGTTTGTGCGTTGACATGCTTTGTCTACATCATGGTGGGATGTCAAAGAAGAGACTGTTCACCTTGTGGTGGGGTAGGGAGCAGAGAGAGGGGATGGCATGGCGACCTAGGCTTAACCTTCAAAGGCATGTCACTGTCATGCCCACCTATGACCCACTTTCTCCAGCCAGGCCTTGCTTCCTAAAGCTGCTACCACCTCCAAAATTAGCACCACCAGCTGGGGACCAAATGTCTTAACAGATGTGTTTGTGGGCGCTTCTTGTTCACACAACAGTGTGAACATGATGTCCTCGCTTGGCAGAGGAATGGGAGAGCACACAGGCCTGTGCTGGTTTCCTCCAGCGCTTTCATAACACTGATGGGGGCAAAGGCGGCATGCCAACACACCAGAGCTGATGGCTAAGAATGCTTAGCTTTGTGTGTGGCTCAACCAGACTTAGTGGCTGAAATGGGGTGGGGGGACCTTGGGAGATTCATGTCTGGGCAAGGCCAGCACAGATACTTCTGAGAGGAGTGAGAAGAACTATGCAAGGCTAATAGGTAAACTGAGGCCATGCAGAGAAACCATGGGACACGCTTTCTGCAGAACCGTGTCAATGGTCCCTTCCATGTCAGTGGTCCCTTCCATGTCAGTGGTCCCTTCTGTGCCAGTGGTCCCTTCCGTGGCCAGGATAAAACGCTAGGAACCTGAGTCTTAAAGGAGCTGGGGTTCCCTTGGATGCACTTGAAGGCTTTGATGTGTTTCAGGTGCACATGAGGACTCTCTTCACAGGCAAGAGCTACAGGGGATTTGTCAGAGCCATATCGGTGCAGATATAAAAATGGAACATAGACAAGTGTCCACAATTGGGATTTCATGGTATCATTTTAAATTCTATTATCTTAACTTTCTCTTTCCTCATAGAAACTCAGCCATATACACAGGTGCACGTGCTTATTTCTAACTGTACGTTTTGGGATGGGGTCAGATCTCTCTACCCCAGGCTGGCCTTGAACTTGTCTCCTCCTCCCCTGCACTGCTAAGGGCTGGGATTGCAGGCCTGCATCCATGCCCTACTCCACATGAGTATGTCCTCAGTATCTCTGCCGCTGGTAACTACATAGTATAGAACCAGTGTATGGTTGTGTGGTCAGAGCTTCAGGGCGTTTAAAACCTTCCGGGCATTCCAGTCTGGAAGGAGAGTTATGGACACCAGTTCTATATCGACTACTGGGGAGAAAGCCAATCCTTTCCTGCGTTGAAATGGAGCTGAAGGTTATGAAATCTAATTTGTTTTAGTAATTTGAAAATTAACATCTTAATAACATTTACTGAGTGTCTGTTACGGAATAAGAGGCACAACGCCTGCCTCCAGATCTCCACGTGCAGCAGACACAAGCGCACGGACACCCATCTTATACCCACGTCCTCCTGTTCCCAGACTACCGGTCTCCCCCTTCCTCTCAGTGTTTCCCAGGAAGGGGATGGTTTTCCGGCCATGCTACCACCAAACATGGTGCCTTGGCATATTGGGTATCTTAAGCTGAAGGGTCTGAGAAACAGAGGTGCAGGCAGAGCTCTCGCCTTCTCCTCTGGTGCAGGTCATAAGATGTGAAAAGCTCTCTCACTGCACCCGTAGACAGATGGAGGAGAGCAGAGGAGTGGGGAACAGGCTTCTGTCATGGCTACTGTTTGTTTTTGAGACAAGTTCCTACTTGGTAGCCCAGACTAGTCTCAAACTTGTGGCAGTCGCCTGCCTTAAGTGTCCTGGAGTGCTGTGATTAAGAGGTCACCATCCCTGCCTGGCAAGCAGCTCCTCATGCCCCAAGAGGAGTCTGAAGGGATGGGCACTGCCAAGCTTCCCTCAGGCCCTTTTGTCTCATGCATTTCCCCAAAACTTTCCATTCTTCCTGCAGGCCGAGGCTTTTGCTGAGCTCCCTGCTTCCTTACAAACACTCCTGTGCCACGCAGAACCCGTGCATTTCTATTACTCAGGTCAATCTGTCTTGTTAGTTTAATTTACCAAAGGCCCCAGGCATAGAACTTAAGGTGACTAGAAAAAAGAAAAATCCCTTTTTCTGTCCTTGAAAAGAGATGGTGTCTTATTTCGGGTTTCATTGCTGTGAAGAAACACCATGACCATGGCAACTCTTATGAAGGAAAACATTTAACTGGGGCTGGATTACAGTTTCAGAGGTTTAGTTCATTGTCACCATGGCAGGAAGCATGGCAGCGTGCAGGCAGACATGGTGCTGGAGAAAGCCGAGAGTCCTGCCTCTGATCCTCAGAAGCAAAGAGGAGACTGCTTCATACAGGGAAGAGAGTGAGCATATATATATGAATGACACCTCAAAGCCGGTTTCCACAGAGTCACACCTCCTCCAACAAGGCCACACCTACTCCAGCAAGGCCACACCTCCTCCAACAAGGCCACACCTCCTGATAGTACCACTTCCTGTGGCCAAGGATCCAAACACCGGGATCTATGGGGACCCGTCCTAATCTAACCACCTCACATGATGGGCACTTGGAAGAGGAATGAAGATTCATGTTAAGGGTGTGGATTCCCAGAAATTCCTCCATTCCCTCAATTAGCTTCTGCATTCTGTCCACCTGTCCACCTACCTCCCCATCCATCCATCTGGATGAGGTCTCACTCTGTAGCCCAGGATAGCCTTGAACTCACGGCAACCCTCCTGTTGCTTCTTCCCAAGTGCCAGGACTATGTGTGAGTCACCACACCTACCATGATTTCTTATGTTTAATTGCTAAATTTATAATTAATAACTCTTTCCATGTATTAAATATAAATTGATAATAAATTAAGACAAAGGGAATACCACTTACTTTTCCCTTTAGCATTCCTCACTATGAACCTCCTTCAGGTTCAACTTACTCCCTAACCGTAAAACGTCTTCCTACGCCACACTTCCTAATGCTTATGAAGAATTCTCTTGAGTGTTTTCACAATAAGGTCCTCAGGCACTTGCTGAAGAAGCGAGCTTCAACTTAGACATGACCATTTGGACGTTGAGATAATTTTTTTTTTATAAATGTAATTTTATTTTTTTTAATTAATTTATTCTTGTTACATCTCAATGTTTATCCCATCCCTTGTATGCTTGGCTATTGTAAACAAAACCATGTAACCTGTACCCCATCTCTCCATCAGCGTCATCCAACAACACCTTGTTCATGTCGTGCATCTTCAAGTGAGGGGAGAGAAAACAGGCTCATAAGAAATGGTGGCTTGCAACATAGTGGCTTTTGCAGGCAGTGTTAGTGAGTGATGGGGTAGCCCACGAGGAAGGACAGCTCCGCAAATGTGTGCATTTCCAAACCAGAACGTCCTTCCATTAGCAAAACCACGATGTAAACCCTGCTTCCTCAAAGCAATGCAAACAAACGAACAGAACAGAACAAACAAACAAACAAACAAACAAACAAACAAAAAAGGGACTTTCTAGTCTCTAAAAGACTCATCCAGTGTTTTGTTTATCTGTGTAGGACAAAAAACACCGGGGGCCGCATGCGCTGGGAGCATTTTGCCTATGCAATTGTGCAGGTACCATGTGAACCCTGCTTGCCCCCTGGTGGAGATCTGTAGAATCGTCCTAAATTTCTCTGCCAGAGAAGAACTGTAGCTAGTTCAGCAATTGTGCAGTGAGGGCTCTGGTGCCAAGTGAGCAAGGAGCATTGGATCTTTGCAGGAGTCTGCCCCTGGTTGATGCTGGAATCTCTGGCCTGGGCTCGGAGCGGGAACGTCGCTGTGTTTAAAGGCACACCAGTGATTGTAATGTACCAACTGGATCCCATTTCCCTCTAAAATTCCTATATCTAATTAAAACCCTGGCAGGAAAGAGCGCGGCAGTAAGAAAGTTACAGGACTGGCCGCTGGTTGCCTGTTGCTGTTGCTTCTGATAAAGAGAGTTTTTAGAGAACCACCTATTTACCTGACTCAGGGGGGGCAGGAGAGGACCCCTTCTGTCTTAACTTTATCCTGCCCCCCACAAACTGCTTCTGATGGGTCTCTCCAAGTTGTGCCAGAGGACGCCTCTCTGGTGCCCCCTTGTGATAGATCTATGAAGTGCGGGAAGGATCCAGGATGCAGTTTCCTCTCACTTTGCGGAGAAGTTTGCCAGGTGCTCACATCCTTACCCAGTAGGGCTTGTATAGGGTTCAGCTTTAGGGTAAGTGCCGGAAAGATGTCTCAGAGGTTCAGAGCACTTATTGCTCTTCCAGAGGACCCAGGTTTGATTCCCAGCATTCCCTATGGAACTATTTTGAGGGCCAACACTGTGTTACCAGCTTTGCTAAGTGGCATCTTTCCAATGAAGTTATTATTTCATAGGTACCATTTTTAGCAAAAGATATTGGACCTTTGTAAATTAAAAGTCTGTAAATCCAAGTCTCTTTGGGGCTCTTATGGGGATTCTTCCTGAAGTAGGGAGGACAGATATGAGGTAGACATATGATAGATGTGTCTGGATATGTACCTGGAACAGAATTTTATATCCAGGGCAGGGATAATCTCATCACTGATCCATTCTGCCTCAGTCACTATTAGCTAGGATGTTAAGCCAAGCTTCCTGGCCTGTAATTCGCCATCACCAGGTCTCATGGAGCTCACAAGTACCTGAGCCTCAGGCTTTTTCCACTTCAGTTGTCAAGAAACAGCTTTTCCAACAGCCTTATGAGGGAAAACAACAACAACAGCAACACCAACAACAACAACACAGAGAGCCAGGCATAGTGGTGCACAATTGAAACCCAACACTTAGGAGACAGAGGCAGGAGGAGTTTGAGGCCAGCCTGAACTGCATGGGATTCTATATCAAGCAAGCAAGCGAAACAAAACCACTGTCTTAGACAGAGTTTCTATTGCTGTGACAAAACACCACGGCCAAAAAGCAAGTTGGTGAGGAAAGGGTTTGTTCAGCTCACACTCATTTCCACGTTGCTGTTCATCACCAAAGGAAGCCAGAGTGGGAGCTCAAACAGGCAGGAATCTGGAGGCAGGAGGTGATGCCAAGGCCAGGGAGGGGTGCTGCTTACCGGCTTGCTCTGTATGGCTTGCTCAGCCTGCTTTCTTATAGAACCCAGGACTAACAGCTCAGGGTTAGCTGGGCCCACCCTATTGATCACTAATTGAGATAGTGCCTTACATCTGGATCTTATGGAGGCATTTTCTCAACTGAGGCTCCTTCCCTTCTGATGACACTAGCTGGTGCCAAGTTGACATAAAACCAGCCAGTACAATTCTCAAACAGAAAAACAAAACAAAACAACAACAGAAAAGTATCTATCTTAGGGCTCCTACTGCTGTGATAAAAATGCCATGACCAAAGCAGCTTGGGGGAGGAAAGGCTTTATTTAGCTTATACTTGGATATTATAGTCCATCATTGAAGGGAGACAGGAGAGGAACTCAAAAGGGCAGGAACCTGGGGGCAGGAGTTGATGTAGAGGATGAGGAGGGTGCTGCTTACTGGCTTGCTCAGCCTGCCGCCTTATAGAACCTAGGATTAGCACCATCCACGATGGGCTGGGCCCTCCCCCTCCCCCATCAATCACTAATTAAGAAAATGCCCTACAGTTGATTTTTATGGAGGGATTTCCCCAACTGAGTTTCCCTCCTCTCAGTTGACTCTAGCTCGTGCCAAGTTGACATAAAACTAGGACAAAATGGAAAAGGTAAAAGTTATGTAGAGTTACAGGGGCTCCCCCCAGACAGCCAACACAATGCTGAAAAGCAAAAACAAAGTTGGAGAACTCGTGAGTCCTGATTTCAAAGCTTACTACAAAGCTACTGCAATGAAAACAGTGTGGCATGGTCATACCAGTGGAACAGAAACCAATGACTCTCAAAATAAACCTGCACAGCAACAGCCACTTGATTCTAGATGAGGTTGCCTAGCCTGTCCAGTAGAGGAAAGAGCAGTGTTTTCTCCCTGGGACACCTGGGCTTCTCATATAAATGATGCAGTTAGGCTCTTCTCTACCGTCATATCCAAGACTAACTAACTGTGAGAATGACAGAAATATAATTTCACTTAGAAAAAACACGAATAAGTCTTTAGTTGAGTTTTTGGATGATGTACAAACCATAGACACCAAAAACCCAAATAAATAAATGTGATATCAAACTTGAAAACTGGGAATCAAACGAAATACGGCAGGTAGTGATTTGAATGATGGGCTTACATATTTGAATACACAGTCCCCATTGGTAGTGCTATTTGGGAAGGAGGCGTGTTACTTGGAGGCGGGCTTTGAGGTTTCAAAGCCCATGGTACTCCTAGTTACTGCCTTTGTTCCCTCTGCCTCCTGTGTTGTGAATCAAGATGTGAGCTCTCAGCTACTGCTCCAGTACCTTGCCTGCCTGCTGCCATGCTCCCAGCTGCTACGATGGCCATAGGCTCTAACCCTCTGTGTCTTGTTGCAAGAATAGAAAAGGAAATAAGACAGGGCAGTTAAAAGTTAGCCTACAGGTTGGGTTGGTGTTCCCCTCCTTCTACTAGGAGACAACTTCAGCTCAAAGTCTACCCTGCCTACAAGACGTGCAGGGATAAAGATAGAGTAGAGCTTGAGGGAAGGTCCAACCAATACCTGGCCCAACTCAAGACCCACCCCGTGGGAGAGAGCTAACCCCTGACCTATTAATGATACTCTGCCGTGCTTGCTGAAAGCAGCCTAGCAGAATTGTCCTCTGAGAGGCTCCATCCAGCAGTGCTTTGGAACAGATGTTGAGACTCACAGCCAAACATTGCGCGATATGTAGGGAGACTTGTGGAAAAGTGGGGGGGTTGGGGGGGAAGAGGAGAAAAGGATCTGCAGGTAACAGGAGCTTCACAAGAAGCCCAACAAAGCCAACTAACCAGGGACCAGTGGGGCTTGCTGAGACTGAAGCACCAACCAAGGTCCATGCATGGATTGGATCTAGGCCCCTTACAAAGATGTGGCTGATGGGCAGCTCAGGCTTCATATGGGTCCTCTAGTAGGGGGAGCGGGGGTTCTCTCTGACATGGACTCTCTCGCCAGCTTTTCAATTACTTCCTCATGATGGGACTACCTTGCCAGGCCACAGGGGAAGAGGACACGCTCAATCCTGGTATAACTTGATGAGCTGGTGTGGATGGGAAGGGGGGCTCCCTCTTCAGAGGAATAGAGGAAGGGGATGAGGAAGAGGGAGGGAGGGAGAGAGGATGGGACTGGGAGGTGAGGAAGGATGCGGCCATGACCAGGATGTAAAGTGAATAAAGTAGCCAGCCTACAGACAGGACTAAATGTTTGCAAGTCCTGTGTCTGATGAGGGGCCAATAGGGTGTGAGAACCATAGCTGGGCATGGCAGTGCTCACCTGGAATGCCAGTACTTCAGGTGGCTACGGATGGCGGAGCATACCTGAGCCCAGCGTTGGTGACATAGCGAGACACTACTCCCTAATAGGAAAGTGCCTGTACTTCTTCATGTAGGGTCGAGGCCTCATGAGATGTCCCCCATCCACGGTAGCACGTCTGTTGGTGTCACCTTGTTCAGTTTGCGTTTGGCCACTCACATTGGTGAGACTTTATGGGTGTAGCTTTTGAAGTTACTCAGCGAGACAATCTCACAGCAAATTCCCTGTGTCTCTGGATCTTACCGTCTTCCCATCCCCTCTTCCAAAATAGCTCTTAAGCCCCAGGAGCAGGAGCTGAATTGCGATCTGTTGGTTGGGGCTGGGCTCCATAACTCTGCATCAACTGGCTGTGCTTGTCTGTCATGGTCTGTTGCAAAGAGAAGTTCCCTTGATAAAGGGCGAGGTAGAAGGGTAGAAGCCTCTGGGTACAAGGGCACACATGGAGCCCTGAGAGTGGGAGTGCAGTCTTCTCCAGGGCAGAGCACAGTGTGTGGCCATCCAATATCAAACAGTCAGCCTGAAACCACACATGGAGCATTATACAGGCCAAAAGTGTGTATGAGGTTTATCTACACACTGTACTTATGTGTTTAGAACACACACACACACACACACACACACACACACACTGGCCACCACCACCACCATCACTAATTAATGAAAGAAGAGGCTGTGAATTTGAAGGAGATCAAGGAAGGCTATATGGGAGCGTTTGCAAGGAGGAAAAAGGGAAGAGTGAGATCACGTCCTTATAACCTCAAAACTTGTTTAAAGGCAAGAACGCCCACATTCGGCAGGAACAAACACCCAGGGGAAGAGTCGGGGTGAGCGGAGCTTTGATGCACAGTCTTTAGAGAAGATAGCCAAGTGGCCTCAAAACACATGGCCACTAATCATTAGGAAATGCAAATTAAAATCACAGTGAAATATTGCCTCCTGCCCATTACTCCGGTCAGTACCAAACAAAATGCAGCTGTTGGTGAGGGTGTGGAGAGATGGGGCACTTGTGCACTGTTGGTGAGGGTGTGGAGAGATGGGGCACTTGTGCACTGTTGGTGGGGGTGAGACTGTCAAAAGATTTAATCCCAAGATTCTTCAAGAAAATGTGGTTTATCTACGCACTAGAAAGATTTCATCTGTAAAGACAATTGAAATGATAACAGTTGCCAGAAAATTGATGAAACTGGAAATTTCATGTTAAAAACAAACAAAAAACAAGAGCCAGTCTCAGAAAGGCAAATGTGGCCTGTTTTCTCTCGGTTGTGGTTCCTAGATTTCATATAGTTACATAAAACCATGTATGTGTATATGACAAGAAAGTAGGAGTGAAGCCATCTAGGGAGCAAAGAGATGATGAGAGGGAGAGAAAGGGGAGGGTAGGAGGGGGGTGGGTAGAACATGCTTAATGTGCAATGTAAACGTGCAGGAAATTATCCTTAAGTAACGTGGCGCCACCTGCAGTTAATGTACTCAATGAAAAAAGTTGAAACACCTGACTGTTAATCCTACTTCCAGGTGTTTATCCAAAGGAAACCTAAGCAGGACATTAAGAAGCATCTGCTCCCTACTGTTCACCACGCCGGTCACCATGGTGATGAGGTGGATGCAACTCAGACAGAGGGACTGGCCTGCGTGGACCGGGAGCGAGCCACAGCATCCTCTCATACCTTACCTCTCCCTGTCGCTTTGGACGGCTGAGTGTGCCTTTGACTTTTGATTGCTGTTTGGGGAAAGTTGTTCCACCTGGAGAGGCTAGCCTGACTCCCTTTAACCCGGGGAGAAAAACACCTGGTTGAAAGAATGGATTGGCTGTGAGCAAGATCCTGCCAATTCTTATTTTTTATTTTGCTGGAAGTCCTCGCCTACAGGACACTGCCTCTGAGTGAATTTTGCCGGTTTGTGGGGTTTATTTTGGCTCACGAGGCCAGATTAATCTTGAGTACAGTTCTTTTCGAATGTACCAATTCATCCATCACGGTGTTTGAATTTGACTTTAAGTGAAGTTCCTGAACTTCCTCCATGTGACCGGTGGAGGGCGCTCGGTCACCATGAGTTCTTTCTTTTTCGTTTTCTTTCTTTTTTTTCTTTTTTTCCGAGGGAGGTGTGAAACAAAGTGAAACAACGTTGCTCCGGCTAAAATTTGTGGTTCTTCTAGTCGTCCTTCTTTCTTCCATCGTTTGTTCTCCCTTTAGTTTCTCAAGCCTCCCATTGTTTAAACACCGGGCGGCACAGATGTGGGGACCTGGGTGCTGCCTCTGATCATACTCTTTGAACATTATGCCCCTCTGCCCAGGTGAATGCTATTTCTGCCAGGCACCGTCTCTCTAGCAGAGACCGGAGCAAAGCGCCTTGACCTTCCTCCTCGCCCCGCCCCGCCCCCTACAGTCACGGAAGCACAGAAAGGAGTTTGATATTTTATATCAAATGCCCACTTGAGCAGTCCCACCTTGGGATTCAGGGTTCCGCCCCGTGGTTATTTATTTATTTATTTATTCTTTACGTATTTATTTATGTATTTATTTGAGGGCTGGGGCAATAGCTGAGTTGATGAAGCTTTTCTGGGAAGCACAAGGACCCCGACTTTGATCCCTAGAATCCATGAAAACCTGCCAAGCACAGCGGTCCGTGCCTGTGCTCCCTGCCCTGAGAAGGTGGAGGCAGGAGGCACCGGGGGTGGGGTGGGGGTGGGGGGCTCCTTGCCTTGGCTACACCCAGACTTTCAGAATGTGAGAGGTGGCTGAGAAACTGTGTGTGAGCAGCTGAGGCCCTTCAGCTTCTGTGTCCTCCTCCCCCACAATATGCATTTGTTTCTCTCCACCCCCTTACCCCCACCCCCATCCTCCACCTCCCCACCCCCAACACCCCGCACCCCAACACCCCCCCTCGTCCCCCCCCCCCCCCCCAGGGTGGGCAGGAAGGGAGGGAGGAGAGAATCTCCCATAAAATGACTTGCTTTCAGCAGTTAACTTGCTCTGGCCCCACAGAAAGCAACTGGGTGGGGGTGGGGGGGGGCTGTTTAGAAAAAGCCGTTGTCAAATCTGGGAAGTATTTAGATTTTGACATTTGATAGTTAGAACTCATTTTCTACCCAGACCACCCTGGAAGTTCTTTTGTTAAACAACTGAAACAACTTCTTTACCTTGTTTCTTTTTCTCAGATCCCCAATGAGCCCTGCCCTCTTCCCCTAGGCCCCCCACCACTTTAAAAAAAAAACTTTTCTTTCTTTCTTTCTTTCTTTCTTTTTTTCTTTCTTTCTTTCTTTCTTTCTTTCTTTCTTTCTTTCTTTCTTTCTTTCTTTCTTTCTTTCTTTCTTTCTTTCTTTCTTTCTTTCTTTCTTTCTTTCAAGACATGGATTCTCTATGTAGCCTTGGCTGACCTAAACTTACTTTGTAGAGCAGGCCTCGAACTCACATTGATCCGCCTACCTCTGCCTACTGAGTGCTGGGATTAAAGATATGCACCACCACGCCCAGCTAAAAAGATGTTTCTTTTCAGTGTGTTCCTGGGCTTTACTCCCACCCATGCTGCTCAAAAGAAAATGTTTAGCCAGGGCTTTTAAGTGGAAAGGTAACAACCAAAATCAAACTTCTTTTTTCAAATTATCCCTATTTGCAGATGATATGATAGTGTACATAAGTGACCCCCAAAATTCCACCAGAGAAAAGCTGATAAATACCTTCAGCAAATTGGCTGGATACAAAATTAACTCAAAAAAATCAATAGCCTTCCTATATACAAATGACAATCATGCAGAGGAAGAAAATAGGAAAACCACACCCTTCACGTTAGCCACAAGCAATATAAAATATCTAGGAATTATTCTAACCAAGCAAGTGAAGGATTTGTTTGAAAAAAAACTTTAAATCCCTGAAGAAAGAGATTGAAGATGACATGAGAAGACGGAAGAATCTCCCATGTTTGTGCATTGGGAGAAATAATAGTACAAATGGCCATCTTACCAAAAGCAGTTTACAGATTCAATGCAATCCCTATCAAAATACCTACACAATTTTTTTTAAGACATTGAAAGAGCAATCCTCAACTTTACATGGAAAAACAAAAAACCCAGAATAGCTAAAAACAATCCTATACAATGAAAGTTCTTCTTGAGGAATCTCCATACCCGATCTCAAGCTGTACTATAGAGCAACAGTAATTAAAACAGCATGATACTGGCACAGCAATAGGCTGGTTGATCAATGGAATTGAATCAAAGACCCAGAAATGAATCCACACACATATGGCCACTTGATTTTTGACAAAGAAGCCAAATCTATTCAATGGAAAAACAATAGCATCGTCAACAAGTGGTGCTGGTCTAATTAGATGTCTACATGTAGAAAAATGCAATTAGAGCCATATTTGTCACCATGTACAAAACTCAGGTCCAAGTGGATTAAAGACCTCAACATAAAATAAAACCAGAGACATTAAATCGGTTAGAGAAAAAAGTGGGGAAGAACCTGGAACACATTGACACAGGAGACAACTTCCTAAACAGAACACCAACAGCCCAGCCCTTAAGGCCAAAACCAAACAGTACCATTTAGGAAAACAAATGACATTTTATAAAAAGGAGCTTTGTTGGCAGAGAGTGGGCCTGTGGTGGGAAGGAGTGCTGTACATACAGGTGTCTTCTTCAATGTGGGTCATCCAGGGCTGGATGCAAGTCATTTTTAGCATGACTGTGGTGCCATTTAGAGTCTTCAAGAAAGCCTGGCAGTCTACACATCTCACACAGTAGGACCCAAAGAGGCCGCTGTCAGTGGGCTTGGTGTCCTGGACTTCCTGGCAGTAGGCTTGCCATCTGTCTGGGCTCTGTGGCTACGAGGGCCTGGCACACGTAGGCAGCTACAGACTGATCAGCTTCCTAGTTCTTGTGAGTTCTACTGTTGCTTTTCATGGACACACTCACCTGACTGAGAGCAGGCTAGAGATCTGCCCCAGATCTGTGTCGAGTGTGTTTTCCTTTGCTGTGTGACCTTGGTCCAGTCTCTTAATGTGCCTCAGCTGCTCCAGCTGCGAAATGAGAGGTAGAACTTTATTTTCTGTTGGGCTTGTCAGATGCCAGCTCCATATGACCCTCCTTAGCCTATTCTTTCAGGCACTGTGTTCAGACTTTTAAAAACATTCACTTTTTGCTTTATGTATTTATGTGTTTGTCTATGTGAGTGTATGCACATGGTGTGTGGGTGCATGTGCTCACACACTTGTATGGTGGAAGACGAGAACAGCATCAGGTGTTCCCTTCCTTCCCCTCCCTCCCCTCCCTCCCCCCCTCTCTCCAGGGTCTCTCTGTGTAGCTTTGGATGTCCTGGACTCACTTTGTAGACCAGGCTGGCCTCGAACTCGCATCGATCCACCTGCCTCTGTCTCCCTGAGTGCTGGGATTAAAGGTGTGCGCCACCATGCCCGGCTTCTCTCTTTCCTTCACATTTTCTTGGCTAAACTGGAAGCAATCAAGTCCCAGTGATGCAGGCAGAGGAGCGGGAAGGGACGAGGCTCACCCAGGTTGATTCCTCTCTCTTCCTACTCAGCTCCCCATCTCTTCCAGCTAGGCCTATCTTCTAAGGTTTCTAGAACCTTCCAACGTGGTGCACTGGCTGTGAACCTAGGCTTTAGCCTGTGAGCCCATTAGGGGACATTTCACATTAAAACCATAGAATCAAAAAATAACCCTACCCAGATCTCTATTCAGAAACTTGAGAGATAACCCGGTGGGTGCAAACCCCCACTTCTTACCGTTGAGGGGCAAAGGAAAGTAAGGCCCTTCTGCACCCTGCTCTGTAAGGGAACAGGTCCTGGTTTTTAAGACTCAAGATCTCTTGGCTCTACAGAGCCTGCATTCTTGCCTGTAGTGAGTAAGCTATCCTGCTGTCTTTATTAAGGAAGAAATTAGTGAATGAGAAGGTAGGTGGCAGTGCTGGTTAGTTTTTTGCCAACTCGTCACTAACTCCAGTCACCTCAATTGAGGAATTACCTTCATCAGATTGGCCTGTGGGTAACTCTGAAGGGCATTTTCTTGACTAATGATTGATGCTGAGGGTGGTGGTGGTGGTGGAGGGGTGCAGTGGGGGTGGGAGCGAGCAGCTCACTGTGGGTGGTGCCACTCCATGAGCAGGTGGTCCTAGGTGGTATAAGAAGGTAGGCCGAGCAAGCCATGGAGGAGCAGGTGCGGGGGAAGCAGTGTTCCTGCCTCGGTTCCTGCCTCAGGGGTCACACCTTGAGCTCTTGCCTCGGCTGCTGATGACAATGTAACCTGTAAGTCAAAGAAGCCCTTTCCCCAAGCCTGGCTGTGTGTGTCACCACAGCAACAGAGAGAATGGAGGAGAACGGGGAAGCACTTTATGACTGGGGTCTGATGTGCACATCTCAGATTATCACTCACGGCCCTGCTGACTGGCTGGGCAGGCGCTGCCTCCGGGAACCAGCAATGTAAATTGGCCATTGTTTCCGGCAGGACCACGGAGCCTCACCTTGTTAACTTCCTGTTTGGTACATTCTGTTCCTCTCTCTCTTTTCTCATGTCAACAAAGCTATTATTTTGTGCACCGTTTCCCCGAAGGCTGGAAATTGGCCAGGGACACTGATAGGAAGCCAGATCTCATTGCTGGTGTTGAGCTGAAAAGATGGGGTAACTGAAAAATACAGCAGCCAGAACTGGGGTGAGGTCTTTAGGAAGTCAGTAGGTAGAATGAATGTTTTACTTATTTTTCATTTTTTTTAAGATTACTTTTTAAAATGAAAAGGGAAAGAAAGATGGGAACCTTTACTCAAATGAATATTGGCTTCCAGGCTGTTTTTACAGAAATGTCAGCTGATGTTTCTAACCTTGGGTCCTGTGTTGCTTTGAGACGCAAGTCTTCTCAGGTGTAAGAAAAGAAAGTCAGCTCAAATTAATAAAAATGATACACTGTGTCTCCTGAAAGCCCCATGTCCCTAGGACATCTCAGGATGTGGCCTTGGCCTCTCTACTCTTAGCTCCTCTCTTTCACTGATGGCTCCTTCAGCCTTGTATAAAAATAAAAATGAGAAATAAAATTTTTTAAAAAAGAAAGAAAAAGGAAAAAGAATCACAGACTGAGCAGCTTAAAACAAGAGAAATTTGTTCTGCCACAGTCTGGAGGTTCAAAGTCTGAAATCAAGGTACCAAAGGCTGTTCCTTCTACAGGCACGAGGAGAGTGGACCCTAGAGAGCACACGTTCACCAGCTTGGCAAAAGGCTGCTGCCCTCAGAGACCCTGCTGCTCCAACAGCTGCCTGGCAAGGAGCTGCTACATGTGATGGTCCTTTCAGTGTCTCAAGGATCACACGAAGCTGTCATTCTCCAAATATTTGCATATAGAGTTATACATTTCCTTTATTAAAAACCTTTATTTTTCCTGCCCTGGGTTGTATAGATTTCCTAAGAGCTGCTAATCTCTCAGGGGAAGGCTGACTCGTAAGCTCCCATGCCTACATGGTTTGAATGTGAACTGTCCCGACAGACTGATGTGTTTTCAGAGAAGTTTTAGAAGACATTGGGACCTTTGAGAAATGAGCCTTGGCCAGAAGGGATGAGTCACTGGGGGTGGGCCTTTGAGAACTGTGGCCCAGCCTTGCTTCATGTCCCTTTCTGTTTTCTGGCTGGTGTCACCAAATGATGTAAGTCTACAGCCTAACTGTATGACGTTTCTATTGTTCTAATGAAACACCACCTCCAATGCAACTTATAGAAGAAAGGGTTTATTTGTGCTTAGAGTTTGTTATGGCGGCAAAGTGTGTCAGCAAGCAGTAAGCATGCTAGCTGGGACTGGATGTGGACACTCACATTTTGAGTTGCAAGCAAGAAGCAGAAAGGACAAAATTAAATGCTCAAAGCCTTCCGTCAGTGACATGCTTGCTCCAGCACAGCCATATCTCCTACCTCCTGACCCTCGCCAACTGGCCCCACCAACTGAGGACCACCCGCTCCAATGCCTGATCCTGTGTGTGTGGGGGGGATCTCATTCAAACCACCTGTGACGGCTTAAAGGAGAATGCCCTTCACAGCCTCTTATGTTTCGATTCTTGGTCCCCAGTTGGTGGAACTGTTTGAGAAGGATTAGGAGCTGTAACCTTGCTGGAGGGGATGTGTCATTCGGGGTGAGCTTTAAAGTTCCAAAAGACTTGAGCTCTCAGCCAGTCCTGCCACCATGCCTTCACCCCCGCCATTACTCTACCCCTCTGAAACTGTAAACCCAATTAAACACTTTCTTTTCTAAGCTGCATTGGTCATGGTGTTTTGCCACAGCAATAGAAAACTAAGACACTACCACAGTCTCCTATCCATAAAGCAAAACAAAACCCCACACATTCTTTGCTCCTTAACTCTCTGCCTAGGTTTTTCTCCTTTGCTGAATGAACTTTTCTAAGCTAACTTGTCTCTTTCATTAGTGTGAAAACCTTTGCCTTTCCAGACAGAGCTGTAGGCGAAGCCGACTATTGTATCGAAAGACTCTAGGACTGAACGCGATGTAGTGATATGATCACAAAACGTTCACGCACCTCCATCTTTGGGGATCAGTAACAATGCATCTTAACAAGAATCACTGTGTTTCTGACGCCATCCTGTTTCCGGGCTGATCCCCTGCCTCCCCCGCCCCCGCCTATCTCCAGCATTGGGAGAATGGTTCCATCAGCTTCAATCCTGAAGTAATTCTCCATGTCATAATTTGGAGTGCTATTATAATCATTAGGTCCTTGAATGTGCCATCAGCTCTAATTTTACATGTTCCCTTTGTTTTATAGTTTCCTTTGTAGTAAATCTTGACTTTGACCTGTAACTTCTTCTATAGGGAGCTCTCAGCTGGCTTAGCAGCGCCATGATCTCCTTTTCCATGCAAGAGAGCATGCACGGCTGCACCGATGCAGTACATGCACTGTGCCCTTCCAGGCTAGAGAGCAAGGCTGCACCAATGCAGTACATGCACTGTGCCCTCCATGCAAGAGAGCAAGGCTACCCCAATGCAGTACATGCCCTGTGCCCTCCATGCAAGAAAACATGGTTGCCCCAATGCAGTACATGCACTGTGCCCTCCAGACTAGAGAGCACGGCTGCACCAATGTAGTACATGCACTGTGCCCTCCATGCAAGAAAACATGGCTGCCCCAATGCAGCACATGCACTGTGCCCTGCATGGTGTTGAGGGATGTAAGCACCAGGCCCACAGCAGACCCGGCATGCATGTGATGGAGAGCCTTGGTTTAGTGGCCTTGAAGGGACAAGATGAAAGTACAGGCTGGATCCTTGAGGATGGGAGGAGGAGGAGGAGGGAGAAGTGAAGGGGAGAGAGAAAAAGATAGATGATTGATTGATTTGAGGTTGGAAAAATGTGAAGAAGGAAAAGAAATACATGGAGCCAGGATCTAGACATGAGGTGCAACGGTGGGACATGGTCTCTAGGATGAACCACTTAGTGGTTCTCTCTTCTTGAATTTCACTCAAAATCCAGTTCTGGGGTGGATAAGGACACTCCTGCCTGGTTTACCTCCCACGGGTCAGAAGTGAGGGCATCTTTGGCGAGAAGCCTGTGAAAACCACTAGCTAGGAGGAAGGAGGCCTGTACACGAGGGCAAAGGGCTCTTCCTACGACCAAATGAGATGGTTTCAGCTTCTGGACTGGTAGGGCTATAACACTGCTAAGGTTTTTTTTTTTTTTTTTAAGATGAAATGAATTTTTTTTTCCTGTTTGCTGCTTTTATTATAAACCTCAGAGTTTTAAAAACAAGTTCTACTGAGACTTAAGCAGAGCAGTACTTATAAATAGAATAAAAGCATGAGAAAAGAGGGACAGCGTGTAGAGGCTTCAGCGGGTTCTGAAGCCCCCCTTTTAAGATTTTATTTTCTTTCATACAACTTCATTTTCTGAGATTTGAAGAGAAATTTGCATAATTTTGTACATAAAGGCAGTAAAGTATGATGGGAAAAATTCATTTTCGAGTTGGAAGTGTTCATAAACTCAGTCTTCCTTCCTGGCCATCATTCTCTGTAAGATATGGAAATGACTCTGTCTGTCTGGAGGGCGGTTGGAAAGCTCATGGCTGTCGGTGGAGACTGAGCCTTTCCTAACTGCTAGCTGCCTTCTCCTCACTGAGTGTTTATGTGGCCACTTCTTCCCGTGAATCACACGGCCTTCCCTGTAATGAGTTAGAAACCCGTTCTCGTCCCTTCAATTTTATTTTATTCTGCTTTGGAGCTCTTGGTGGTAGTGAAATGGATGAGACAGCCAGACTCTATCCCCAGGTTCCTGTCACAAAGATACAACCATCTCTTCCTGGATTGTAGATGAGACAGTGTGTGTACCTAGTTGTCATAAACATCCTAAGCCGGCACAGTTAGATGCAGTTAAGGGCAAAATGAACCCCGCAGTGGGTCTGAATCAAGGCTGGGAGCAAAGCCATCAGGTTTTGAGGGAGGGTTTCACTGAGCAAAGGGAAAGCACATCTTACATCTAAGCTGTGATGGCTAGAAGTGGTCCGCCACTTTGCAGCTTAAATATTCGGAGACACTTCTCTCTCTTTGCTCCACCTATTGCTCATGTGGAAATGCACCCATGGCAGGAGCCTTTCTGACCTTTAAATGGGGCTGGGACCTGAAGCTGGGAGGAGATGAGCAAGATGCTGTTTGCTGAGAGGGAGGAACAGCAGCAAAGGATGTTGGGACGTGGTGGAGAAGGACCCAGTCTTGGGAAACACAGGAAGCAGGCTTTCCCCAGCCTGGTGGAGAGACCGAAGACACATGGAAGGCAGAGGACGGCCTTCACGAGGCAGGCTGAATTCCAGCACTGCCTTTACCTCCTTGCTGACCAACTCCGAATGTTTCTCAGGCTCTCTGAGTTTTCTATCTTAAAAAAAGAAAAGAAAAAAAAAATCAGGAGAGCATCTTTTATGGGGCTGTTGCTACGAAGTTTAAATGAGAGTGTCAAGTACTCTGGAGCCATCTGAACACGCAGAACCATCCCATAAACTACTTTGCAGTCTCTGTATTGCTATAGAGAATAGGATATGTGCTCCCAAATGCATTTGGAAATGTATATGCCAGTGCTGGGGGCGGGATGTGTGTGTATGGTTTGGTGGCTTAAAGGTCTTGTTATGCAAGCATCAGGACCAGACTTAGGACCCCCAGAAGCCATGGAAATGGCACTGGGGTGTGGGGCCTTGAAAGGCAGAGACAGAGGACCCTCCCCCAAATACCAGCAAGCTGGCTGGCAGTACTAGAAATGACAGTGAGCTCTGGGTTTGAGAGAACCTGCATCAATGAGTAAAGTGGAGGAATCATCCAGGACTGTTCAGCCGTGGACTTCCACATGCATGGTGACACACGTACACCACACCACATGCACATGAAGAATGGAAAAACATTTATAAAGTACATGCAAACATCTACCTAAAAAATGTAACTTAAGCTTTCTTATGATAATTATGAAATAGTACCAATTATGTGATGGTAATAGTGACGCTTATCATGTGATAGCATGAAAGGGGGGAAAAGCTCACAGTCCTTGAGCTCACAAAGATGGCAGTGTATTATATTTACTATCTGAGGGGTTTGAGCAAGACAGTAAAGCTTGCTGAATTTCAATGTTTTATCCACACAGTAAAGATGGTAAACGGTGTTTTTTAGCGTTTTAGGAAGATTACAAAACGACTAATGACAATTGCTTGGCATATGGTAAGCAATAAAGCCCAATTCTATGCCTTCTTGGTATTATACTGAGACCATTATTACCTGGTTACAGCTCATAGTTACCCAAAATATAGGATCTAAGCGTCTCACAGAGATAATAGAGAACTGGTGTTACGTTCCGTATGTGTTGTGTGTGTGTGGTGTGAGTGTGTGTGGTGTGTGTGTGGTGTGTGTATATGTGTGGTGTATGTGTGTATGTGTGAGGGTGTGTGTGTTGTGTGTGTGGTGTGAGTGTGTGTGTTGTGTGTGAGTGAGGGTATGTGTGTTGTGTGTGTGGTGTGAGTGTGTGTTTTGTGTGTGTGTGGTGTGAGTGTGTGTTTTGTGTGTGTGTGGTGTGTATGTGGTGTGTGTGTATGTGTGTGGTGTGTGTGTGGTGTGTGTGTGGGGTATGTGTGTGTATGTGTTGTGTGTGAGTGTGTGTGTTGTATGTGTTGTGTGTGTGGTGTGAGTGTGTGTTGTGTTGTGTGTGTGTGGTGTGTATGTGTGGGGTGTGTGTGGGGTGTGTGTGGGGTGTGTGTGTGTGTGCTCGCGAAGTCATGGTACAGGAAAGAAAGCAGTACCGTGGTGAGTTTTCTAGAGCAGGAGAATTATTAAAGGAATAAAACCTTACACAATTGTGAAAGGAGATGGAGCAGGCGTGGGGAGGAGGGTGTAGGGCTCAGGGAAAGGCCACTGGCTTGCTACAAGGCAAGCACAGTGGACTAGCACAGAGCTCACGAGGAGCGTAGAAAGGCCTGCATCAGCTGGGCTGGGGAGGGGAGCAGGGCTGCTCCGGTAGGTGGGCTAGTAGCTGCGCATATGGTTGTGCAGCAGGAATGGATGATGGTGAGTGTACATGTTCTCCTATGATGTAACCACGTCTCAATCCCCTGTAACTACATTCCATCCAAAACTGTAACATGCTATGGTGGTGGTATTCCACCCCTCAGCCTTATTATACCCTTTCTTTCCTATCTTGTAATTTAAATAATACGACAGCAAGGCTAATAGGCTATGAACAGAACAGAGAAAAGACACTAGCACAGCAGGGGGGAGAAAACTATGGGCTGATAAAGCCTCAATGTTACTAGGCCCACGTCGGACTTCCCCACGCACAGAAGGCCAGCTCAGCGCAGAGCTAAGATGTTGAGACAAGAAAGGCAACTTCATTCAGAGACGCTGGATGCTGCTGGAGATGAAGGCCTCTTGTCTCGAAGTCCGTCTTAACCACAGATGGCTGAAGTGTGTTCCCAGGCACCTCGCTCGGTGTCTGGGCCAGCAGATGCTGCATGCCTGCTCTTAATTGCCTAATCAAGAGACCTTTTTCGGTTCTCAGAATCCCAAGAACAAGCACCATTATTCGCACAGGCAGTTTTAGCCAGTGATTAGTGGGCCCACGTGTAGTTCTTGCATTTTAGCAAGGACAGCTGACAGTACTTAGGAGCCCCGAGGCCCACGTTCTGATTGCCAGATCTGTGGGGAGGAAAGAACACAACCTCACTGCTCAGTCCACATCTCCTACCAAATAAGGAGAGCACTGGTCAGGACGGCCAGCCTTCGCTTCTGGAAGTGCTCAGGCGGAACTAGCCGAGTGCCATGGTCCTGTTCCCCTTTTCCGCTTCATGTTCCTGCGTGCTGTGCGACGACGCCCACTTTCAGTCTTTGCTATGAGGCCAGCTGTAAGTTAGCTGATACAATACCCTCGACTCAGTGTCCTCTCCAACCCGGCTTCCAGGAGGCCATTCAGCTGCTCTGTCAGGGCGCATGCTGAGTGGGATCCCGCAAGGCCGGGGATTTCTGTATCCTGAACTTGCCACGCCCTGTTCTGCTACAGATGACTTCCTAGGTTTGAATCAAGATACCGTGACGAACTAGGATGACCAATGAGAGGTTCTCAAGAATCCAAAATATTGACCTGCGCAAGAGCGATGCAGGCAGGGACGGTAAAGCCACACGCACGGTAAGGATCTTTTCCAGTGAGAACAAGTCACTGACCTTCCCGTGGCGGCTCCAGTGCGTGATCTCTCACGGGGCCAAGAGGCTACGTCAGCCGGTCCACGTGGGATCTGCCGCAGGTGTATTGAATGCTCAGCAATGGGTGAGGCTTATCCTTGTGAGGTCACAGAGACTCGCCATCACTTTTGTGATGCCCTCCGACTAATGATGCTGTTGGCCAAGGATTGGCGCAGTTGAAGTCAAGCTGTGCGCAGCATGGTAATGAAGGCGCTCCTGTGGCCAGGCCTCTCTCTTCAGCGAAAGTGACACAGAACTCAGCATCTCCACACTATCTGTGCAGAAAGTTCCATCTTTGGACCTCCTCCCAGTAACTATTTGGTCACTATTTAAAAAAAAAAAATCATCTGCCTTGAATGTAAGACCCCGTTGCTGAAGACACCATGTATTTTGGACACAGGACTTGTAGGAATCAAGCTGGAAGGACCCCGAATGACCCTATCTAGTGCCAGGTAAACAATTCCCTAAATCTGTTGACTTAAACAATTTTAATTCGCTTGCTTCCTGTAGCTCAAGGGTTCGGAAGGGCACAGCCTGGACAGCTTACTTCTTGCCCACGTGGTCTGGGGCGGGGGTGGGGGCGTTGGGCGCGCTGAACCTTCCACATAGCTTGACTGGGGTCATGGCTCTGAGTCCTCTGTTCTCCCCACAGCCTCGGCCTGTCATCCCGTCGTGTCTAAATCATCCTCCCAGCCCCCGAGCTGAACTTCCATGGTAGGTCAGGCCTCCTAACAGCAAAAATATAAACATAACTGGTCTGCTTAAGACCCAGGCCAGGAGGTGACTCAGAGCCATGCCACCGTATTCTAAAGCTGTTAAGGGTCATGGTTGTTTGGGAACCTCGGGAGCTGACTGGTATCTATACACTTGAGACTCCATGTCTGTGGGATCTACATCCTCAGAATCAACCAATTGTGAATGGAAGATATTTGAGACAAAACTGTGCCTATCCCGAACACGTTTGACCTGTTTACTTGTCATTAGTCCCTGAAGAGCAGGGAGTAACAACTGTGTCTACCGCAGCGACATCGCGTCAGGCGCATCAGGTGCGCTAAGTAATCTAGAGACCGCCTAAGGGACGTTTGTGGGTTATATGCAAATGCCATGCCATTGTATGTGTGAGGTACCTGAGCCTCTGCAGCTCTAAACATTCCAGAATCGTTCCTTCTCAGATACTGAGGGTCAAGTGTATATACTTTCAGAATATTTTTTTTAAAGCTACACTAATGTATTACTTTATAGTGCTTGGTGCTAGAAGTTCAGAATGAATCTCCCTGGGCTTCAATCAAGGTGTCAACAGGGCTGCATTCTTTTGAGATGAAACTCTTTTAAAAATATCATTTTATTACTTATATACAATCCCTAGTCTAAAAATTCTATAACCCACAATTTACAAACAGAGGTGTAAGTTATTTGGCCATATTGAGTTTTTTGTTTTTTGTTTTTTGTTTTTTTTTTCTGTCAGGCTACAGAAATACACTGGTAGAGGTGGCTACCAGGAAAGATGAAGTCATTCTCTTTACTGTCTCTTGGGATTGGCACTGGAGTAGTAGATGAACTGTCTCTAGACAGTCACTTTAGTGTTTTCACTAAGTTATTATCATCAGATCTCTAGAATAAACTTGTTTGTCAACTTATTGGCCTTCATTGGATTTCCCAAAGTACTGGGCACCGTTTTCAAACACGCCCCACATGGTTTTCCTTTTCTTCATTTCTTTTCACCATGAAGCTTCTTTCTTTTATTGTGTATATAGTGCATGTGTGTATGTGTGTGTGTATATGGTGTGTGTGTGGTGTGTGTGTACATGTGTGTGTGTGGTGTGTGTGTACATGTGTGTATGGTGTATGTGTGCATGTGTGTGTATGGTGTGTGTGTGTGTTTGCGTGTGTGAATGAGCAGCATATCAGGACATATTCAGGTGCTGGTCACTGCCTTTGCCCTTGGTGGAGAGAGGGTCTCATTGTGGCTGTGTTTAGCACAGATAGATGCCTGTGAACTTATTGCCACAGGCGTGCTGGGATTGCAGATGCTCAGGGTATTGCATTTGGCTTTTATGTGTATGTAAAACCAAATCCTTCAGCTTGTGAAGCAGCCGCAGAGAGCCATCTCCCAGACTTTTACTTTATTGCCCCACCCCAATGGTTTTTCTAGTACAGAGTTTCGTGTAGTCTTATACTTAACACATAGTTGAAATTGGTCACAAACTTCTGATCCTCCTGCCTCTACCTCCCAAGTACCCAAGTACCCAGACTATGGGTACATTTCTCCTTCAAACCACCACATTTGGTTGGATCTGGAGGAACTCATCCGTAGAGCCAGCCTACAGTTGCTGCTTGCAGCTGATTCCCGATTCCAAAACTCTTTAATGGTGGTGGTGATCCCGTTACCCTGAAAGTGTTTCAACAGCCAAGGAAAAGAGGCATCAGGAGCCAAGCTGGCTTAGAGAGAACAGAATAAAGCTGTATTTCTGCCCAACATAGTGTTTTACTTACTGCACTGTCTAAAGACTTTCTCTCATATACTTTCTCTCATTTTTATTATTTTTGGATAGTTTCATACTTGTATTTAATGCATTTGGGTTATTCTCATCTCTCCCCTCTCTTACCTTTCACACATGTCAACCTCCCCTCCCCCTACAGGTCACCTTCCCACGTTCACATCTTTTTATTTTGTTTTCTGACCTCCCCCCTTCCCCCCACCCTCTATCCAATGCGGTCTGGTGGGCGTGCCAGTGGGTACATTCTGAAGACATTGGCCCTTTCAGTAGCCAGTAGTTGAGCAGGGAAGGGTAGGCTGTGGCCATGCCATGAAGGGCAGCCATGCACGGCTGGCTGTGGGCAGGTCTACTCTTGTGCACGCAGCTAGTCTTCAGTCTTGTCTTCCGGCGACTCCTGCTGCTGTGAGCTAATGACTGCAGTGGCTGCCCTGATGTGCACACTCAGCAGTGTGAGAGTTGCCTGTTCTACACACCTTTGCCAGCTTATGTTCTTATGTTCTTATGGTTTTTTGGTTTTGTTTTGTTTTTTGTTTTTTTGTCTTTTGATGATAGCCAATCTAACTGGGTATTTATAATTAATAAAATTGTTAGATTTGTTGACCATTTGGATTTCCTTTTTTTGAGACATATCTGCTCATGGACAGGGTCTTGTGCATCCTAGGCGTGATCTCTCTATTGAGCTGCATCTGCTGTCTCCCATTTGTGCACAAGTACATGCAACTGTGTGTGTGCATGCGTGTGCATGTGCGTGTGTGTGAAGTTCACCCCTGTATGCATGCATGGAGGCTAGAAGTCAGTGTCTGGTGTCCTCTTCCAACTTTCCCTGCATTATTTTTAGGGGTCTCTCTGTAAGCTGTAAGCTTTAAGCTCACTCTTTCAGCTATACTAGCTGATCAGCAATGGGATTACCTGTGTCTGTCTCCGCTGCCCCACTCTGACGTCACCATTGCCTGGCTGACACAGGGATGCTAGGCGTCTGAACTCAGTGCCTCGTGCTTGTGGCAGCAAGTCCTTTATCCTCAGAGCCCCTCATTTTCCCATTTAAAGAATGACAACTTAATAGTGTATATTAATTATACAGAATGATGGGACTCCCTACAACAGTCTTATGCCTGCGGGTCTTACACTTTGATCTTATTCATCTGCATTTACTTCTTACTCTCTTCTATGGCTTCCCTTCCTGTTCTCAAATAGTACACTCTCCGCTTTTAGCAGTATTTAACATCCATATACGATTCCACATATGAGAGAAGCCATGTGGTATTTGCTTGTTTGCTCCTACCTTATTTGCTTAACATAATAATTTCTAGTTCTATGCATTTCCCTGTACCATTTACCCACTTACAAAAGACATTTACCTATTTATTTTATGTGTATGTGTGCTTGAATGTATGCATGTACTTGAGTGCTGGTACCTGTGGAGGCCAGAGGAGGGTGTTGAATGCCATAAACCTGGCGTTATGGGCAGTAGTGACCAGCCTAAACTGGGTGCTGGGAACCGAACTTGGGTCCTTTTTAAGAGCAGCAAGTGTTCTTAACCACTGAGTCATCTCTTCAGCACACCAGTTGCCCATTTTCTCATTAATTAATTAACATTACATCCCAATCACAGCTTCCCCTCCCTCCTCTCCTCTTAGCCCCTCCCTCTCACCCCCCCTCACCCCCCACTTTCTCCTCATAGAGGGGGGAGGGAGGCCTCCGATGGATATCAACCCACTTTAACTTATCATGGTGTAACAGGGCTAGGTGCATGCATCTTCTTCTATTGAGGTTAGATAATGCAGCCCGATTAGGGGAAAGGGATCCAGAGGCAGGCAAGAGAGTCAGAGACAGCCCCTGCTCCTGCTGTTAGAAGTCCCACATGAAGACCAAGCTGCACACCTGTTAAATATGTATAGGGGCCTAAGTCCCTCCAAGGCATGCTCTCTGGTTGAGGCTGAGTCTCTGTGAGTTCCTATGGGCCCCGGTTGGTTGATTCTGTAGGTTTTCTGGTGGTGTCCTTGACCTCTCTGGCTCCTTCAACCCTCCTCCCACAGTATTCCCAGAGCTCTGCCTAATGTTTGGCTGTGGGTTTCTGTATCTGTTTCCATCAGCTGCTGGGTGAAGCCTCTCAGATGACACTTATGCTGGGCACCTGTCTGCAAGTATGGAAGAATATCATTAATAGTCTCAGTGGTGGGCTCTCTCTTATGACATGTGTCTCAAGTTGGGACAGTCATTGGCTGGCCCTCCCCTCAATTTCTGCTCCTTCCTTATCACTGCACATCTTTGTTTGTTCGTTTGAGCCAGGGTTTCTCTGTGTAGCCTTGGCTGTCCTGGAACTTGCTTTGTAGACGAGGCTGGCCTCAAACTCATAGAGATCAGCCTGCCCCTGCCTCCCAAGTGCTGAGATTAAAGGCGTGGCCATCACACCTGGCTTGCACATCTTATTGGCTAGAAAAATTGTGAGTCAAAGGTTTTGTTGCTGGATTGGTGTCCCCATCCTGCCATTGGAAGACTTGCCTAGTTATAGAAGGTGACCATGTCATATTCCGTGTCCCGTATTGCTAGGGTCACCCTTGTAGATTCCTGGGAGTTCCCATTGTTCTGGGTTTCTAGCTTATACCAGCGATGCCACCCCCAATTCTAGTTCTCTCTCCCTCTGTCCTCACCATATTTGATCCCTGCTATTTCCCCCCTCCCTTCTTTCCCACCCAGTTTCCTCATTCCATCTACCCCAGATATCTATTTTATTTCCCCTTCTCAATGAGATTCAAGCATCCTCCCTTGGGCACTGCTTGTTACTTAGCTTCTTTGGGTCTGTGGATTGTAGATCATTATCTGTACTTTGTGTCTAACATCCACTGATAAGTGAATACATCCCATGTGTGTCTTTCTGGTTCTTTTCTAGTTCCACCCATTTGCCTGCAAATTGCACGAGTTCATTGTTTTTAATAGCCGAGTAATATTTCATTGTTTAAATGTGCCATATTTTATCTATCCTTTAGTTGAGGGGCATCTAGGTTGTTTCCAGTTTCTGATTATTATGAACAAGGCTGCTATGAACATAGTTGAGCAGGTGTTCTTGAGATATGGTGGAGCATCTTTTGGGTATAGGCCCAGGAGTGGTATAGCTGGGTCTTGAGGTAGCACTATTCACAATTTTCTGAGAAAGCACCAGATTGATTTCCAAAGTGGTTGTATAAGATTGCACTCCCACCAGCAGTGGAGGAGTGTTTCTCTTGTCCTGCATCTTCACCAGCATGAGTGGTCACTTGAGTATTTGAACTTAGCCATTCTGATCGATGTAAAATGGAATCTCAGAGACATTTTTATTTGACTTTCACTGATGATGTCGCTAAGGATGCTGAATATTTTTTAAGTGTTTCTCAGCCATTTGATGCTCCTCTGTTGAGAACTCTCAGTTTAGTTTTGTACCCCACTTTTTAATTGGGTTATTTTGTTTGTTGGTGCTTAATTTCTTGGGTTACTTATATAGCTTGGATATTAGCTCTCTGTCAGATATAGGGTTGGTGAAGATCTCTTTGCATTCTGTAGGCTGCCATTTTATTCTATTGATTATGTCATTTGCCTTGCAGAAGCTTTTCAGATTCATGAGGTGTCATTTGTTAATTGTTGATCTTAGAGCCTGAGCTGCTGCTGTTCTGTTCAGGAAGTTCTCTCCTGTGCCTATACATTCCTGGCTGTTCCCCATTTACTCTTTTATCAGATTTAGTGTATCCAGTTTTATGTTAAGGTCGTTGATCCACTTAGACTTGCTTGAGTTTTGTGTAGAGTGATAGATATGGATCGATTTGCATTCTTCTACATGCAGACATCCAGTTAGACCAGCACGATTTGTTGCAGTTCTTCTTCTTCTTTTTAAAAAAATCACTGTATAGTTTTGTTGTCTTTGTCAAAAATCAATAGGTTTGTGGGTTTACTTTTGGGCCTTTTATTCGATTCCATTGATCAACCTGTCTGTTTTTATGTCAATACCATGCAGTTTTTATTTCTATTGCTCTGTAGTACAGCTTAAAGCCAGAGATGATGATACCTTCAGAGGTTCTTTTATTGTTCAAGGTTGGTTTAGCTATTCTGGAATTTTGTTTTTCCATTATGAGGTTGAGTATTGTTCTTTCAAGATCTGTAAAGAATTGTGTGGGTATTTTGATGGGAATTTCATTGACTCTGTAGAGATTGCTTTTGGTAAAATGGATATTTTTACTATGTTAATCCTACCTATCCATGAGCAGAGAGGAGGGGGTAATGGGAGCTGTGAGAAGAACACTTGGAGGAGATAGTTGGAAGAGGAAGAAAAGGCTCTTGATGCGTTTACTGTTGCTACTCCTGACAATGGAGATTAGTATTGCTCCAAAGAATCTGACAACCATAAACAGCAGGAAGTAGCCAAAAAGAAGATGCCCATTTCCTTCACTAACCATCTTCCTTTCTCACCTGGTATAGGAAGGGATTGGGGTGGGGAAGGGAGAAAGAGATATAAGAAATCAACATAAAAATAGATTTAAAAAATACACCTAAGGGATAGCAGGCTCCCAAGAAGAGACTTGATACCTTATGAGCATATACAGGGGGAGGAGGTCCCCCTCAGTTACAATCATAGGGGAGGGGAGTAAGGGGAAAATGGGAGGGAGGGAAGAATGGGAGGATACAAGGGATGGGATAACATTGAGGTGTAATATGAATAAATTAATAAAATATATTAAAAAAACAAAAAATACACCTAAGGGTTATATAAATTTTCTTGTTTTGTTGAGACTTGCTTTGTGTCCAAGTATATGGTCAATATTGGAGAATGTTCCATGATGTAAGAAGGTACATTCTTTTGGGTTTGGGTGAAAAGTTCTGTAGGTATCTGTTAGGTCCATTTGATTCATAATATCTATTAGTTTCATTATTTCTCTGTTTAGTTTCTGTCTGGATGACCTGTCCATTGGTGAGAGTGGAGTGTTAAAATCTTCCACTATTAATGGTGAGGGGTTAGATGTGTGATTTAAGCTTGAGTATTCAATATTGAGACTTCATCTTGATGGATTTTTCCTTTGATGAGCATGAAGTATCCTTCCCTATCTCTTTTGATTAATTTTGATTGAAAGTCAATTTTATTAGATATTAGAATGGTTACTCCAGCTTGCTTCTTGGGTCCAAATACTTAGAAAGTCTTTTTCTAGCCTGAGGTAATCTCTATCTTTTTTTTTTTTTTTTTTTTTTTTTTTTTTTTTTTTTTTGATGAGGTGTGTTTCTTGTATGCAGCAGAGTGATAGATCTTGTTTTCATATCCATATTCATTCTGTTAACCTGTGTCTTTTTATTGGGGAATTGAGTCCATTGGTGTTGAAAGATATTAATGACCAATTTTTCTTAAATCCTGTTTTGTTGTGGATGGTAGTGGTGTGTGTGTGTGTGTGTGTGTGTGTGTGTGTGTGTGTGTGTGTGTGTGTACATGTGTACTTGCCATTTGGTTTTGCTGGTGTGGAATTTTTTTATTTCCTGTGTTTTCTTTGATATAATTAACCTTCATACATTGAAGTTTCCCTTCTAGTATCTTCTGTAGGAGTGGACTTGTAGGTAGATATTGTTTTAATTTGGTTTTGTCATAGAATATCTTGTTTTCTTCATCTATTGTAATTGAAAAAATTTTGGGTATAGTAGTTTGGCCTGATGTCTGTGGTCTCTTAAAGACTGCAAGAGATCTGCTTAGGATCTGTCTTTAAACTTCTTTGTTGAGAAGTTTCATGTAATTCTAATAGGTCTGCTTTTATATGTTATTTAGCCATTTACCCTGTGGCTTTAAATATTCTTTCTTTGTTATGTACATTTAGTGTTTTGATTATTATGTTTTGGGAGGATTTTACTTTTTGGTCCAATCTATTTTGTGTCCTGTAACTTTTTTGTACATTTATAGGCATCTCTTTCTTTAGGTAGGGAAATTTTCTTCTATAATTCTGTTGAAAATATTTTTCTGGGCCTTTAAGCTGGGAATCTTCTCCTTCTATTTGTATTATTCTTAGGTTTGGTATTTTCATAGTGTCCCATAGTGGGGGGTAGGATGGTGGGGTATGGACAAGGGACACAGGGGAAGGAACAGAACAGGATGGTGTGGGACAGGGTGGATAATGAATACCCAATTGCCCTTTTAAAATTAGATATTCGTTACTGTGCTGAGTTCTTTGTGTGTTTTGGATATTAATCTCTTCTCAGATGAAAATGTTCCATTTTCAGTCTCTACCACTCTTCGTTCTGTTGACTGTCTTCTCACTGTGATCAGATCTAGCCACTCGACTGAGTATAGATCCAAAGGAAATGAACCTGGTATGTCAGAGAGATGCTTCTGCCAGTGCACATGGCTGTGCTGCTCTTAATAGCTAAGATATGGAATCATCCTTTACGGATAAATGAATAATTTGCATATGTATGCATATATGCACAATGGGATACTGTTTAGTTATAAAAGAACAGTAGGCTACCATTGAGGGAAAATAGCTGTATGCTTTGTGAAGTGAATTAAGCAAGACACATACATGGATGCTAAACACCATCTGCATCTGCCTTACTGATCTGGAGGCTAGGAAGGGAAGAGGGCAGTTCTATTATTCTACTACTGCAGACTACAGAGACTATAGATTACAATACCTTGTTATGTGTTCTAGTAACAGCCAGAAGAGAGGTAGTCAAAGACTCTGCTCCAACAGATTATTCATTAAGATATTTTGAATGAGTTTTTTTTTTTTTTAAACACCAAAGCTGTCATTTGCTCTTAGAAACCATTTTTTTTTCCTGCACGGGGTCCAGAGAACCCTGAATGAGGGAACTCCTGTTGGATCATTCAAATTACTCCCAGGTTTCTGGTTAGTGACAGGGATGGAGAAACCTGGCTCCTACCGAGTTCAGTAGAGTCTGGTACTTTGGTTGTTTTCTCAGCCTTGTTCATTTATCTCAGAGGCCTTTTTCTTTTAACAATGAAACCCATTAAGAGTTTCCAAAACTCAGCTAGTTTCCAACTGCTGTTTTTTTCATAGATGCTCCAGTGACCTGAGAAAACACATTTCACAGGGCATTTTAAACACTATAAAGCAAGGGGGCCAATTTTCTAGAGAGTAGACAAGCAAGTGTTGCTGAGTGGTCACCAAGGCACTGGCTGACAGAGAGAAAGGTGGAGTCTGGTTGGGGCTCAACTGGTTTCAAGAACCAGGAGGTGGATGGAGGCTTTGCTGTTGGTAAAGCCTTTGTGAAGCAGAAAAGCACTAGCTGGGTTATGAAATGCTTAATGTACACACAGTTAAGGATGAGTTACCTATCGGTATTTCTAATCCACCAGCAAGAGTACAAAGAGTCTTAATTATTTTGCTTTTTCCTTTAAGAAAGAAACAGATTTTAGACTAAGTAGCATGGGAAAGTTTTCAGGTTCCAGATGTTCAGCGGAGCACAAGGACGTCAGGTGTCTTTGAAGGTAACATTGTTTCTTCACTGGCTGAACTCCAGTGGTGCAGGGACATTTTACTTTTCATTGTGGAGAGAGTTAATTATGAAGAACTCTTGAGACTGTTATTGTTACAGACTAAATTGTGCCCTCCACCCTCCAACTCAGAACTGGAAGCTCTGACCTCCATTGTGACTGTGTTTGCAGATGGGCTTTGCAGGAAGTAATTAAGAACAAATACAGTCACAACTGTGGAGCCCTAATCAGGTAATATGTCTTTGTAAGGAGAGAGAGAGTGAGGGGCCTGTGGAGGAGATGGCTGAGTTGGTAAGGGGCTTGCTGTCAACTCTGACAATCTGAGTTCGATCCCTGGAACCCACACAGTGGAAGGAGTGGACTCAGTCTAGCAAGTTGTCTTCTGATCTGCAGGTGTGCTGTGTCACATGTGCTCTGCCCACCCCCACCCCCAACACAAACAAGTCATTAAAAGAGAATGGGACAAGGAAGAGGCCAGAACACAGGGGAAGCTGGCCGTCTCTGAGCCAAAAGAGGCCTCAGATGAAACCTACCAGGTGCCATCTTGATTCTGGAATTTCCAGCTTGGAGACCTGTGGGAAATAACCTTGGGTTGTGTATGCTGCCCAGGCTGCTTCTGCATTCTGTTTTAGCAGTCTGGGCAGACTAGCATAGCTATTGGGCTCCAGCATTCCTCGAGAGCTAGAACAATTATGCTGCTGGTTCAGTTGTTCCATTCATCTATCTAATCAGAGAGCCACAGACCTTATCCACAAAGGCATAGGGATGGTTTATTGCACGGCCTGAGAACACCCATTGCCTCAAGTTCCATGTCTTAGCAGAGTAATAGCTTAATGATTTAAAAAGATTTCTTTTTTAACCAGACTGTCATTTTGTGTGTGTGTGATTTTTATTATTACTAAATTTCTTTGGGTATGATTTTCAATTAAATATTCTCTGAAATTTCATTCATTTGCACAGGAGAGGTCTCCCAGCCCATTCTTCAGAGTCCCAGGACTTAATAGAGGCAGGGCCTCTTGTTGCACACCATGCTTGGGGGGCAATTAGAAGCCCAGCTGTGGCACACATCCTCCGTGTGACCTTTGAGGTCTGACTATGGGCAGTCAGGGAACTTTTCCTGGCAAGTGTGGTGAGAAAAATCTCCTCCCTGCGCTGTAGTCTCTGGAGGGAGGTGTTTTGAAGGACTCAGTACCCCAGCTCTGCAGAAATACAGACACATGAACAGCACCGCTCCCCCCGCCCCACCATTCATATCTTGTTTCTAGCAAGAGCCTGGTGATGTGGCTGAGGATCCCTGAGACATCCAGTGCTGAGGCTGGGGACTGCCTGGGATGCTTTTCTTTGCCTTTCCCTCTGACTCAGTGCTTCTTACTCTTCACCCATCCCCAGGGGTGTTCCAGAAATGAAGTCCAGGAAGGCTAGAGCTAGAGGAGAGAACAAGGAAAGAATAGTCCAAAGGGGTAGGGAAGTCAGACCAGGGGTTATACGGAGACTGTGGGCTGTGGTGAGAAGACCTCAAATTGGGAGCCTGTAAAAGGTGCTTTTATTCGCCTGTTTCAGGTGTTGTCAGGGAGGCTGACTGCCTCCTTCTGCTAACCTAGGCCTAGTTCTGGAATCTTCCAGCTTCCGTACAATCTAATTTAGGCCTAGAATGTTTTCAACCTCTGATACTTACTGCTTAATAAACTCACCTTTCTTGTTTTTAGTTGAACTCAAAGCTGGCTGGTTCAACTCAGCTGTTCTGGCTCAAAAATCCTCTCCCAGCTGACTTACTCAATCTGGTTTTTCACTCAGCTGCCGAATTGCTCTGCTTGGCCTCAAAGTGACTTTAGCAATCTGCTCCAATCTTCTGGCTCCTGTGTCTCATTCTCTGGCTTGTTTGGTCTTTACCTGAGTTCTCTCTCTGCAACCCACCTCTCTGTTACTGTTCCGGTAAAACTTCCTCCTCTATTTCTGCATTGTCCCTTTAAGTAGCTCCCCTTTCCAACTCTTAAAGTCCCACCACCTTCCATGAGTGCCAAGTCTTTAACACATGGGCCTAGGTGGTGCTAGGGTACCCCATGGCCCTACTGCTGGAGTCACAGGTCTGGGTTTAAAACTGCTTAAAACAGCCCAAGTGTTGCAGAATGCTCTCCAAACACAACATGGCAGTAGTCTTCTTGAACTCTGAGCAGCTGTGGCCACTTGAAGGAACTCTTTAAAGATTAGGCCCCATTAACTTTGCATCACGGAGAAAGTAGGGACTTCCTCGAGCTCCCCTCAAATCTATAGAGGTAACAGTTCCCAGGGAGAAAGCTTCCAAGGTTCTGACTCTCCCTGAGATTCACAGGTGTGTAGTGGAGACTGTAGGAAAGGTGTTTTTCTTCAGTGGTACAGCTGCCAGGAGGTGCCCATGTTTCCCTAAGGACCTAACTCAACACATTGTTTCAACAATCCAGCCCTGGAAGGATCTCCTCAGGGCGTTATTGGGGCCAGTTGCTTCTCTTTGCAGGTGGCCCTGCTTTCCTGAACTCCATCTTTCTCATTTTATAAGTTTAGCAAAGCAGGCTGAGTAAAGGATGGATCCTCCCCCCAAGCCCCTCCCGGTGGGGCACTTAATGCCTGGCTCCATCATGTGCGTTTAACTCCTGTCCTTCTATGATGCTTAGAGAGCAGAGGTAAGATTGATGAGAAATCCCAGTCCCTAAAAACATCACTGCAGCATCTTCAGAAGGAGCCAGGCCAAGCTCTGCCTTTGATAGCCGGTGCTGGAAGAAGAGCTCACAGGACCCCTTTCCTGGGGTGGTGGCCTCTCTCCCTGCTCCTCAGGGTGGCGTCTTAGCTCTAACCCCCACAGGTCATGCTGCAGCTGCATAACTCAAGGACTGTTGTGAGATTTGCCTCTGTCTTCATCCACTGTCAAAGTTCGTGTTAAATTAAATCAGGGACGGTGAACAAGCAAGAAGCTCCTAATATATAGTTTAGGAAGTCCACTGCCCAGAGAGGAAACCAGTCCCAGCGCTGTGACATTCACCAAAAGGGGAAAAGCAATTAATGGCTTAGACTAGCAAATGACTTGATGTAATCACACTGCTCATGACACATGGGCCAGAAAAATTAATTTAAAAGACGTTTCCCTTCTTCTTCTGGGTAGGTGTCAAAGGGAAAATATTAATACAATTAAAACAGTGTAGGCATCCTCTTGGGCCACTACCTGGTCGGCTCTGAATTGCTGTCTGTAATGGAAGGAGAGCTGAGTGAAGGCACTGCTTGAAACTGACTCGCATCGAGCAAGCGATTATTTAGTGCCTACCATTTGCACATTTGAAATGGGAAGCCAGAGAGCCGTGGGCAGCTGGGAGAAGGTGCTGAGAGCTGAGCTACAGACTGGATGGCTGGCCACCTTTGCCTCTTTCTTGGGCTAATGAGGACACTCAAGTTTCAGGTGCCTTTTCATTTAACAGTTATAGCCAGAACAACGCAACATTTTCTTCTTTATTAGAGACAGAGATGTACTTTTGATAAGGGATTTATAATGAAAGAATACTATAAAGAGTGGAGACGGTGACATTGAGAGCACACTATGTGCTCACTGAGTTCTCGTCACAGGCTAGACACTTAGCTGGACCCTGTTACAGAAGGCTCCATTCGTGCCTACATCAGGTTCTTATAGTTTTGGCCTCACAGTCTCGTCATCAGTAATGATGGTTAATTTTATAGGCCACCTTAGTGGGCTACGCAGCTGGCAAGTCGATTTCCATGCTATCTGTGAAGGGTTCCTAGAAAAGACTGGCATTTGCAGTCGGCTGCCTGAACTAAAACACCTTTGCCATGTGGATGGTCTTCATCCAGTCCCGTGAGGCCCGGAACACAAGCAAGCACAGAAGCGTGGGATCCCTGTCAGGTCACTGTTTCTGAGCTGCAGCCTCGGTGAATGCTGGGCATGGGTTGGTTGGTATCCCACTGGCTCCTCTGGTTATACTGTTGGCCTTCTTGGTTTGGGGGCTTGGTATGTGGATGATACATGTAGCATTTCTGGCCTCTGTAATTTCTCTGCCTCTCTCCCTCCCTCCCTCCTTCCCTCCCTCCCTCTATCCCTTCTCAGTCTCCTTCTCTTTTGTCGCCCCCCCCCCCCCATTGCATTGTTTCTCTGGAGACTTCCAATACGTGTATCTCATTAGACCTTGATTTTTATATCTGGAAAAACGAGGGCAGTACTGTCTACTTCTAAAGTTGTATAAAGACATGAAACAGACTTGAAGCTCTTGGCCGCTGTGTGCTTCTGTGAAAGGTGTCAATGAAATCTAAATCGTGATGGGAAAAGGTCTTTAGGCAGGTGTCGCAGTGACTTGGGGATCTACCTCAAGTGGTATCTTTCATTTTGGTCTCCCCAGTGGAACCTTCTTGCTGCTGCCTGAGAGAGTGTCTCCTCCCTAGTGACAGTCACCTGGGGCCCCAGGTGACATTGGTCCTGATTTGGACAAATCCTGGGAGACTTGGTGATTCTGTCGACACTGATCATAGCACAGACAGTGCTCTAGCTTGTAGCCCAGGGGAATCCTACAGGCACGTATATAAATCTTGGTATCACAGAACATTCCCCAGACTTCTCCTTCCATTGTTCTTAGCCTCTCAGTGACCACGTTCCCAAATCAGGCAGGGGAAGGGAAGGGTTAGAGGCCGCCTTGTGCTGATGTTCCCAGAGAAGCAGGACCAAAAGGAGGAGTATGTACATAACACGCACACAAGCACACACCCACACACAGAGACACACATACACACACATACAGGCATATGCAACAGATATCTATACTATCACATACAGGTGCACACACAAACATAGGCATGCACAAACATGCATATATGCATATACACATATACACCCACAGACACACAAACACATATGTATCTATATACTTACATGCCTACACATACAACCACTCTCACATAAATGCACACATACTGATGCACACTTACCTACACACATACACACACACACACACACACACACACACACACACACAAGGTATATTCTGAAATATTGGGTCTTTCGCTTACAGAGGTGGACGAGTTTCATGAACTTCAGGATGACGTAGCAGTGGGAACTTCTTTGCTGGCTTTGATCTGGGTCTTGAAGACAGACCCTTGGAGCCCCTGGCGAGCTGCGGTCTGGGAGCTGCCAGGCTCAAAGCTCAGTTCAGACTGAACAGAGTAAGGGGAGGAAGACGGCCAGCCTTTCAGTCCTCGCCAGGCCTGCAAGTGGTTGTGTGGGACCCAGCCAAACCCGGGGGTTTGGTCTGTAGGACTCGGACCTTGGGAGTCTTGTCCTGGAAGCCCAGTGAGAGTCAGAGTCATAGCTCGATGCAAAAGCAAAGGACTTTATTGAGCCAACGTGCTGGGTCCACCAAACTCCAAGGAGATGGAAGACACCCCGTCCTGCGAAGGCTGAGGGGTTAAATACTCTTCACAGAGGCAGAACTCAGCAACAGTGGTTAGCGAACAACTGATTGGCTAACAGAGGTGACCTTAAAAATGATTGGTCAGGGGCTGGAGAGATGGCTCAGAGGTCAAGAGCACTGACTGCTCTTCCAAAGGTCGTGAGTTCAATTCCCAGCAACCACATGTTGGCTTATAACCATCTATAATGAGATCTGTAAACATAATAAATAAATAAATAAATATTTAAAAAAATGATTGGTCAGGGTTCAAGTGGTAAGGAGGTTGACCTTGGGGGTCCGTTGGCCCTCTGCAGGTGTTTTGGACCAGATATGAGGATGTGGTTTAACTAATTTGAGAGGGTGAATTCCGGATAGGGAGTATCAGGGAGTCATAGTGGAAAGTTTAAGCCTTGGCTGTTGTTTTATTTTAAAATAAAAAATGACTGTGCTTTAGTTAACTTATTTACTACAGGGTTGGTTGCTTGTGCATCGATAGACGGACTAGACAAGCTGATCTCACCCATGTTCACTCTGAGCAGTGTTGGACTCAACACCCAGCGTTGCTTTTGTCACCTCCTGTGAGTCTCCCACTTACTTCTCCAGCTTGAAATTTCAGGGGAAGAGTTTGAAACTATTGAAATTTTACCCACAATTCAGGGGACAGGAAGCGAGGGGTAGGTAGGAACAGAAAGACAGAAACAACGAGAAGTGACTTTAATGATTCATGGGTGCAAAGTGAGGAGGGTGGGGGAGGTCTCTGTGAGGCTGTGGCCAGTCTGTTCAGGAGCACAGGCCGCTCAGGTCAGGTGGACAGACAGCCTCTGTCCTTTGTATTTCCTTGTGGTCCCCCATGGACTCCGTAGCATCAGGCAGAGGATCTTGTTTTCTGAACCTACTTCACACAGAGCCTATCAGGGGCTCTTCCGGATCCCCACCCCTCCACACACTGCTCAGGTGCCACCCATTCTGACATGGTCCACAACTGCACCACATGCCCTTTTCCTGCAGGTTCTCTCTTATCTCCTCTGTGGGCTGACGGCCCCTATCTTGGGAACCCTATAGCCCTGTGTGACTCATGGCTGCTTTCCTTTCTCTGTCTCCATCTGCAGAGGAGACGGACTCAGCATGAAGCCTAACTTCTGGTGCACTCTCTTCAGCACCCAGGGCTGCCCAGGGTTAGCGCCCTGCTCAGGCCATGTGACCAGGCCTGACTGTAAGCCAGGCCACCTCAGTCCTTTGATGGAACTCAGAGTTCTGCCACAGGTGACAAGGGACAACTTGACCTAGCCCCTGCTCAGGTCTATTCTAGCCTTGTACAATTCACCTCTTTGTTTACTGGAGCATTGCCCTGTTTCCCTCCCAGGAGGCGCCCCCAGGAGGTGGGGTGCAGTTTTAAGGGCAGATACAAATGAACCAGACTCAGTTTCTCTCTGAAAAGTAAGGCTAGAGATTTCTTTTTCCTTAGAGCACTTGCTTTGGGGGTGGGGGGAAATGTGGGGTGGTAACTTCTGTCTTCAAAAGCTAAAGAAGCCTCTTGTCAGCTTACACACCAATGTCTTTCTGGTCTGCTCCTCTCTCTCTCCCTCCCCCCCCCCCTCTTTCTGGTCTGCTCCTAGGGATCTCTGTGGGAAGGTGCCAGCCTGACTGTAGCAGGTGCCTTGATCTAAACTGCCTCCAGGCAGAAGGTTGGGAGCAGTTTAATCCCCTGGGTAAATCTAATTAGCAGGCGAACGCATGGTGAGCTAATGTGACACAAAGTGCCACCAAGGCAGTACTGGCTAGTACCATTTGAGGACACGTATGTGATGGAATTGTACAACTCTGCTTTCTGTCTTGAAATTTCTGAACAGATTGACTGGGATCACATCCTGGCTCAATGATTATTCAATGACAACATTGGTTTCCTCTCTTCTGCTGCGTGGAAAGACATCCCGAGCTAAGATGTCACTGTTTACAGTTGTGTTTGCCCAGCACTGCCTGTCTTGACATTCTGACTCTGCCCTTCACTTCTACCTTGGGAAGAGGAAGGTGGGGCGGTACCATCTCCAATCTCCTTCTTTTGTGTTTGTGCTCTGGTGTAGCGAACAGCGCTGGTGCTGCAGTCTGAATATTTATGTTTCCATCACCAACTCATTGAAATGCTTCCCCAGGTGATGGGCATAAGATGTGGGGCCTTTGGGAGACAGTAAGGCCCTGTGGGTGGAACCCTCAGGGTAGAGGTAGTGCCCTTATGAAAGGCAGCCAGCACCGGGAGCCAGCTCCCAACTTGTACCATGCCCAGACTCAGGAGATGCTTTCATGGACCAGGAAATATGTTTTACTTACACCGAATATACAGGCACTTTGACCTTGGATTTGCCAGCCTCTGCGGCTATGAGAAGTAAATTTCTGTTGCGTATAGGCATCCAGTTTACAGAATTTTGTTACCGCAGACAAAATTGTGTGGAAAAGGTTTTTATTTTCTTGGGAACGTTTTTCCTGAGTTAGAGCCTCCTCCTCCTCCTCCCCGCTGGCACCAGTCTCTGCAAATCAAGTTTAGTGGGAGATATTCTATAACCTGAGTCTCCCAGGCATGCTTCCTGATATGGAAACCCTGCCAAAGAACCCCTGCAGCCGCCCCCCCCCCATGAATCCTGAGATAAGGATTCAATTCAAGCACAGATGTTTTTAAGGAGGGATGATACTGGTGGGAGTGGAGAAGTGAGGAAGAGGAAGGTGATGGGCAGTGAAGATTGGGTTATGAACAGTTGCCGCATTAGGCAAATAGAACTTAACCCCACGTAGGGATTCCAGGCACTGTGGAAAATACACATAGTGGACCTGTCCTCAGAGGGTTGGGGAAGCCAGGGTAGGGGTTCCCCAGAGTTAAGGAAGGGTTATTGTCGGGGGAGGGAAGACACTGACTCCTCCTTGCTTCCATCTGTTCTTAGTTGGCAAATCAGTGATTCAGCCAAGAGTCCAGAGGCCACAGGGATGTGGATTCCGCCAGAGGGAGATCTGGGCACATTGGCAGTAGGAGCCTGGGATCTTGCTAGCTTTCTGGTGGCGGATGCAAGATGCTCTGCTGCGTCCCATTCAATGCTGGGAGCACTGAAGGCACACTCCTTGCAGGATCTTTGAGGATGAAACTCAGCTGCAGAGATGCCTGGTTCCCAGGCTCACTGTCATGACTGGATGGCATAAGGCCATTCCCATGACTGGATATCGTCAGACCTGGCTGTCTGTGCCACTCAGCACAGCACTGAGGTGTTCAAGGTATGAAGGACCCAAGGGAAGAGCCTCTACTGCCGGCCCATCACCCTCCTGACAGGAATGTGGAGCGGCAAGTGTATTTCCTAACCCTGCTTTCTGCAGACCTCTATTGCTTCACTTTGATGGTGCCGAGGATTACATCCCTAGCTAAACTGCAGTTTGGTAATATCCATTGCTTGGGAAACAATATACAGCAAGAGTTTATGCACACCTCCTCTCTAACAACTTTCACACTTGTACTCGCTCTCTACTCCCGGACTTTAATTTACTGGCTAGTCTTCTAATATAAAAGGATCTTGGTGACCTCACTGGGAATGGGTAGGTTTCCAGTTGTCCTCTCTGATTCCAGCCCTTTGAGTTCTGACAAGGGGACAAGAAATAGTTTGCCTCTATACAGATCCAAAGTCGCGGTGTCAAAACTCACAAGGAGGGCAAGCAAGAGGCACATTTTACTCATGTCTCATGTAATGGGATGTCCCTTGCGTTGCTCTTGTCATACAGAAAAGCATGGTATGATGGGAAAGGGAAGAGGTGGAACTTAGTGTTTCTGGTTCTAGTCTGGCTTTTAAACCTCTCTGGGTGATCTGGGTTAATCTCCGAGCTCAGTTACCACCTGTAAAATGAGACTGTTAACCAGGCCTAAAATGCTAATTTTCCATCTATAATTACTAGGCATGTAGAATAATCCTTACTTGCCTGTGTGTTAGAACTTGAGGCATTTGTTTTGTTTTGGGATAATGTCTTGCTATTTGCATGAATCCCAACATGGCCTCAAACTAATAATCCTCCTGCATCAGCGTGTGCCACGGTGTCTGGCTCGAACTTGGTTTTGATATAAATGGTTGAGGAGAAGTGCTTCCAGCCCCTGTTTGGAATACTCCCATGAGCCTCTGCTATGGCTAGAATGTGATGGAGCCCTCCCAGCCTAACTCATGCTGTGACCTGCTTGCCAGTGCCATGGAGCTGGGAGCATAGCTCGTGAGAGTGGAACAGGTGAAGAGGATTTTTCTCTCTCTTGAGAGTGGGCTTGTCTTGGCAACAGTGGGCTGTTACAAAGCAGACAGAACACCCATGTTTGCCCTCTTCTGTCTGATTGGCCTTCTGATTTCTTGCATAAGCTGACGTGGGAGGAAGCCCTCACAGAAACTGAAGTGTTGCATCATACCTTTGGGCTTCCCAGGCCTTAGATCCGTGAGTCAGGAAACCTTCCACTCACTGTAAGTCACCATGTCTCCAAGAGTTTGCCTTTGATGTAGAAAACAGAGGAAGGCAGCTTCAGTTTTCAAAAATGAAATTAATTATACATTAATTTTGTTTCTTAAAATTCCTCGGTATTTCTTGCTCCTTTTTTTTTTTTTTTTAAATCTAGCCACACATGTTTGCCTTCAAACTGCATCTTGTTTTTTCAATTGGGTTGTAAGATAGTTTGTTTCCACATGCTTTTCATACTTCCTCGACTTTGGCTAAGCTTTACTTTCATCCCTTCATCTCTTTCATATCCTTATATGAATATATAATATAGTGGAAAATCCAGTGGTAGAAGATAAGACCTATCAAACATTTCATAAGCAACATAGAGCAAAAGGCATTACGTATATGAAGAAACAAGATCCTACCAGAAAGTGGTCCTAATGTACGATCAAATATACCTTGTTATATTTAAACAGAAGTATGTTCCTTCTGTTCATCTGACAGAGGCATATACAGAAAATATAAGGAATTCAACTTGCTAAAATGTCAAATAGTACAATTGAAATGAGATAGTAATCTGAATAGACAGCTTCTCAAAACCAAAAGTGACAAGGAAATGTTAATGGCCAATAAAATATCATTAGTTTTCAGGGAAATTAAAACGTGGAGCTATAAGACTCCATTTTACTGCTCTGTTGACTATTAGCCAACAACAACAAAACAGATAGTCTGTGAAAGGAGAGATGAAAGTCCACTAAGGGTCTGGCAAGATGCCTCAGCAGTTAAGAGCGCTGGTTGCTTTTCCAGAGGGCCCAGGCTTCCATTCCCAGCACCCACATGACACCTAACAGTGGTATGTTAACTCCAGCCCCAGAGCCTTCTGGGGCCTCAGTGGGCACTGGTCAGATGTATATGTAAGCAAAACATCCATAAACAGAAAATAAAAATAAATAAAATTTAAAAGAGAACACTTAAATACTGTATATCTGCTATAGAGTGGAAAAAAATGTGGAGGCTCTACACAGACACATGAATACACACAGATACACACACACACACACACACACACACACACACACACACACACACACTGAAAATAAGAGTAGCCGTGTGACACCTGGGCACATATCTAAAGTCAGAATATTATAGAGGTGTGTGTATGCACATGTATATTAGGGCATTATTCATAAAGCTAAGATATGGAATCATCCCAGGAGCCTCCCAACAGACGAACAGATGAAGAACATATGATGCCATGTCTGCGGGGGATTATGTTATTTGTATATGTATGCATATATGTGGGTGCGAGTACATGTGTGCATAGAGGCCAGAGGACAGGCTCAGCTGTCATCCTCAAGAATAGCATCGACCCCCTTTGGAAACAGGGTATCTCACTGGCCTGGACCAGTGGCTAAGCTGGCTGGTCTGAGAGCCCCAGAGCTCCCATCTCCCCAGCTCTGGGGTTGTAAGCAGGCACTACCATACCTCCAAGTCCTCAAGTTTCCAAGGCAAAAATTTTACTGCTTGAATTCTCTCCCTTATAATAGATTATTGTTCATCCAGAAAGAAGAATGAAATCCTTTTATATGTAGGAAAATGGATGGAACTGTAGGCATCATATTTAAACCAGACCTGGTAGGACACATGCCATATTTTTCTCTTTAAAATACGTGATGAATTGAAAGTTGAGGAGAGATTATTAGGGTCTGGGAGAGAGGGGTTTGTACCTGTTGTTTCTATTGTTTTGTTGTCTACTTGATACAAGGTAGAGCTGCCCGAGAAGACGGAAACTTGCTTGAGGAAATGCCCTCAGCAGATTAACCTGTAGGCGAGTTTGTGGAGGCATTTTCTTGATTAACAGTTGATGTGCACGAGCCTAGTGCCTAGGTGTGGGGCCACCTCTGGGCAGGCGGTTTACACTGTGCAGGGAAGCAGGCTGTACGAGCCATGTGGAATAAGCTAACGAGCAGCACATCTCCATGGCTTCGGCTTTGGTTCCTGAGTCTAGCTTCCTGCCCTGAATTCCTTCACTGATGAAATGTTACCAAGAATGTAAAATGAAACAAACCCCTTTTCTTCCCTACGTTGTTTTTGGCCATGGTGTTCTATCATAAAAACAGAAAGCAAACAAGGGTCGTATTAGAGAGCAAGAGGTGGGTGGTGGACACGTAACATGTACATGAATGGATAACTTACTGAATCCCATTAGTTAGCAGAATAGATGTTTTTTTTTTTTTTTTGATCTCTAGCTCTGACCTATTGGACAAAATGCACTAGATTATTATTAAATACCTTTTCAATGAATAAGTTAGGCAGAAGGCATATCAGAGGTACCAGGGAAGGGGGATGTAATGAGTGACCTAGTCCAAGTGATAAAATTGGAGGTGAAGGATGCTTTAATGTCTGATTATAGACCTTTAAACAGGAGGACCAAAGAAGAGGCCTTTGAAGGCAGCATCGTCACCACTGTAATCCACACTTCACAGAAACCAAAGGAAAATATCTTTAATTAGTGAAAGAAATTGCCCCAAAGTTTTACATAATGAGATAGATGAGATTTTTCTTATGCAATTCTGTCTCAACGAATGGGGTACTCCTCTGTGGCTTGCCCCACCCACCAGTGAGGGTATAAAACCTGAGCGAGGTTGGTGACTATCACAGGCAAGGCACTTCTCCTCAACCTCTAAACCAGTCTACAGTTCCTGACATCATGAGCTACTACGGCAGCTACTATGGAGGCCAAGGCTATGGCCACGGAGGTATCAGTGGCCGGGGCTATGGCCACGGAGGTATCAGTGGCCTGGGCTATAGCCACGGAGGTATCAGTGGCCTGGGCTATGGCCACGGAGGTATCAGTGGCCTGAGCTATGGCCACGGAGGTATTAATGGCCTGGGCTATGGCTACGGAGGTATCAATGGCCTGGGCTATGGCCATGGAGGCTTTAGTGGCCATGGAGGTGCCAGTGGCTATAGCTCCAACCAGAGTGGCTTCAACGGTCTTGGCTATGGCTATGGAGGTGGCAGCTTCCACAGATTGGCCAATGGCTATGGCTCTGGAAGCTTTGGAGGATATGGTTCTGGCTATGGAAACCGCAAGTACCATGCCTCATCTTTTGGGAAAAATGGCTTCTGCGGCTCCTTCTAAAGAGTGAAATTACCCTTGGACCACTGGGCTCCTCCTGTCAACTGCTCTGTTGAGCTCTCAATAAGCCATGGACCTCAGCAGAGGGGCGCTGATGGATTCTCCTCAAGATCAAGACTCAGCTGTGAGAGGCAACCCCAGAAGCAAGAGACAAAAGCGCAAAGGAAACCCTTCTTACACAACAAGCTGAGCTCTTACTTTTCAAGTTATTAATCTTTCTTTCCTTCTATTATAACAATATAGTACGAAGTTTCATGTTTCAATAAATTAATTTCAATCAAAATGGTTTCTCCTGTTCAAAGCTTTATTTGACTATGGTATAAAAGAACTTAAAAACACTTAATAAAATGATGGGGATTCATGTCATCTGGTCTGCACTAGAACTCACTGTGAGGCTGAGGATGACCTTGAATTATTGATTTCAATGCTTCCTCCTCTTGAATGTTGGGATCATAGGCGTGTGCCGCCATGCCTGGTGTGTGGGATGCTGGCAGTTGAAGCCAGAGGACTGTACATGATAGGAAAACACTGTACCTACTGAGTTACAGCCCCAGCCACATCTTCTAACACATTTTAAGTGTACACCTATTGCTGGCTATAGGTAGATGTTGTTTGGCTGATCGTTTAGGCCTTATTCATCTGTTTAATCCAACCCTTTGGGCCTTTTATTAGCAATTCTCCATTTCTCTTTTTGGCCAGCTTTTACTAGGTACCATTTTGCTCCTTGGATCTGTGAATTTGTTTATTTTTAGATGTATTATGTAAGTAGTGGTATTGTCTCCCTGCTACTAGCTTATTTTACTTGGGTTCATTTTTATTGATTTACCAAATTAGAACCAAGCTCCCAGGCCTGTGCTTGCACAATTCATCATTGCATATTCAGTGTTGGTGACAGTGTTAGGCACATATAAGTCATCAGAGAACTGTGGATTAGGAAACTCTCTCCTTTTATAACATAGCACACTAATAACACAGCCACAGGAAGCTAGCTTATAGGTTTTAGAATATAGGACCAGCTGCAATATGCCTAACAGTAACCCTGAAATACCATCTGGATTTTGGGATCATAGTGGATGTTCATGTTTCCACTGTCTTCCTACTCCATGTTTCTTTCTTTCTTTCTATCTATCTATCTATCTATCTATCTATCTATCTATCTATCATCTACCTTCCTATCATCTGTTTATCATCTCTCTGTCACCTCTCTGTCTTCCTGGCTCATCAGCTGCATCTCTGTGTATAATTAGTGTTCCAGGAGCTATTTGTCAAGAAACATGTTAACTTTATTTATGGTCAGGGCAAGCTACTGTGTGGGAAGCTATTTGCATTATGTATAATACATATAGACTTGGACACTATTATTAAAAATTCATTGCCTGTGGATAATAGAAACTGCACTGCTACGAGAATGGCAGAGCTGTGTACATGCAGCCACCTGAATAGATATCACAATCATAAGGTCGAGTGAAGTGACCTCTGCATAACAGAATAAACATGTTGCATACCTGCTTATTTAAGTTGCTAGACTAGGAGAAAAAAAAGACACAACTAAGTTAGGCTGTAGTTAGGATTTAAGCCAGGAAAGTGGTTATCTTTGGAAGGCAGTACTGGAAGAGAGCCTTAAGATAGCTTCTGAGGTGCTGGCAAGTTTCGCGTTTCTACCTAGAGACGGTTCCAAGGCGATAAGTCACTGTCCTAGACAGCTTGAATTGTCCCCTTGACATATCCTAGAGCCATCTGAGAGAGGCGTCTCAAGTGAGGATTGTCCAGAAATTGGCTTGTTGGGTATGTGATGTCTGAAGAGATTTTCTAGATTGGTAGTAGACACAGGAGGGTCCAGACACTGTTTTATCACAGTGGCAGAGAGGAGGCTCAAACAGTCACTAACTTACTTATTAGTTGTGTGTGTGTGTGTGTGTGTGTGTGTTCTGTGTTCCAATTTGCAACAGTTAAAACACTTGACAGGACTCAATGACTTGAGAAGTTTTAGTCTTAGAGCAGAGAATTCAGGCGATTCACCAACATTATGCATTTCTTAGTGACCAAGGCATACATGAATTTCAAACAAATAATGCATTCATTGCTTTTAGTGTCAAGAAACTCAAAATCTGGCCATGCGCACCAAGGATGTGTACATGTGTATGTATAGGAAGGAGTTAATCAATTCTTGCTTCAGAGTCCAGGAGACAGTCAAGTTGTTTTCCTAATGGGCTCATCCTCTAGTGGTCAGTGGTCTACGCATTACTAGTCCTTGACTTTATTCACAACCCGTTAAATGCATGGGCAGACCATAAAACATCCACCAGGAACTGAAAAGGTAATTAAAAGAATGTGGGTTAGAGCTCATGGGCAACGTGGAAGCATCTAGAACTGCCTGAGAAACAGGCCTCTGGGAATGCCTATAGCGGATTATCCTGGTTACCTCAATTGAGGTGGGAAGACCTGTTCCTATGGGATGGCACCCCATTGCCTGGGTAGGACCCGGGATTGTATAAATTAGTGAAAGGGAACCGATGAGGCGTATGCAGTCATTGATCCCTGCTTTCTGACTGTAGATAGGATATAACCAACGCACACCACGAGGAGGAGCTGCAGAGCACAAACTCTTTCTTCCTACCTTACTTCTGTTGGTGTGTTTTATCACAGCAGCAGCAGGAGACATAACTAAGACAAAGAAGTACTAGGAAACCTGCTCAGCTACTGGTTTCTTCCTTGATCTTACACAAGAAGTACATGCTGCTCCTTGGAGAGAGAGAGCCTGCTTGCTACAGAGGCAGGCCCTGGCACTCTGCAGGTCAGGGATGGGAGGGTTAACAGATTACTCACGTCTTGATAGAACCTCAACAGTGTTTCCGGGGCCTGGAAGCCATTCTACAATCAAATTTGAAAATCCTATAATAGGCTAAGTTACTCTTTAGGATGTCACAGGATGAAATTTGTTGTTTTGACATGAAAGGTACAAATCTATGGCCGAAGAGTGTGGTTACCATTGTCTGAATTACACTCTATCATAAAGGTTTGGCTAAATAACAATATATTGTTAATATCTTTTATGTCCCTAAAATATATTTTAGTTGGGCAAGGGTATTAATGATAATCTGTCTGTCTGTCTGTGTCTGTCTGCTGTCTTTGTCTCTGTGTCTCTCTATCTGAGTTGGGGGTGACAGAGATTGACGTCCGGCATCTCCCATCTTTCTTTTTGAGACAGTCTCTCACTGAGCCTGGAGCTTAGGGTTCTGAGCAGCTGGCTGAGCAATCAGTTCAGGGGATCCTCTTCTCTTCCTTTATGTCTGAGGTCACAGACCAGCGCTCCTGAGCCCAGCTTTTGTACAGGTGCTTGGGGAGCTTCCTCCAGGTCCTCTGCTTTGCATAGCAGACCCTCTGCTGAGCGAGCCATCTTCCCAGTCCTAGTTTTTTAAAAAAAATTTTATTAATTTATTCATATACGTCTCAATTGTTATCCCATCCCTTCTATCCTCCCATTCCCCAGTCCTAGTTTTAATGATGGTCGTAAAAGTCTTCTGAACTCAGAAGTGTGTCTGATGTGTCTGGGCCAGATGACCAGAGCGCTAACAAAATAAATGCTGATGGCAAACGTTTTCTCGTGCTTACGGATGTGTCTGAGAGATGGATGTGGAAAAACAGTGGCATGGAAACCAAAGACTCACGGGGGACTGGGCAGAGAGATCAGCACAAATCTTGGCCAGGCAGCTGCTTTTACGACCACCCTGGCAACTAGTACCTTCCTCTTGACAGAAATAATATGCCACACATGAACCTTTCAGTAAATCCAGCTCCCCCCAAGTGCTTGCTACGATTTATCTGTGTAGGACAGATTCAGATTAAACTCTCAAGGCTGGGCAGGGGAGGGGGAGAGGAGCAGATTGTGCGTTCATTACCAACTCACTAGCGAAATGGAACGCCGAGCTCATGTCAAGCTTGAAAGGAAACTTCTGACAGCCGTTCTGATGACCTCCGACAAGATGACACCACATGCCACCTCCCAAGATACTGCTTTTGAAATTTCTTTTAAAAAGTTTTACTTTCCCCTAGGAACCTAGGGCCTAGCTGATGCCAGCAAGTGCTCTGCTGCTGGGCTCTACTTGCTGGCTGGTGCTGGAACCTAGGTTATCTTTGCTTTTACGTGATTAAACTAGCAGTACATTCCAGATTGTTGCTTAGGTGGTGTGGAAGGTGCTTATAAGTAGAAAACGTAAAACCCCAAGCCTATGTTTTATTATCCACTTTTGTGTCGCCAGCTTCTCATAAAGGGTGAGATTTGAAATAGCAAAATCTGAACTGATTTCAGACCAAGGATTGTTTGTAAATAGAATTTGGAAAAATGTCTCCGCTGTGGCCATTTAGCTAGACTGCTTTGCATCATTCAAACACCCTTTTTCTCCGTAGCTTCATCCCTAAGGGTTTCTTATTTTTATCTCAGTCTTAATGATTTAGCTTTTTGAGGGGCTTTACTGGGGTAGCTCAGGGATTTGAGCCGCCTCGGGTGCCCAGGCCCACGCTCTCTTGCTCACCAGCCTTAGAGGGAGAGGAGAAAGCAGGCAGTGCTGCTGCGGAAGAGCTCCACTGAGCTGTGGGGTTCCGCTGTGGCCCCTGTGCTCCAATGGGATATCAGTCCTCAACCCCACATCCTTGTGTGCCCAGGGAAAGGAGAACTGGTCATCAATCTCAGTCGCTGTGAGGTTAGTTATATATCTGAAGAATCCCTGACTCCTTCTTGTTGTTTCTTCCACAGTGGTGGAAGAACTGGGAAGACCAAGGATGGATTTTTCTTTCTTTCTTTCTTTTTTTTATTAAGCATAGAATTTTTTGTCTAGGTTGACATACTTTCTTTCAATTCTAAGGTGGTTCAAACTGCCCTGTGGACATGCCATGGCTCAGAGAAGCTCACATCTCTGCCTACACGTATGGATTTAGATGGCCCAGGTACTAAATCTATAGTATATTTTAATTTTTGATCTTAAGATAAAGACATATTTATTTATTTTAACTTTCTATTGATTTTTTTTGTGAGATTCACATTATGCACCCCAGTCTCACTTATCTCTCCATCCCTTCGTATCATCCTCTACCCTAGCAATCTCTCTCTAAAAGAAAACAAACAAACAAACAAAACAAAGCAAAGCATAGAAAACATCTCATCCTGGAAGCTGTAGTGTGTCCCACAGTATACCCCTTTGTCAATACTTCTTTGCTTGCAAATGTTCATTGCAATGAGTCCTTAGTCTGGTCCAAGGCCTCTGGCTTCTGTTACACCATCAATACTGGATCCTCACTGGGACTCCTCTCGGTTATCCTCTTGTTGGCCTGTGTCATGAGATCCCTGCAGCTTTGGATCTGCAGGACTGGCCCTTTCACACACTTCATCAGTTCAAAGATGAGGTAGATTTTAGAGTGGGCCAACTCAAAGCCCTGGATCTGGGCATGGGTGGTGGCTGAGTAGGTCATCCCACCAGCTTTCTTGTATCCCCGCACTACCAGGGTGAGCTCTTCAGCACTGCCACAGATAGCTCACCCATTGCTGTAGCCAGCAGGGAACAAAGCCAGCTATCCTGCTGTCATGTCCTGCGGTGGCGGCTCACCTGCACCCACACAACCAGAGCCGGTTCTACCGTGCTGCCCAGTCAAGGTGCAGGAGAGTGCTGCACCTGGTGAGGGGCAGGGACCGCTCTCCCACTTTCTGGAATTGCCTCACTATGCCTTTGCTATCACGGCCCAGCTAAAGAGTTATGTATAGTTTCAGCATCCTTGATGTTAAAATGCTGCTGTTTAGCTGGACTACTGGAATGCTGACAATGAAGAGTGAAATCCCAAAGAACTGAAGACAAAAAGGTCTATGGCCCCTGTCCCTGCTAACCTTCTTTCTCTCTTACCTAGGGTTGGGGGGTTAGAAGGAACATAGAGGCATTAACCACAAATAAAGTAGGTTTAAAAATATCAAAAGCCTACATTCAACCACCTTTGGGATTTGTGATATCTTTTGGGAGGGAGAAATCCAGCTCAAAAACTGAAAACATTTCAGCTTGAGCTTTGGTTCTCGGAGTTTGGCCCCAGTTGCGTCTGCTGGCTTTGCTCTCAGTGACTACCTCCGTTTGCAACCCCACTGGATCTTCACATGCTCCTGGGCTGCTCATTTTTTAAATTAAAACCTGGAATAGATTTTTGTGCATGGGGTTTGACTTAATATTTTTCACACAAACAATAACAACCTCAGTATGTTCAAAGTCTATTATTGTCTTACCTATGTATAATTTTATTGTATAAAGTTGTTACTTCTCAATATTTTCAGGACCTATAAGTGTGTGTGTGTGTGTGTGTGTGTGTGTGTGTGTGTGTGTGTATGCACGCACACACACACATGCACGCACATGTATACAGATGTGTGTGGAGGCCCAGAAGAAGGTGTTGGAGTCCTTGGAGCTGAGGTTATAGGCAGTTATAGGTTGTCCAAATTTGTTTTTTTTTTTTTTGTTGTTTTGTTTTTTTTTGGTTTTTCGAGGCAGGGTTTCTCTGTGTAGCCTTGGCCATCCTGGACTCACTTTGTAGACCAGGCTGGCCTCGAACTCACAGTGATCCGCTTGCCTCTGCCTCCCGAGTGCTGGGATTAAAGGCGTGTGCCACCACGCCCGGCTTGGTTGTCTAGATTTGAGTGAGAGCAGCAAGTCCCTTAACCATGGGGCCACATCTCCTGCCCTGGAAGACACTATTAATTGATTGATTGGTTGGTTGGTGAAGGGGAGGGTGCGTTTGCATTACAGCTGGTGTCATTAAGTGTCACTGATATCATTTTTACGTGTGGTGCATTGATTGTTTCATGACTATGAATCTATTTTGTCCCCAAGTCAGGAGTGGACTGGAAAACGCAGGTGCCACATACAAAGGGCAAGGCAAGAAGTGTCACACATGGCCACTAAAGCAGGAAGCTCAGAGCACAGCCTTAAAGAGAATATGGGAACTAGAAATGGTGTGTGGCTGGAAACTCTCAAGTCCACGCCCAGTGACATATTTCCTCCATCAGGGCAGTATTTCCTAAATTTTCCCAATGATACCACCGGCTGAGAAGGATTGGTTCTCTGACTTCAAGCCTCCATGCTTGCTTTCTGTTCCATGAACCAATTCATGGTGAAGAGAAAGTGGGTAAGCTTTAGATGCCTTAACACTTGGGTTACAGGAATGAATACTTATACAAAATAAAATGAGCAAAATTTTATTAAAAAAAAAAAAAAAAGGAAGGCTTAACATTCCATTTACTCCTAACAAAGGCAGGAGTCAGGCAGGTGGGCTCGGGAAAGCGCAGCTTGCAGTGGTCAGAGTTTAAAAATAACAGCCAGGGCCTGCACACGAGTAACATAATCCCGGCCCGGCATTCTTTTTTGTTTTGTTTTGTTTTTTCTTTTTGGTTTTTTGAGACAGGGTTTCTCTGTGTAGCCTTGGTTGTCCTGGACTTGCTTTGTAGACTAGGCTGGCCTCGAACTCACAGCAATCCTCCTGCTTCTGCTTCCCAAGTACTGGGATTAAAGGCATGTACCACCACCGCCCGGCGTTCTGGCCCAGCATTCTTGAAGTCAGTGTTGTGGTACCATTTTATAAGCTTTTAATTCTAAAAATATTGAGGATATGATAGCAATTGCCCACAGCTTTGGGAGATGAGCAGGAACAATACCCTCGTGACCCGCCAGAGCACAGTTTCTTTGGAAGTGCTTTATCAGGGAAGAAAGTGATGAAGAGTGCGGAGAATATGCAAATACACTCAAGTGCACACAATTAAAAACCTCAAGATGTGTTTGATGATAAATTGCACTGCAGTGGTTGCAACTGGAAGTCAAACCGATAATTGTGATTATATGATTCTGAGAATAGCTAACAGTTTTCCATTTTCATCTTCTCATTGGAATGAAAAGAGGACCGCATTACCTTCAAACTGGTCTATAATAAGCAGACTGTACTTTAAGTATGCCGGAAAAATTTCCTTTTTGCTGTAGTCTTGTGAAGAAATACTTTGAGAAAACTGCAGGTAGAAAAACCAGTCTGGTCCTGTTTCGCTTCTCCACCTCCTAACCTTAGAATAAATCCCCCAAGCTTGTTCCAAGCCCCCAGATATCTCTAATGCAACCGTTGAAGACTGGGGGTTGGTGCCCTGTGCTCCTGTCACAATGCAAACACTATTATGGAACTTGAGCTACCCCGGAGCAATACTTTACCTGGTGGAAATTGCCTCATGATGGAACACGAAGGGGGGGGGGCGTGGGTTGCAGGGATGCTATTACAATATTTGAAGTTAGACTTACGGCAGTTAGCTGGGCCATTTCTTCTCAGCCTTTTCTTATTCTTCAAACTTAGAGGAATGGCTCCAGCAGAGCAGGCAATATTCTATTGGACAAGTCTTTTTCATTGCAAAAGCCAAGGACTCTGTGGGGCTGCTTGGATGTTAGGATCACTGGGGATTTGCCAGGCCACAGGTTCAGGGAAGGGCAATCAGTCTACTTCTGCCAACATAGAATCTCTCTATAGGACAGTGCTCTGCCATTTGACCCCCGCAACTGTCTCCTGCTGGGTCCTGGCTTGCTTTAATTTGCAATTTTCTAGGGCTTAATGAATATAAGTGGAGTAAGTTTTCAAGCACAGATGATTATTATTCAGGTATAGAAAAGTGGATACATCAGTAGATAATTGCCATTGAAAAGGTTATTTGTTACCCTCTCAGGTTCCAATAGGTTCCAATGCCATGTCACTTGGAACCACACAGAGATGCGCTACGAGGGGTTGGAAAATGGAAGGAAGGAGGGAACAGAAGTAAGAACTTTTATTGTGGTTTCTCTGGGAAAGAGCAGATGAGGCAGGCTCAGTGGAGTGGGGACTGGCTGGTCTGAGTACTTATAGCTGGTTCCGATGTGCAGGGTTACCGTTAGCTGTTCAGCTCCTTGACTTGGAGTGTTTAGGACAGGAGGGTAAAGGTCTAGGGTATAATGGTTCACTGAAGGAAGGGGTTGGAGTGTTGAGAAGGCATGTTTCATTTGGGGCCTTTAATATTTCCACGGCCTGGCTAGCTTGGAGTTGGTAGGAAAGAAGTCACTTCCTCCAGGATCTGCCAGTCCCAAAGATGTTAAAGCATCAGAAATACATCCTAATGTGGCATTGTGTTATATAAGTCTCCTTTCCAGGGCCCAAGGGAAGATGCTTGAATCTCACTCAGAAGGGAAAATAAAATAGACACCTGATGAAGTAGATGGAAAGAGGGAACTGAGTGAGAGAGGGAATGGGAGAGGGGGTAGGGATCAGGTATGGGGAGAGCAGGGGTGAGGGGAGGACCAGAAGAGAGAGTGGACATCGGTGAGTGGGGTATCTCTAAGACAGGGTAGGCTTCCGGGAGTCTGTGGGGGGACCCTAACTGAGACTCCTAGCAATGGGGGATATGGATTCTGAAGTCACTACTTCCTGTAGCCAGATGGGACTTCCAGTGGAGAAAGGGGACACCAACCCACTTATAAAACCTTCCACCCAAAATTTGTCCTGCCTACAAGAAGTGTAGGGATAAAGATGGAGCAGAGATTGAGGGAATGGACAACCAATGACTGCCCCAACTTGGGACCCACTCCATGGGAGAAAGCCAACCCGACACTGTTAATGACACTCTCTATGCTTGCATAGGGGAACCTCACATAACTGTCTTCTGAGAGGCTTCAACAACAGCCGATGGAAACAGATACAGAGACGCACAGATACACAATAGGCCAAGAGGGAAGAAGGATTGAGGGAGCTGGAGGAGTCAAGGACACCACAAGAAGACCTACACAGTAAACTAACCTGGGCCCATGGGGATCACAGAGACTGAACCACCAACCAAAGAGCAAGCATGGGCCGGACCTAGACCCCTATATATGTAGAAGATATGCAGATCTGTCAACATATGGTCCCATAACAATGGGAGTAGGGGTTGCGTCTCACTCTGTTTCCTGCCTTTGGATCCCTTTTCCTCTAGCTGTGCTGCCTTTTCTGGCCTTAGTGGGTGAGGATGCATTTAGTCCTGCTGTGACTTGAGGTGACAGGGTTGGTTCGTACCCCTTGGGGATCTCTCCTTGTTCGAGGAGGGAATGGGAAGGGGGCGGGTATCAGGGAGTAAGGGTGGGACTGAGAGCAGAGAAGGGAGTGCTTGGGATTGCTGGGAGCAATTGCATGTTGGGTTGGCAGAAGCAAGTGAGCTTCCTGAAGGTGGTGTTAGAAATGCAAGCCTCAGATTCCTATGAAAATGGTATTTGGAAGTGGGGCTTTGCCCTTGAGACGATGATTATAGGAGGCTGTCTTGCTCTGTCTTGGCGTGTGATGCTCTTTGGCATGTTACGATGAGGCGAGCATCCCTAACCAGATGCCCAAGCAGATGCTGCCACCATGCCCATCGACTTCCAGTCTCTAATACCATGCGTCAAATAAAACCCTCTTTTTTATAAATTACCTGGCCTCAGGTATTCAATTATAGTGATAGAAAGTAAACTAAGACACCTCCACAGAAGTGTCAGCCAAATGGAAACAAGTGTCCCCAAAGGAAACCAAATAGATCTGTCTGTCTTAGGTTCAGGCTTAAAGCTTTCACAATAGGGATCCCGTTTGGCATTTCCAGATGCAGTTTATGCTCTGGGTTGAGGTAATTCAGAGAACTTAGTGATCTTATAGCTCACTGTTGCGATGCTGGGCTGTTGTGTTATAGCCCTTAACAGGATCATGATGGTCCAGTGTCTGTGTGCTCTTTATGTCTTTTGAAGTGAGAGTTGAGTTTCCCATTATGCCCTGGGGCAGTTCAGAAATACATATTTGATACAGAGTTCCAGAGAGATCTAGATTAGACTGGTTTCCAATCTACTTTAAAATATATTTTTTTCTCCTCCTAAGCTTGTTCATCCTAACAAGCCTGATCCACACTAGTTAGCCACTGCTCCACTGATTTTCTAACAGGAGGTTATGAGGTTGTCTACCTGATCGCTATAGTTGCCGCAAAGCAAATGTAAACACAGCACAGACATGAGGGCCAGAGCAAGTAGATGCCATTGATAATAAACTGTTAACAGTAATTAGTGAGAGGAGAGGGATGAACACATACAGCAAGCAGGATCACGACTAGGCTTCCTGAAGAAACGGCAGAAGTGGGGAACTCGGCTCAATGTCAGCTCTGTCGGGGATATGTCTCTTGGTTCCATTTTACTAATTTGAAAAGTAGAATGTATTATCTCTTATGAGAAGGTTGAAGTGGCAGCCAGCGCTGACCACCCCCAAGCCCCACGCTTTGAATTTCTCCAGAAATGCAAAACTAATGCTCTTTTAGTGGAGATAGTAAAATAATAACGAATGCAAATTCACCAGCTTTAAAAACACACGGTGAACTTTAATCTCTGGGATAAATGTCCCTTGGCGGAAGGTATTATTCTCAGTAAATAGCAAAACTTAAAGCCAGTGGTGAAATTTGCCTAACGAAGAGGGGGAAAAATTGAGTCTGCCAACCGGAGTTTAAAGACTTCAAGTGACGCTTTCTGCGGAACTCTTCTGAGGAGCTGTGGTTCCAGACTGTTCCTCATCCATAGGAACAGGATTTTAGGAACCCTGAATTCGAGAAGTATCTGACGCTTGTTGTCTAAATGGTGGGTCAGTGTAGGCTTCACCTTTTCCAAACTTACTTTATTTGGGGAGACTCTCGCTCTTCTCTGGGGTCTTTTTTTTTTTTTTCTGTGCCCCTTGCCTCAAGTGTCTTCCCTCCTTTTGTGACGCCGATCATGTGACTGTGACGTCAGTTCATAATCACACCTCCCCTTTTCTCACATTAGAGAGTGATGTCTTGGAAGACTTTGCTTTCTCTGAGAAGCCAGACAAGGCGACGGATATGGAGAGGCAGACCGTCGTAAGGATGGAGTTAAAGTCCGCTGGTAGGACGGGGAAGGAGTTCTTTTCCGACGACGATTAGGAGACTGTGAGGATGACGAGCGATGTCTAGAAGACAGAAGAGAATGGTGCTGTCCCGGGGAGGAAGCCTCCTGGGCCTTTTCTTTCTTCTCACTCTTCTTTTCTTTAGATTTTGCTCGCTTTGCGGCGGCGGTCACAGACCGTGATTGGCAGCGGCCCCTCTCGTACTTAATCCCACTCTGAGATCGAGCCTCTCCCGTCGCTCCATTGGTGGGCCAGGACAAGGAAGGTCTTTTGGGGTTTAGTTTTAAAGACCCTGAAGTCTCAAATGAGGGCGGTAATACAGTTTGAATGTAATATTTATCTTTAAAAAGTATTCTAAATATTCCAAAAAAGATGGAAGGTATAAACTGAGGTAGAAACTAGCTAGCTCAGCGAGGTAACTATTTTCTTAACTATATACAAAATGCCTATTTACAAGCCTGATTCTACAACTAAACTACTAGCTCTGTAAAACTTCTTTTTGTGTCCTTTTACCCAGCTAGTCTACCTTTCTCTTGAGTTCCTCCAAATCCATGAAGGCTCCTTAGCTCTTTCATAGAATTCTGTTTTACCTGTGTCCTGCCGGCTGTTTTTCTATTGTTCCTGCAAGCTCAGAGGAGCTTTGTCTCTTACCCAGAGCTCCTTCCATGAGGGCTCTTCCAAGTCAAAAAGAGAACTCTTAAAGGCCAGTGCTTATAAAACATGTCTCTAGTTCCTCCCCTGCACCCTTGGCAGGCTGAACTGTGTCACCATGGAGGAGGGGGGCTCCAAAACAAGTCACGTTTACAGTGCGGGAGCTCGAGACCACCCAGCACCCTTTGCCTCAGGTCATAGAGCAGAGACCACAAGACCTCTCCCAAGCAACTAGTCTTAAAATAGGCAGGATCTTTCCGTTCTTGTCTTTGGAGGTTTTTGGAGGTGGACCCGAACTGCATCTCTTTAGGACACACCTAACTGTATCCGACAAAGGCAACATCTATTTCCTATACCATTTGTACTGAGATGCTCCTCACGTACATACTTAGTCTCCAGCTGCTGCAGCTGCTTTTGGAGGTTGCTGAACCCTTGGGATGTACTGCTCATGCATTAGAAATGGGTTGCTGTAGGCAGGCCTTAGAGATGGCATTTCCCACGGCCTCCGCCCAGAGCCCCGTGCTTTCTGGTTCTCCGACATGTGCGGAGTCTCTGCCACATACTTCTGCTCATCCTGTCTTACCTCCATGTCTTCCTTGCCACCATGGCCTTTGAAACTGTGAGCCACAACAAATCCCCCTTCTTCAACTTAATTCTGTCCTGTCGTCTGTCACAGCTATGATTAACACAGAAAGAGGACAACAAAGACTGGACCCAAAGAATATTAGGCATGTGTCAGGAAGGCTGCACCCAACCCTTTGCCCGGCCTGCGAAGCTCTCCTGGGATGTTGGTGAGGACAGAGACGGGGGCCCACCGTCTGCTTCCTTCAGAGAGAAATTGGGAAGCTTCGCTCTGGCACAAATTTCTTCAGCCCTGGCGTGGCACTGCTAAGAAGCCTTCTGTTGCTGGCATGGCATGGAAAAGGCTGTTAGATCTGAAGTTGTTAGACCCGGAAGCACTCTGACTGGAAACAGGAAGAGACTTTTGTGGTCCAGAGCTCCAGGTTCATTTGTGGCACCATGTGTCAGGGCTCTGCAAGCACCTCACGTATTAGTTATTTTTCTCACTGCTGTGACAAAACACCTGATGAAAGAAGAGAGGAAGGAAAGGAGGGTGGGAGGAAGGAAGGGTGGGTGGGTTTATTTTGGCTCAGCATGGAACAGAAGCTATGGTGGGGGGGGGGGGACCATGACGCAGGTGGTCATAGTGTACCTGCAGGCAGGAAGCAGAGAGCGACAGATGCTTTGCCTTTCACTTTTTACTAACTTAAGACCTCAGTCCATGGATGGAGTTACCCACATTTTGCTTGGGTCTTCCCACTTCAGTTAACTCCATCTAGGCGTTTCCCACAGCTATAGGAGAGTACATAGGAGAGATCCCGCCATGATGATAATCAACATTAAACATTATACTCCAGAACCCTGATAGAACTCCGGGGAAGGAAGGGTGGAGGCTTCTGCCACCCTAGTAAGATATTTATACTTTGTAGCTTTCCCTCTCCCTCTCCTCTCCTGAAGTCTCTTTGGACCCCTCCTGTGGCTGAATCCCCTACTTCCTCTTCTAACTCCTCCTCCCCTAGCTGGCAGGAAGTCCAGCCCTAGCCTCTCCCCTGCTCAGTGGCAATTACCTGTAAGCTGCTTTATTAGCATAGCAGGGGACAACTGGGGAGCAGTGTTTATACAACATTGAGACAGGAGATTCTCAGGACGAAGATTGCAACCAGTTGTGGGGGTACAGAAATCAGCGTTTGAGTTACGCAATAACCTTATGCCTACAGGTAAGGCTAACTAGTAAAAGGTCTGTCCCCCTCTCCCCTCATCACTCCCTCCCCCCATCTCTCCCTCCCCCATCTCCCTCCCCCATCTCTCCCTCCCCCATCTCCCTCCCCCATCTCTCCCTCCCCCATCTCCCCCTTCCCCCATTTGCCCCCAATCTCCCTCCCTCCTCCAGCTAGAGTGAGACAAAATAGAAGATGTCTGTCATGCACTGTGAAGAGGGAGCAGGGCCCTGGCTGCCATTTAAATGGTCTGCAAGCACCTATGCACCCAGTTCCAGGAAGCAAACCCAGAGGAGTGGGAACCAACACCTCTAGCTTGCCTCCTTTCTGTTTGTTTTCTTACAGCCTGGCTTCTGCTGTCATAGCCTTAACAGATCCTCTACGATTCCCACAAACGACTTCTTGGTTCTCAAAGCTGACCACCTCTTTCTCTTCCCCAGCCCTTAAGCTCCATTTTGTGCTACTCTGACAAAGTGTTTTTTCTCTGGGGCCTGTTATGGCCTAGCTTTCTTCCTATCTCAGAGATTATCTGTCTGTCTTTGTTGATATTTGTTCTTTCTGCTTTTGTTTGTAATTGTAAGCAACCATGCTGTTTCCAACCCTAACCCATTTTTCCCCCTCTACTCTTTCTCTCATGCAGTATGAGATATTCAATAGCGTTTTGAGCCAAAGGGTTTGTTTCAAAAGCCTCAAGGACCGAAAGCAAAGTTAGCATGCTACAAAAGTAGTGCCACAAATAATGACGATGAGACTGTTAGAAGTTGCTCTAAACACTTGAAATTAAGTGATTTATTCTTTTTAGTTTGAAGTAAATATGATTTAAAAATGTTTATTTTTAAGTCGTGTGTGTGTGTGGGGGGGTTGTGAAAGTGAAGGCAGGTGTAGGGAGGCAGAGGCATTGGATCCCACTGGAGCTGAAACTGCAGGTGGTAGGAGCTGCAAACGAAGTGTAAGCTCTTAACTACATAGCCATTTCTCTGGCCTCATGAATACTATTTTGTTTTATTCTTACTTTAACAGATAAGGAAAAGGCCATAGAGAGGTTAAGTGTTAGTCTAATGTTGAACAATAAAAAGGCTGTAACATTACCTGAGTGGCCAGTCTCCTTTAGTTCTTAGTTTTGCTCCTGGCAATGGTTTCATACCCAATTTTACCATTCAGTGTTCTTCCTCTCTTTTAAGGTGGAAGTTTCCACATGACCTTTCTCCAGTGACCTGTTAGATGAATTTGCTCCTGCCTTTGAATTCCCATGGTGTTTTACTTTCTTATAAATTTATTATTCTGTAGAGTGAAAGCGGGAGGGAGGAAGGAACGGAGGATCCAAGTGATGGGATAACAATTGAGTTGTAATCTGAATAAATTAAATTAAGAAAAGCAAAAAATAAAGTGATAACAGATTTAAAAATTTATTATTCTGCTTTCTACTTTATTATTTAAGAGTCTATCTTAATATGTAAGATAGACTTGTGTACTTTCTACTATATTACTGTAGCTCTTGTTTTCTTCTGACGTCAATATTCAATCCACGTTAAGTAATCAAGACCCCTTTGCAAAATATGTAACTGTGGAGAGTTTATTCTTAATGAGGTTTTGTGGACTTTATTAAGTAACCTTATCCACGGCTGGTCCTCCCAGAGCCATTTGTTACAGGGCAGTGGGAAGCATCTTCCAGATGCACGTCAACAGGCACATCCCTTCATCAAGGGAGGAGCCTTGCAAAGAAGGGATGCTGACCAAGCCCAGCTGTGCTGAGCATTGCAGTCGCTTGGCTAGGAAGCTGGATTTGTTTTTGTGTAAGCTACAGGGACAGGCGATGTGTACTTTGAGGACTGGCATCTTAGTAGTGTGTCTATGGGATGTATGGGCTCCCCCAGAATTCCCATGGAAGTCCCAAGGTGATGATGTTGAAAGTCTGCCATTATGAGGGCCCTGGGACCCCTTGTCTTATGGACGTGATTGGTGTCTGGATAGCAGGGGTAGAGGGGGTGATCTAGGGCCTCCTTTCTTTCTCTTTCCCCAGGAGTCAGGGACACAGCATCCACCCGTTCTTTGCTGGCAATGACCTCACCACCTTGGTAGCACAGAGCAGACCAAATGTGCTGGTACTTGGATCTTGGCTTTTTCAGTCCTGGGAACTTCAAGGAATAAGCTCCTATTGTTTGCGAACTGTTTAGTCTAAGGTGTTTTGCTATAGTTGTGCAGACAGATCGCCTCAGGGCTATAATTTTTCTGTCCTGGGATCATACATTCTAATGGACGTGACACAATGTGAAATTTCAGTGGGAACAGTGACAATTAAACGCCAGGCTGATAAACATATAGGCCAGTAAAAGAATAAATAAAGTGCCACCAAATACTTAGTACAAGTCTCTTTTATACCAAAGAACAAAGGCTCAGACAGTCTATTTTAAGCAAGCCTTAACAGCACATAATGTTTCCAAGGAAACAAAAAGTTAGAACTCAGTTTAAAATGTGACCAGATGTGAGCTGTGATTTGAAATTTAATAGCATCCAATTAGCAGTGGCAGGTGGGAGTGGGTACCACCAGGAAGATTCCTGGTACTCATCTGTAAAATTAGTAAAGTCCAAGTTTTCGTGACTATGTGTGAACACTAGGGTATAAATACTGTGAAACTGGATATTTTGTATCTTGTACAATTTTGCTTTACTTAAGAAATATATATATATATATTTATTTAGTTGTAAATTATAAATGGAGTATTAGAAAGCTTTTGGGGGTACAGAGGCTGCATTATTTCCTTTGAGGGGGTTTTAAATGCACACGGTGTTAAGCATGGCTTTGAGACACTCGTTGGTTGCAAACACAATTTTACCTAGTCTGACAATCATCCCTTTTTTTTTTTTTTTCTGAAATATTGTCAGTAAGAATGGAATTACTGAGCTACATATCAGTCACCTAGAGTACAAGTCACAGCTACCTAGGGGTGTGCATGTTAATTCAGCATATTTCTGAGGACGTAGAAACAACATGTTTTTAGGAACAAAATATATAATTTGACAGAAGGAATTTAGGTTCTTTCTAGGAAAGGGGAAAGCCAAGTCTCCACTCCATGGCAGGGCTAACGCCATTAGGGTTTATGAGGCTCTGACAGAATGTTTGATGTCTCTGAGCACACAGAAGGCAGAGAGTGACGTGATGGGGTCAGCACAGGACAGAAGGAGCATAGAACACTCTTACAAGTGCCTTAGAGAAGCCATGTGATTTACAGTTCTGCCCACGTCAGCTCTGTCCTTGTCCTTGAGCTGAAGGAACACACACCAGAACTCACACATCAAAATGAAATCCCAAGGAGACCAAACAAAAATATAGGAAGCAAAAGAAAAGCTCTGAAAAAGACAGCGAGTTTGCCAGTCAAGGCAAGGAGCTGATGGGATGATTTTGTTCGATCTGTGACTTTCTCTAGTTGTTGCTGTGTGCGTTTTTTGTTTGTTTTGTTTGTTTTTTGTTTTGGAAGGGTTTGTTAATTCATGTGACCTTTGATAAATTATTTGGAAGAAATGTGCCTCAATATAACCAGACTAACGAAGGCGCAAGGATCACACTGGAGACAGCCACAGGTTGGCTTGTGAAATGGTTTTTATGTTTCCTTTTGAAGACAGCGGGGGGGGGGGGGGGGGGGGGGCTCACTATGGAGCCCGGGCTGGCCTTGAACTTGTGATACTCCCACCCCTTGAGTGCTGAGACTCTTGAATAGGGATGTCTTGCGGAGAAATGAGCCTTGTTTGTTAAGTGGTTTATCTTCCTCTCTCCCTTTGAACTGTTCAATCTGCCTTCGGTACGAAGTGTACAGAGAGATTTCTGTTCTGACTGTGACAAGGCGGAGTCAGAGAGAGACTGTGGAAACCCACAGGGGCTTTATTCTTGTTATGGGCGGAATCTTGTCTTCCAAAATTCCTATGTTGAAGCTCTAGCCCCTGTGTGGCTGTCTTGGTAGACCCTGTCTTTAAGGAGTTAATTAAGGTTAAAGGAAGCCACAGGGGTGAGGTCTCAGGAACTCAAAGGGACTCAAGTCTTTACAAGAAGCGGGGGGGGGGGGGGGGGGGGGGGGGGGGAGGGGATGGTACAACAGAAAGGTATTTGCATATAGCCAGATTCTCAGATTCCCCTCTGTAAACTGAAAATGGAGCTCACACGTGGCATGGTCTCTGACTTCTGGCCCCCAGATTGTGAGAAAATACATTTCTGTGAAGTTACTGGGTCTGCTCCACTTTGTGGTAACAGCCCCAGTTGGCTTAGACAAAACCCTAGAGCCGCCTACTGGAAGAGCAGGCTGGGGGGGTGGGGGGGTGGCGCAGTGCCTGAGGGTGAGTTACTCATTAGCAGGTTGAGTAAAATGAGTGCTCAAATTGAGGGCTTAAGAAAACATTGAAAAACTATTTAGCAGAAGTCATTTATGCCACTGAATCAACTGAGAAGGTTTTTTGTTGTTGTTGTTGTTTGTTTGTTTGTTTGTTTTTCACTTTCCTAATAAATCTTAAAACTTTTTATTTTGTCAAGGGTACTGATCCTGGATGGACTAGCTAAAAAGAAAAAAAAAATCTGGCTCTCCACCACAGACTCTGTTTTAGAAGGAAACTAACTCCCCCAGCTTCTCTGTTTTCAACCCTGACTGTTTCAACTCTGACCTAGTTGATAAAGGTCCTAGAGAGCACAGATAGATGGACTGACAGACATCTTCTTCCCCAGCAGCTTAGAGTCAGATGACCCCAGATCCTGTGTCAGAGGATCTTTCTCATGTTGACGAGACACTGTGTGAGAAAATGAAGCCGATTCCTTATAGGCCAGATATTTTGGAGTCTCAAAATATCTTAGCCTCAAAGTAGTGGCAAGGTGGAAAAAATTCTTTGTGTGTGTGTGTGTGTACAGGTGTCTAGCACATGTGTGTGGAGATTCCAAGACAAATGAGTGCTGTTCCTCAGCACTGCCCACCTCTGAGACACTGCACAGAAATTTACAGTCTAGGCTGCACAAAGACCAACCCTGTCTCCAGCTCCCATTACTGCGATCACAAGCCTAGGTCACTGCATCAGGTTCTTTCCTTTCCTCTTTGTTTCTTTCTTTCTTCTTTCATGTGGTGTCTGGAGATAAGACACAGGTCTCTCTGTGCTTCTGAGGTGACCACTTAACCAAGTCCAGACTGGCCTTCCACTCACACTATATTCCAGGTAGTCGTTGGAATTTTGATCTTCCCTCAGTTTCCCTAGAAGCTGCCGTTATGGGCCTGCAGCACCAGGTCCAGCAGAGGACGTGTTCTGAAGGCAGCCTGGGAGTAGACGCTATCGCCATCACACACGAAGAAGGCAAGGTGGGCATAACTCGGGCCTGGCGCCAGTTCTTGTCACAGAAATCATCTTTAGCTTGTCACCCTGGCAAACCTTTTATGTTCTTGAAATAGGGCAGGGAATACTAGAACCCTGGACTAGTTCTCTCATACTCAGAGCAACCCCGTGGACGCTTGAGTGGTAGTCACATGTGAAGCCTAAGTCCACAGCGTGTCGTGAAGATCCACTCCCCATCCTGCTGCATGGCCAAACCAAGCAGACCCCGGAAACACCAACTCTGCCAGAAAATGCAAATGAGGAGTCAGACACTTGTCGAAAATTATTTTCCCTTTTGAAGACTATGAATGATGGTTCCAGGATCTCAAACTCATCTTACTTTTTCAAAGACCAGAAGTTAAGTGACAATATTGATTAATTTTTCTTTGGACTCACCTAGGTTTCTGACTTTCATCAATAACATTATTACTATGAGAAGATGTTTTATAATTTGGCCACCTTGTAACATTGCTCATATGGACGGTATAAGCAGCTGTCCTCAGACCTATTAATTCAGGAATCTAGAGTTTTTCAAGAGGGAGTTGGAGCCTGCTTTGTTTTCATTTGTATTCCTGTGATTAAACAAAACAAAAACTGACAAAAAGCAACTTAGAGGAGAAAGGGTTTATTTTAGTTCACAATATTGTTATAGGTTGTAGTCCATCACCATGGGTTAGCCACAGCAGCAGGAGCTTGAGGCATGTGGTCACATCACATGCACAGTCAAGAGCAGAGAGAAATGCATGTGCTTGTGTTTTCTTGTTGACCGTGCTCAGATTTTCCTGGTCTTATACTGTTAAAAAACCTCCTACTTAGGGAATGGTGCTGCCCATAGTGGGCTAGCCCTTCCTTTCTTAATTAACTTAAATAATATTTCCCATAAACCAAGCTTCTAAGACAGCCTGTTATTGAGACTCTCTTCCCAGGTGATTGTAGGTTCTATCAAGTTTCAGTTAAATCCAAGCATTATAGAAACCCTTTGGGAGAAGTTGTGCATTATTCTTAATTTTCATACTGAAAAATTATGTAATGATACAAAAAGGGAAGTGTATTAGTGTATTTGAAAACTCCTCTAACACACACACACACACACACACACACACACACACACACACATGCACACACACACACACACACACACACACACACACACACACACACACGGAAAACAAGTATTGGAAGTAGGTTCAGAGTTGTGAGGTCAATGCCTTGAACTTGGCTACACAAATGGCCACTTGAAGTTCAGACATCTGTGAACGTGTTAGACATAGTTGCCAAGGTTATTAGGCCAGGCTAGAACTCTTCTCACGATGAGGGGGTGATTTCCGGAGATGGCGCTTGTTGAATGTAGTGAGGAAGATTTCATACCAGGCAGAGGGAGTATGATCTGGCCTCGTGCTGTAGGCAGGAAAGAGGCACACTCGAGTGGATGTAGTTGTGGACTCCCTGTGTTAACTTGGTTGCCCTTAGTAGCAAAGCACTATAGACTGGGTGGTTTGAACTATTCAATTTCTTATCTCATGCAAGAGTGTCCATCCTTTAGTTATTACGATATAATGTCATTTGCAGATGTGTTGGCCTCTATTCAGAGCTATCCTGGCACACATGGGGCCCATAGGCTACAGGTTGGACCGAGCCAGCAGAGCTTAGAACTCTGAGGTGAAGGTATGTGAAGGTTGGCTCCTCTTGAGGGGCTCTGAACAGAATCCTTTCTAGATGTCTCTTCTAGCTTCTGGTGGTTTTATGGTGATCTCTCACATTCTTTAACTTATAAATGCCCTAATGCTCATGCCACACACTGTGCCTAGAACATATTTACAGCTTTTTCTCTCCCTCCCTCTCTCCCTCCCTCCCTCCCCCTTCCTTTCTTTTTTTCTACCCCTCCCTCCTTCCGTTAGTATGTGTATTGTACTCAGCCATGAGTGTGCCTGTGTAGGTCAGAGGTTAAGGTCAAGGTCTATCTCAATTTCCAGATACATTATGTTTTGAGGCAGAGCCTCTTACTGACTTTGGACTTACTATTTCGTCTAGACTTGGGGTCAGCAAGTTCCTGGAATATAGCAGTCTCTGCCCCATCTTCCCCAAGAGCTGGGATCATAGAGGAATGGCATCATGCCCAGCTTTTATGTGGGTGCTGGGGGATTGAACCCTGGTCCTCATGCCTGTTCAGCATGCACTTTAGCAAGTGAGCTGTCGCCCAGCCCTCAGACATCAGTATGTGAAGGCTAGGGGAACATGATTGAATTCATGTCACTTCTGACAATCTGAGATGCCCACTCTGCCTTGGAGCTTCCAGCATCACAGCAGGGAGTTAAGGCTCTGAAGGAGCCTGCTACTTCATTTGGCTGTCATAGCTCAGTCAGCCTGAGGGATGGGCTGTCAGACTCCTTCTGCCACAGACAGGTTGATCTGTATTCACTGAGACCCTCTTGGAGGCGTCAGCTTTATGGAAGGAGGGCCTTTTATCAGGTGTGCACAATTGTGTTGATTGATCTCCTGTTTTTAGAAACTAGAATTTTGAAGCCATTCATTTTCAGTCTGGTAATCAGACTGATTAAACTTTGACAAGCATTAAGAAAAGGAAATAATAATTCTTCTGCCAGATTTCAACTAGAGGAGGAAGCTGGCAGCCTCAGGAGGGAGAAAGGATGTGGATTAAAAAAAAATATAATAAGAAAGCTTGAAGAAACAATGGGCATCTGGAGGGCCCTTGTTAAAATACTTGTTGAAATAATTAGAGATAGCGCTTTGAATCCCAAATCATCCTCGATTCTTCAGCCTGACTCACACAACCGAAGTGCCTCCAAGTGACACCCGAGGTGTGGGTCTGATGCCCCCTCCTCCTTTTAAAGTTCCAGTACAGAAGATCACTATCTGATTTCTTCATTCTGCCCTGTGGCTCTCAGCTGGGGCAAACTTTGTCTGCTGCAGATTTGTGGCGACCATATCTTGAGACACTTTTGGCGATCATAACTTGAGGTGGTGGAGCCATTGGCATCCAGGCTGTTTAGCCTTCTGAAATGTGCAGATAGTTTCAACACCCCCCTCAAAAAAAAACCTCCCAGAGACTCATCCAGTTCCTAATGTCAGTAGTGATGACACCACCCTCTCCCAGGGCTTCTAGGCTGGGGACATCCTGTGCGGCTCACTGCAACACTTACATCACCCCAGAGTTACTCTGTGTTTGGGGCACTTGCTTCTATCCACTCTAACCTTAATCCCTCAGACCACAGATTTCAATTTCATCTTCTCTCCTCCTTTCTTGATTACTTCCAAACCAACCTACCTCACAATGCCTCCTCCTCCTCCTCTTCTTCTTCCTTCTTCTTCTTCTTTTGGTTCTGTTTTAATTTTTAATTTATATATTTACGTCCTGATCATAGCCCATTCCTTCTTCTCTTTCCTGTCCCTACCATGCTATTCCCTCCTCCCCTCCCCTTGTCCTTAGAAAAGGAAACCCCCCCCTCACCAAAAGCCCACCAACCCACTCCAGTCATATCAAGACTGAGCTGCTACTTGTTCATTGAGGCCAGGCAAGGCAGCCCAGTTAGAGCGAAGTGATTGAAAGCAGGCAAGAGAGTCCATGTCATAAACAGCACCCACTCAGCTTACTAAGGGACCCACATGAAGATCAAACTGCCCACTGGTTACATATGTGTAGGGAGCCTGGGTCCCAACATACTCTTTGGTTGGCGCTTCTGTCTCTGTGAGGCCTCATGGGTCAAGGTTAGTTGACTCTGTTGGTCTTCTTGCAGTGTTCTTGTCCTCTCCAGGTCCTTCTATCCTTCCCTCCCACTCTTCCACAAGATTCCCTGAGCTCCACCTAACACGCGGCTGTAAGTCTCCGTAACTGATTCGACCAGCTGCTGGGCGGGGCCTCTCTGAGAAGGGTAAGTTAGGCCCCTGTCTGTAAATAGAGTATCGTTAATGGTGCCAGGCATTGGTTGGACACTCCCTCAGTCTCTGCTCTATCTTGATCTCTGCACATCTTGTAGGCAGGGTGAATTTTGGTTCCAAAGTTTTGTAGGTGGATTGGTGGTCTCCTTCCACCACTATAGGTCCTGCCTGGCTAGGAGGTGGCCTCCTCAGTCTTGTGTGCCCCACTGAGAGCAGGCTCAGCTGGAGACCATACCCTCCCTGTAGCCTACCCTGTGGCAGGTCTCCAGGTTGTCTCAGTGATGGCCCCCCCCCCCCCCCGCAGCCTTTAGTTTTCCTTTTCTCTCCATGCCCTCAGACCTCCCCTCCCCACATCCGGTCCACTCCCCTCCCTTTCCCTCCCCACACCCTTTCCTGTCCACTTCCTTCCCTCCTTCCCATCCTACTGTCTATTCTATTCCTCCATCTGAGATTCAATGGGGGCTCCCTTGGGTCCTCATTGTTACTTGGCTTCTTTGGGTCTGTGCTTTGTAGTGTGTTTATCCTGTAACATACGGCTAATATCCATTTATCAGTAAATACATACCCTGCATGTCTTTCTGGCTCTGGGCGACCTCACTCAGGATGATCCTTTTTAGCTCTATCCATTTGCCTGCAAATTTCAAGATGTCTTTGTTTTTAATAGCTAGCTGAGTAATATTCCATTGTGTAGACTTACCGTGTTTTCTCTATCCGTTATTCAGTTGAGGGACATCTAGGTTGTTTCCAGTTTCTGGATATTACAATAAAGCTGCTATGAACATAGTTGAGCAATTGTCCTTGTATGATGGCGCATCTTTTGGGTAAATACTCAGAGGTGGCATAGCTGGGTCTTCGGGTAGAACTATTCCAAATTTTCTGAGAAAGCGCCAGATTGATTTCCAAAGTGGTTGTTTAAGCTTTCACTCCCACGTACAATGGAGGAGTGTTCCTCTTTCTCTACATTCTTGCCAGCATGTGCTGTCACTTGAATGGCTGTACCACCCTGATCTTGGATCCCATCTGTTCCTTGCCTTTTTTTTTTTTTTTTTTTTTTTTTACAGCTCCATTGCGTACTTTAACAGCCCTCTGCCCTCAAGTTCCTCAGGGGATTCCAGGGCCATCTTACTTTACTCTTCTCACTCCATGCTCCATGGGTTGTGGCTGTTTCCTGACTTAAATTTGACCATACCAGGATGAGGTTTTCCGGTGTTATTCCTTTCTTCTGTGTGCTCCCATGAGTCCCTACAATAGACAGAGTAGGCCTTATATGACCATCCCAATGCTACAAACCACCTTCCCTGGCCTTCTAGATGTAAGGCCCCGCCCCCTCTGCCTGTTTCCTTTGATTATGAAGCTATTTGACCCAGAACAAGTCATTCAACTCACCGTCTCAGAGGGTACAGCAGGAAAATAACCCCTGGCAGGGGCAGGGAAGGACCTATTTTAAGCCCTTCATTTTAGAAACAAGAGAATTGCATAGGATTTACCCAGGGTTAATCAGTGATGTTTGGAACCTGACCAGGTGGCTGTTTCCTGGTCTTTTTTTTTTTTTTTTTTTTTTTCTGATAAATAGGTGAAGACCCAAACCCTCATCCAGAGTCTCAGCTTTCCAGGGAAAAATGAAGGATTAGAGTGGATCACATGGTCTCGGGTCCTTTTCATCACGAACACACAGATAATTATCAAATGCAGTTCGGAGACTCTGAGCATCCCTCAGCTCAGCACAATAAGCTGAGGTGCCTTTTCCCATATAGAAAATGGTAACCCTTTCTCCTAACCAGTGCCTTTAGGTATTTAGAGGGCCTTTCTGTTAAAGTTATTTTTATACAACTGTGTTTTTCTGTTTCTCTCTTAACCCCACTATCACACAAATAGTTGAGACTCTTTTATATTTGTTCCACAGCACACAATAACGGAACAGTTATTACTCTGTTCTTACCCTCTAAACTAATTTGGCTTCCTCCCAGCTTACATCCCAGAGATACTTGCACTTTGTAGCTTCCCCTCCTCCAGCTCCTTCATGCTGTCTCTCCTGGACCTCTCTCAGGGCTGAATATCCTACTTCCTCCTCTCACTCATCTCCCCTCACTGGCAGGAAGTCCAGCCCTATTTTCTCCCCTGCTCAGTGATTGGCTACAAGCTGCTTTATTGGCATATCAGGGGACAATTGAGGAGTAGTATTTACACAACACTGAGACAGAAGATTCTCAGAACAAGGATTACAGCCAGATATAGGGGGTTCAGAAGTCAGCCATTGAATTACACAATAACCTTATGCCTACACTTTTCTGTGTGGGTGATCACACAGATCAAGAATGTTTGTGAAAATATATAATGATGTGTGACATTGACATATGACATATAACATATATTATACATAATACACAATATATAATACACTATATGTGATATTATATTGAAGAAGCTGTGTGAACCAGGGCATGCTGCCTAATCTTTCTGTACTCCTGTTTTATCATCTAAAAAGGGATGCAAATCATAATTCATATTATAAGATAGGTTAGAGGGTCAAGTTTCATGTACGCATGTAAAAGAGTAACAGATGTGTGGTAAGTACCAGGTAATCGCTAAGTCTTATTACTTCTGATGCCTGTAATTAGTAGTCTGTAGATCACGAAATCAAATACTTGGGTTAGTGTAAGAGTGCAGGGCTGCATTGTTCTATGAGGGGCAGACAGTGATCTGTGGTAACCGCATTCTTGGCTTATAATGAGTGAGGCTCTTGTTTTGGGGACTGGGTCTCCTGTAGCACAGGCTGCCTTGGAACTCACTGTGTGGTGAACACATACTACCAGACACTGTTTATGCAGTGTCGGGGATCGAACCCAGAGATTCATGCATGCTAGGCAAGCACTCTACCAACTAAGCTACGTCACCAGCATGATTTTTCCTAAGAATGCCGAAATCAAAAGTAAAGGAAAAATAGCAAGTAGTTGGTAAAGAGAAGCTGGAGAGAGGTAGCAATATTATCAAATCAGTTGTTTACAACAGCAGATAGATGAACAAACAAAGGTGACATCATCAAACTGGGAGCATCCCATATCCATCAGAACGGACCTGGGAAGGCATTGAAGAAATTGGCTGGATGCTGACTGGGAACTTCTGGCTTCCTTTCTCGTTCAGGCATTTTTATGCCATGGGATAAATGGCAGTTGTGTCTGTCGGAAAAGGTTCCAAGGATACCGTTTATTCTTCTTCTTAACATTGTTAGCTGTTTGTAGCATTTCCCTTTCTCCTTGTCACAGAGCCTTAGGACAGAATGCTTAGAGGACCCTTCATACCGAGCTGCTGGAGTCTGGGGTAGGAGACCCCTTTTACTCAGAGTCTGCATTTAATGGAAATAGTACTCCATGACTAACTATATATGCATAATTTCACTTACATGCACCTCTTCTGTTTGCTCTTAAGGACAAGGGAGCACTTATGCTGTGCTTGCACTATTAGTTTTAGACTTTTAAGAGATGCTTCTAACTATACTCACACTGTATAATGATAAAGTATATAGCGAGAATGATGTGTAACTGAGGATGAGCTAGGGGCATCCTGATGGGGCCGTGCCTGTGCCCATGAGAATGATGTGTAACTGAGGATGAGCTAGGGGCATCCTGATGGAGCCGTGCCTGTGCCCATGAGAATGATGTGCCACCAAGGATGGGCAAAGCGCACCCTGATGGAGCCGTGCCTGTTCTTCGCCTGCTGCTGTTGGCTGAGACTTTCAGAAAGTTTGTTTTCTGTTAAAAATCTAGAGGAAAGCCCGACTCTTTAAACTGGTACACCATTTTTTTGTTTAAGTGTAATCCTTCCGATCCTTGCCATCAGAGGAAATGTGTATTCCTGGAAAGCTTACCTGTGGTTAAGTTATTTTTAATTAGATCCAAATTATTTTCCTGGGGGACTTGGACTTGAAAATTCTTCCACTTCATTTTAATGATCTCCCTGAGAAGCATCTGCTTGGAGCTTCCACTTATGCCTTTCTTACACGCTTATCCGAAAGTCATCTGGTCTTGGAATGCATGCCAGCAAGATCCAAGGTGAGAACAGCATGGGGTTGCTTCTGGAACAGACGTTTCCCAGCCAGGGCCCTGCCTGGTCCAACCCCTGGCGGTTGTTCTTGTTGGAAGTGATGGTGGAGGTGCCTGTGTCCTCCCTCCCTTCCCTTGTGGCTCAGAAATAAGCCAAGGGAGGTGACACTGTGAAGAGGGCAATCCCAGTCATCAGCAGCCCCAGCTGCTGCTAGCAAGTCCTGGAGGGGCGGTGGATGAGAAGCCATAGAGGATCACAGGTGCAGAGGCACCAGGCAGGCTGCATGTTCCAGCTCTTGCGTGGGCCCCTGTTGGCGTGAAGGACAGCCAAGTCACACGCTGTCACCCGTTATGCCGAGATCACTTCAGCATCACGCAGGCTCCGCTAAGTGCGAATGTCAGGTGGGAGAAGGTTCCAGCCATGGAGTCAGCCCGTGCCTGAGTCAAATTCAGTTCTGTGCCTTGCAGAGGAGAATTAGAGAGGGCAGAGGAGAGGCAGAGTCAAAGCAAGGGATCTCAGAACAAGGCGGGCTTCCCAGAGCCTCCGAGGGCAGAGTTCATCCTAACATTCTCCTAGGGGGTTGCCTCCAGGGCCCCTGGCCACCCTTTGTGGGCTGATGCCTTTGCCTCCACAGCACAGCACAGCACGTGCAGGCATTTAGTCTCCTTTCTGGCAGTTCTGGGACTGTGTACTTCAGAACTCTTCCTCTCAAGTCCCATATTTTGTTTTATATTGGTTCATCACTTCATTTTAGCTCTTCAAGCTTTGGCAATTAGGGATCTGTGAAAATGCCCCAGGCTCCTAGCAGCAAGGCCCTGGTTTATGTTGACTTTCCAAGGGCAGTTGTGTGCAAGAGGTCTATCCAAGCTTCAGCAGACATAAGAGTTCCTGTGGATTTTCTAGGGAAGTCCATCTTGGGAGGAAACACCAGCAAGTAAACCCTAATATAAAACAGAATAAGAAAGCACAAGAAAAACATGGACCATTGGCTAGATCTTGGTAGGGGTTGAAAGTTTACCGCCTGTATTGTCCTTGGCTGGTGCCTTAGTTTGAGTGGGACCCCTGGGTCCAAATCTGCCTATCATATTGTTCTACTTGTAGGTTTCTAGGACCCTCTGGCTCCTTCTACTTTGCTATTCTCCCATGCTTCTCTCATTTAGAGTCCCAATAGGATGTCCTCCCCTCTGTCCCAGTTTCCTGGTAAGTGAAGGCTTTCGTGGGGGCATGCCCCTTGGGTTAGTATGCAGATATAAGTGAGTATATACCATTTGAATCTTTCTGCTTCTGGGTTAACTCACTCATGATCATTTCTAGCTCAATCCATTTGTCCACAAATTTCGGGAATTCCTTGTTTTTAATAGCTGAGTAGTATTCCATAGTGTATATGTACCACAGTTTCTTTATTCATTCTTCTACTGAGGGACACTTAGGCTGTTTCCATGTTCTGGCTATTATGAATAAGGCTGCTATGAACATGGTTGAGCAAGTTTTCTTGTTGTGTGCTGGAGCATCTTCTGGATATATTCCAAGGAGTGGAATAGCTGGGTCTTGAGGAAGCCCTATTTCCATTTTTCTGAGATAGCACCAGATAGATTTCCAAAGTGGTCAGAACATTCTCCGCAGTTGAGTGGAGAGTGGGATATGACTTTCTCACGTACTCTGGTGCCTCACATTTGACCATGTCCCCTGGAGGGGGAGACCTGGTGGCACTCAGAGCAAGGACAGCAGGTTACCGAGAAGAGACTTGATACCCTATGAGCATATACAGGAGGAGGTAATCCCCCCTCAGGAACAGTCATAAGGGAGGGGAATAAGGGGAAAATGGGAGGGAGGGAAGAATGGGAGGATACAAGGGATGGGATAACCATTGAGATGTAACAAGAATAAATTAATAATAATAAAAAAATACAGAAAAAAAGAAAAACATGGAGGTGTTCAGGAAGAATAATTCTGGGAAAGAGAAAAAAAAAAAAAAAAAAAAAAGAAGAAGATGCTAAAGGGCTTGGTGGGGAGTTGATTTGAAGCCTTGCAGCCCCAGGTGAGCAAGCTTGAATGTGTTGGGTCAGGACCTTCAAATTCTTTACCAGACACACAAAGTGAAAGTGTCCTTGCTGGTCCCTTGGCTGGTAGGCACCATAACAGCAGCATTAATGTGTATTTCCTCTTTCCGTCCTTTTTCTTCTTCTTTTTTTTGTGTAGATATGCACATGTGTTCTTGTTTATGTGTGTGGGTATGCATACTGTGTGTGTGTGTGTATGTGTGTGTGTGTGAGAGAGGGGGGGGGGAAGAGAAAAGAGATCACCATTATGTGCCTACTTCAATTGCTTCTTTACCTTATTGTTTTGAGATAGTTTCTCACTGATTTGTTGGAACTAGGTGGGCAGCAAGACCTGGACAACCTTCTTCTTGTTGTTTCTAAGCACTGAGGTTACAGGCATGGGTCACTACCCAGCTTTGCCTGAGGGTACTAGGGTATGAGGTACAAGTCCTCATACTTGCCTGGCAAGCTCCAGGTTCCTTTCTCAATGAGATGTGGTCATTTGTCATTATTGACTCTGTCTCTGCCTCACCAGCTGCTGTCCCAGGTCTCTCCTTCCCTATTGAACTCCTGCAGCCTCAGGCAGTGTATCTGTCATGGCCAGTATTCCCTGATACTGTACACATGCCTCTGTTGGAGCCTGGGTACCCAAGCATCACTCTTGCGAGACGGTTGCCCTACATGGTACAACTCCCAGAAAGCAGAACTGTGCTTTCTTCACTTCACTCATTCTGTTTCTTCACATGGGGCCTGGCCTACAGCTAAATCAAACAAAAATGTATCTTTCTTATTTCCCATGAAAGCTACACTCAAAATCCAGTTTAATTAAAAATAACACAGAGTACTTTAAAGTTAGAATTTCATTTTGAAAACTTCATTCAAAGTATTTTTATTGTTATTTGTTTGGAACAAGGATGGTTGGGTGTTTTAGCCAGACTTTATGTTGCTGTGACAAAAATCTGAGAGAAATGCTTAAATAAGGAAAGGTTTATTTGGGCTCCTGGTTTCAGTGCTGGCTGGCTGGCCCTGTTGCTGTGGCCCAGTGGGAGGCACAATATCATGGTGTCAGGAGGACAGTGGAGCATAGCTGTTTACTTCATGGCAGTCGGGGGGGAAACAGAGGAACAAGACAGGAGAGACAGGAAACAAGATAACCCCCTTAAAGTCACACCCCAGCGACCTATTTCTTTTCTTTTTTCATTATAATTTATTCAGATTACATCCCAATTGTTGTCTCCTCACTTGTATCTACTCATTCCCACCTCCCTCCCTCTTTCACCCTATTCCCTTCCCCTAGACCTCTGACATAAGGAGACCTCCTCCCCCACTATATGACCACAGCCTATCAGGTCTCATCTGAAGAGCCTGCTTCCCCTTCCTCTGAGTGCTGCCAGGCCTCTCCACTAAGGGAAGTGATCAAATCGGGGCCACCAGAGTTCATGTCAGAGGCAGTCCCCACTCTCCCCACTAGCGTGGAGAATGAGTTGTCCATTGACTAGATCTGAATGGGGGCGGGGAGTGTCTTAAGTTTACTGCATGCATTGTCCTTGGTTGGTACAAAAGTTTGTGCAGGCCACCCTGAGTCCAGATCCGCTGGCCTTGATGGTCTCCTTGTGGGGCTCCTGAACCCTCTGGGTCCTTCCATGCCCCTATTCTTCCATACCACTCTCATCTGAAGTCCAGCAGTGAATCCCAGCCTCTATCCCGAGCCCCCACTGAGTGGAGACTCAGAAGACATCCATGTTGGCCTAATATCCACTTATAAGTGAGTATATACCATGTGTATGTTTCTAGGTCTGAGTTACCTCAGATTGGTCATTTCTAGTTCCATCCATTTGCTTGAAAATTGTATAATGTCCCTTTTTTTCAGTAAGGGATGCTATGGGTTAATCCTCTGATGAAGTTAGCAACCTCCCAATCCCTCATCCTGCAATACCAGATGGGGACCAAGCCTTCAACATGTGACCCAAAACAATGGCACAGACCAAAGGCCTATTAAACACCTGGCACATGCATTATTTAATTTAATCTTGATTTTAATAGGAGAATTATTTGCAACATTATATAAGCCAAGAATCGAGGTGGCATGACCCAGGAGCTCTGGAGCTGAGTTTCAAATGTGGTTCCAGCTGACTCAGAGCTAGGGGCTGCTCACACGGTCAAGCACAAAGAGAGAACTTCATTCTCAGCAGTTAGGAGGAGTCTAATGACCAATTCGTAGAAAAGGCGATTTTAAGCATAAGAAACTTACAATGTGTGCAGTACAGCTGGCTGGCTGTTCCAATGAATTCTGTATCTACGGAGACAGCTAATCATGTATCAAAATTATCCAAGAAAATTGGCACTGAACATCTATATACATTTTTCCTTGTTATTCTTGCAGTAAAGCACAAGATGACAGGTACTTTTGCAGCCATTGCTTTGTACTGAGCATAAGTACCGTAGAGATGATCAGCAGTCTATGGCAGACAACGCATAGGTTCTATTAGACGTTTGCCACTTTACCTAAGGGACGTGAGTGACTGCATATCTGGGGATCGAAGGCACTTGAGTGTGTCCTGGAACCAGTTCCTTGAGAGTACGAAAGGCTGCCTGAATATCTCCTGAACTTCATAGCAAAATATACAAAGTTGGGGCACTCCCAAGTGGAACACTTTCTTTTCTCTCATTAAAAAACAGCGCTATTTCAGTTTTCACGATACTCTGCTCCAAGCCGAGCAGAAGGGAGAAGGGTCTTGGTGGCAGGCCGTTTCAGCGAGGAGACTCGTCCGTCTTTATTAGTATTCCCACGTTTAGTATGCAGTTTGTATGCACTTTCCTCCCTTGCTTATACTAGTGGGAAATTAGCGTTCACTCCCACTGAGGGAAGCCTCTAAACAAGAGAGAGCGGAATGTTACATTTTACCAGCTTGCTTCGGGGGGAGTGTGGGGGCCTGCCGGGAGGCATGGGGTCCGCTGAAAAACCCCTCACAGTTTTCCTCTCATCCTAGCAGCCACTCAATCATTCTAATCTTCCTGACCGGTCTATACTTTCACATTTTAATGATCCCGAAATTGGAAACACCTTGCTACTGATGTGGCTGTTTAAAGTTTTCTCTTTCTGCCTGTGCATGACTTAGAATTTGATGGTAGACTTGAGTTGAGGAAATCTGGCATCTTTATCAGCAAGTTTGGGAGCTGTTCTGACTCCCCTTTCTGTTTTCCTCTCAAGGAATCATGGAGTGGCTTTTAGGCGGCTCTGCTCGATGGCTTCTTGCAGATATTCTTGTTTTCATTTCCTTATCTGCTGAGCCTTCCTAACACATTTTCATACCCTCCTGTCACCCAGCAGTAGATCTATTTGACCTGCAACATTTTCTGATTGCTTGATGCTGAACGTTGAGACTGCTCCCTATGGCAAGACACGGGGTGGACAGCCATGGACCTCAGGAGTTCTCAGGCACCATGGCAGGACTCAGAATACAGCTGTGTCTGAATCAGCGCCCGCTGGCTCTCCTGGCTGTCAGGCTGGTGGGAGGGGCCTGCTCAGGGCACAGTGTTAGAACAGTGTTAGAACATCTTTTTCGTGTGAGCTGCGATGCGTTGCCACTTTAGAGACTTGGTGCGAGTGACCATCCCCTAACTCTCTCTCTCCATCTTTGAAAATTAGGATAATCTTTGTTTTCCCCTGTTATTCTGGGATAGAAAAAGAGTGGTGGGGTCCTGAGAGTGTCTGTATGAGGCTTGTGCAAGGTGAGCTTCCTTCTGCATTCCCTGTCTAGCATTCACTTAACCTTCCATAGTCACCAGCTATGAGAGTCACGGGGTGTACGGAAAGGTCTTTACCAGCCTGGTTACCATAAGGCTGTTAGGAGTTCAAGCACTACCTGTTTATAATACAGTAACAGACTAGCAAGCTTCTGAAAATGACTCTTTCCCTTGTAACTCCTTTTAGCTAAAGGCTCCAGGCTGAGGACCAAAGGTGGAAGATACTTTTACATTTTGAAGAGAATTCAAGGAAGTGGGAAATTCCATTTCCAAACGTCTTACTAAAATATGATGAGTTGTTTCTGCAACTGTCAAGGAAGTGACCAAAAGACTTGAAATTTTAGGAGAGAATTTATATAAGTGGATTCAGAGATTGGGCTGCTCACGGGGTGGGGAGCCTGAGGGAAGAAAGCTGTGAACTCTGTTTAAGTCATGATAGAGCCAGAGTCCTCAGGCGACCACTCAGAGCTCAATTATGCACATGAACTAGTTGCAGGCTTATTCAGCTGAAGAAATTCAAAGAAGATTCCTCTCCACATAGGCGTGAGGGCCTTTGTGGGAGAATGAGATTCACATTTCCTGGACTTAGCACACATATGGGTTTATTAGCCTGCCACTATATAGGGAAAAGGCTGGTAGGATCATGAGTGATACAGGGAAGCAGGGAGCACAGATGAGACAGTTTTTGATAATGTACAATTATATGCATCCCTATGGGCTAGAGGGCAGAGCACCCTAACATACTGTGTTAGTCACTGTTCTGTTGCTGTGAAGGGACATGATGGCCAAGGCAACTCTTATATGTAAAAAAGCATTTAATTAGGGACTTATAGCTTCAGAAGGTTAGTCTATTACCATCATGGCAGGGAGCGTATCAGCACACAGGCAGACACGGTGCTAAAACAGTATCTCATGTACAAGCAGAGAGGGGTCAGGCTTATGAAACCTCAACACCCACCCTCGGTGACACCCTTCCTCTGACAAGGCCATGCCTACTCTAACAAGGCCACGCCTACTCTAACAAGGCCACACCTACTCTAACAAGGCCACACCTACTCTAACAAGGCCACGCCTACTCTAACAAGGCCACGCCTACTCTAACAAGGCCACACCTACTCTATCAAGGCCACACCTACTCTAACAAGGCCACGCCTACTCTAACAAGGCCACACCTACTCTAACAAGGCCACACCTCCTTGTCCTTCTAATCAGATCAAAGGGTTCTATTCCTTGGTGACGAAGCATTCAAATATATGACCTTATGAGAGCCATTTTTATTCAAACCACCACAGAGCCTCAAAGGGAAGTGCCGGTACCACCTTCCCTGTAGAGTCTGTGTAACCCAAGTCCCATGAGAAATTCCTGTCCCTGGAGGAGGTCCCTGACCCCGCTCCTCACTGGTGACAGGACAGGGATGGAAGGAGTGTGTCTCAGAGTTACTCCCTTTTCCACTGTATAGCTTGCTTAGGGACCAACTCTGATTTTGACATGGACTTGAGATTTAAACTTAAGTTGTTTTAGTGAGTCATAAGAGCAAGAGTCATTGGTTAGAGGCTTGCTTTATTACAGTGAGGCAGACAGCTCCATTACCTGTCTGAGATGCCATCGTGAAGATGGTGGAGACCAAACAAACTTGTTTCTAGTTGAACCTCATGAAGTTCTGCAGCTCACCAAGCTTGTGCTGTGACAAGTCATAGACAAAGACATCTGGACCAAAATAGTCACACACACACACAGTGCACTGCTCTTCTGGAGCTGCCTCTACTGTCACAGGTCTGAGGACCTGAGTTCAAATTCAATTGCTCCTTATATACTAGCACTTGGAGGATGGTATTACTCTTCTCCAGAGTAATGACCATAATAAAGATGATGATATTTTGTGTTTGATTAACTATATTTAGTCAGTGTGTTAAAAAAAAATCTTGTTTTAATTTTCACAGTTTTCATTTTTTTTTTTTTATTACATTTACTCATTCACTAATTCACCCTGAGATTTTTTTATTTGTATGTATATGTGTGTTAAGGTCAGGGCAATCTGAAGGAGTTTTCTCTCTCCTTCTACCATGCAGGCCCCAAGGATGGAGCTTAACAACTTCAGTCTTGGTGGCTTATTCACTGAGCCATCCAGCTGACCCACTTATGGACTTTTGCTATCTTTGTTTTAAAGAAGAGAAATCTAGGCCTCAGACATGTGAAAGTCAGTCAGCCAAGGTCAGACAGTGGGTAATTGGTTAGCCAGCACTTGAAGGTTGAATCTGTTTGTTCTTGTATCATGACCTCTGTGCCTTGCATGATGCCAGTGGTCCTTCGAAATGATTCTGCCCCACTCTCAGGAGATAAATATCATTGTACACAATGGGAAAAGCTCTAGGGACAAAAGGCTACAGCTGATGTCACTGTCCAAGTATCTGTGACTGTCCAGGCTATAGCTGATGCTCAGCAAGTATCGGTCACTGTCCATGGCCACCCCTACCTAGACATAAAAGCCAAGTGTGTGAGTCCAAGAAGCCCTGGAGTAAGGCTCACTTTTTATTCCAGGAATATACAAACATGGGTTTTGAAAACACTTAAAAAGTCTACACTAGTTTTCGATTTGTGGAACACTTATAAGGAGGCTTTGGGAGCACCCATGGGCCCCATACCCAGCTGTCCTTATCTTACTGCAGGGTGGCTTGTCACAGGGGATAATTCCAGTTGATGTGTTGCACATAGCCCAAGTCTGTGCTGCTTTGGACTCCCTGAGTTTTTCTGGAATGTCTCTTTATGGCCCAGGAGCGCATGCTACATATGGTTGGATCATCCTGGCTCCTGTAGACAATGACATTTGTTCTGAATTTGTCTGTGATGGCCTTGATAGGCCTGGAAAGAGGTTTGCCGTGTGTTTTCCAACTCAGGCTTTATAGGGGTTTTTAGAAAGGAGATAATTCGGAGGGAAATGTCAGTCTGACCTGGCTAGAGGAGTGATGTGGAAGGAAGTATCGTACTCAGAAAGTCGGCACTGCTCATTGCCTGGAGGACACTAGATAAAATTACTTGACACAATTTAAAAGATTTTTATTGTCTAAAGAATCATATGTCTGTGTCTGGGTTTCTTAGAGGTAGGCACAGAGTCCTGAAGAGGGTGTCAGATGTCCTGGAGCTGGAGTCCTATGTGACTGTGAGCTGCCTGATGTAGGTGCTGGGAACTGAACTTGTGTTTTCTGCAAGAACAGTGGGTATTCTTCATCACGGACCATCTCTCTAGTGTCTGTCTGTGTGTGTGTGTGTGTGTGTGTGTGTCCCTGCCCATTTTTGTTCAGTGGTCAAATTATAGTTCATATCGGTTATTTCCTTTCATCATGTGGTTTGTGGTACTCTAACTTGAGATGTCAGCCATCTCACCCACCCTAGAAGGCTTTTTCATCGAGATTTGTCTACATTTATTTATTTATTTATCTATTAATTCAGCCATTTGTTTATATTAATGCAGTGGTGGATTGAATGATAGTTTTCCCAAAAGACATGTCCTTATCATAATACAAACATTCTCCCTCTCTCTCTCTCTCTCTCTCTCTCTTTCTTTCTTCCTTTCTTCTTCCCTCCCAATCTGTAGAATATCTTCATCAATCCTACATCTGACAAAGGGCTAATATCCAAAATAAATAAAGAACTCAAGAAATTAGACACCAACAAACCAAATAACCCAGTTAAGAAATGGGATACAGAATTAAACAAAATTCTCAACAGAGCAATCGCTAACATCCCAGAAGCATTTAAGGACATTTTCAGCGTACTTAGTCATCAGTGAAATGCTAATCAAAATGACTCTGAGATTGCATTCTTAAACCCCTCAGAATGGCTAAGATAAAAAAAAAAAAACAAACCTCAAGTGACATCACATGCTGGCGAGGATGTAGAGAAAGGGAAACTCCTCCATTGCTGGTGGGAGTGCAAATCAATCTGGAGGTTTCTCAGAAAATAGCTCTACTTCAAGACCCAGCTATACCACTCCTAGGCATATACACAAAAAATGTTCTACCATACCAAAGGACACTTGATAAACTATGTTAATAGCAGCTTTCTTCATAATAGCCAGAAACTGGAAACAACCTAGACATTCCTCAACAGAAGAATGCATAAAGAAAATGTGGTACATTTATACAATGGAATACTACTCAGCTATTAAAAACAAGGAAATCATGCAAATTTCAGGCAAATGGATGAAACTGAAAATATCTTGGTGAGGTAACCCAGACCAGTATATAGTAGTATATACTCACTAATAAGTGGATTTTAGTCAGATAGCCCAGGATAAACATACTACAATTCACCGACCCAAAGCTAAGTAACAAAGAGGGCCCAAGGGAGGATGCTTGAATCTCACTCAGAAGGGGAAACAGCATAGACAGTGGAAGTGGATGAAGAGAAGGAACAGGGTGGGAGAGAAAGTGGGGAGGAAGATGAGGGTGGGGTCAGATGTGCGCAGAGTGTGGGTTGGAGGTCAGAGGGCTTGGAGAGAGAAGAGAAACCAAGGGCTGGGGCATCTCTGAGACAAGCTGGAGACTAGGCTCCTGGGAAGATATGGGGGTGACTCTAGTTAAGACTCCTAGTAACAGGGGTCATGGCCAGCTTCTGGCCAGGCAGGACTTCTAGTGGAGGGAGGGGAACATTAACCCACCCTCAAAAAAAGCTCAACCCCAAATTTACCCTGCCTACAAGATGTACAGGCTAAAGATTGTGTTGGAGTGGGTTTATATGGGCAGCTCCCCTTTTCTGAGGAGTGCGGGAGGAGGAATAGGAGGAAGAGGGAGGGCGGAAGGAGGGGCTATGATCTGTGCATAAAGTGAATAATATTTTTTTAAACCGAGGGTTCTTTGGTAAAGTTGTGCCTCTTGTAGAACTGAGATCTTAATTTCCTTCTCAACAGCATGGCTTGTTCTAGGCTGGAGGTGATATAAACTACGGAGATGCTTGTGACAGGCCAGGCTCAGGACGTGCTCCCAAACCCTCAGTCATAGTCACTGCTCTATTGTTGTGTAGAGACACCATACCAGGCAAGTTCTAGAAGAAAGTAAGTCGGGGATTGCTTACAGTTTCAGACCATTGTGATGCACTGTGAGGTGGCATGTGGTGGCAGGCAGCAGGCAGGCAGGCAGGCAGGCATGGTCTTGGAGTAGGAGCTAAGAGTATAAATCTTTATCTGCAGGCAGAGAGGGGGTAGGAGAAAGGAGGGGAGGGGATGGGAGAGAAGAGGAGAGGAGAGGTGAGAGGAGAGAGAAAGAGAGAGGAGGGGGAGGGGAGGGGGGAGAGAGGGCGCGAGCGCACACGCAGGAGCCATTTGAAACCGGAAGACCACCTCCAGTGGCACACCTCCACCAAGGCTGCGCCTCCTAGCCCTTCCTAAGCAGCCCACTCACTGGGCACTAACCGTCAAACCCATGAGCTAAAGGGGCCTTTCTCATTCGAGCTGCTACATGGACCCCTCAGAGCTCCCGGTCCGCTTCTCATCCATCAGTCTCAAGGCTTAGCGTCTTGCCATTTCCCCTCTGCGATCTGTTCTTCTGTTCTCTCTTCAGCCTCCCTCCAGCCCACCCAATCCCAAAGAATGGCCCATCTTTTACTCTCTTCGGCCTCATCTATTTATATTTTAGATTAGCTTCTAACACCAAACTCCCCATCCCAGGTTTATATTACCTTCTTCAGTCCTGCTCCAATTAGAACTCTCAGTACTGGGCTGCGGGCCGGATTCATTTCATCCCTAGTCTGTAGCATCGTCTTTTCCCAGGAGGTAGATTCCCAAGACACATATTTTGTGTTTCCATCAGTTAGAAAAACGATTCCCACCTATGCTGATGCACAAGTCAGAATTAAACCGTGACCGAAGCAGAGGCTGTGGTCGAGTTCTGTAAAAAGGACCCCAGGCTGTTGGAAATTCCCAGGATGAGGTTCCACTCTCCCTCCTGTGGGCACATTAAGGCGAAGCCTCACTCTTCTCTGTTGCTTGAGGTGAAAATTGAACGTCTTTCGGACTGTTTAAGGGGCATTCTGATTGCCAAGTCAAAACTAAACCACTTTTCACTTTCTTCTCAGGTAGTTTCTTGAAAATGACAAACTTTAAAAAGTGAATCTAAATGTCACTTTCATTTGAGCCTGGAGAATAAAAGAGATTGCAGGCACAGAATAAGTGGAGATGATTTTTTTTACTTCTGTCTTGGCTGATTGCTTAACGCTGCAGTGAGGGACCTTGTGTGGGCAGAAGAGCATGTGGAAGGCGTGGCAGGGTTGTAGGAGGCTCTGGGATTTGCAGAGGACCTTGTGCCTGCTAGTCAGGAGCCTGCAGAATTACCTCCCTGGGGAACATCAAAACAATTCTGAAGTTCAATTCTAAATCGGTTTTAAAAATTCATTTTAATAAATATTTACTAACTTGGCTAGCTGGTAAAGTAATTGTTTCTGAGAATTAGATTTCATTTTAGTTGAATTCTAAGCTACGGAATAAAGTTTAAAGGTCAGACTGTGGGCCCAGCAAATGAAACTGTGACAGGCCAAGGCAGGGCAGAGGTTCTTCCCTGTTACAAAGTAAAGTGATTAATGAGAAACAAAACCCTGAGTATCTGATGATATAATAAGTTAAAAAACAACAATGAAAACTACATAAGAAAAAAAAAAAAACAAAAACAATGCAGGTATTACTGTTTCAGGGAGCCCACCAGAGAAGACCACAATGATGGTCTATAGCCAATTCAAAGTATTTTTTCTAGCTGTCTGGGACTACACGCTAGTACTAGGGACTCTAGTGTATTGCTGGGCATTTGGAGTAAGAGGCTTTTAAAGGTTAAAACCATGTCCTAAGAAGCTGCAGGGGGAGGTTTTGGGCAAGCAAGCAGTTTAACAGAGGCTAAGATAACTGGAGCATCTTGACCTCCAGTTCCTTGAAAAAGAGTTGGGCAATTTCTCATAGGGCTTCCCATGAAAGAGATCAAATTTTATTCAAGCCAAAAATGGCCTCACCAAGAACATGAGATGGAGGAACCTCTGCACTGTCTTATCCTGTTATGTTATGAAGAAAAATGATTGGTGAGGTTACCTAAAGGAGAGTTTCTTATGCATTGTTCAGTTAAAAATGAAACAAAACAAACAAAAAGCAAAGTAACACGAATAACGTTCTTGCTTTTACAAAAAACAAAACAAAAAACCCCCAAATATAAAAAACAAAATCCCACAATCCAAACAAGAACTATAAATGAATATACTTGTTTTTAGTATGTTTCAGTCTTTTAAAAAAGCCATGAAAACATACAATGAGATGTTAATTTTGGACATCTGGGAATGAGCCCTTTGGCTTTTCAAGTCAGTGCCTACATGTCCTTTGCTTAAGGGGCTGGAGAGGGTTGTAGACGAACATAAAATACAGTCATTTCTTTGAAAACATGCTCAGTAGGAGAAAAACTCATAGTGTCAAACATCTTGTTATGCTATTTGCTTAGTTTCCCTTTAAAATGAGTCCAGAGAGTTTTTCAACTAGGGCAAATGCGAGTGAATGCACCTCTGGCCATGCTTGTCTTGTTCTTTACCCATTGAGGCTCTCCTGTAATTACGCATTGAGGCTCTTCCCTGAGACAGACTCTGCACAGAGTCTTGAATTATGAAGGAAGGACCTTCAAGAAAAGGTGAACTTACTTAACATGCTGCTAGGTGATTTCTGTGCTATCGCCTGACAGTTTACTGAATATTTAAATGTTCAACTAGAGGACCTTGTGTTAGAGTAACTCAGCTATGCAGTGAGTCTAATAAGGAGCACCATCATGGTCCTCCCTGAGGGACTCCTGTGCAGAGGCTCGAACAACTTCTTTGGTCCCTATGGGCTTATCATCAAGGGGTTGGTCCCTAAGGAGAGGAAATGTCTTAACTTTACATGAAGTTATGTCGTGTGATGAGCAAAGCAGAACCTAACTGGGTGGCACCTCTGTTCAGAACTGTAGGCACTCAAAGGTGTAGAGACATGTAAAGGTTGACAGTTTGGATCAGTTCTACAATAAAAAGTTTAAAAAATGGGAACCCAGTAAAAGTAAATAGAAAGCCAACACCCAAGTCTCTTTAAATTACATAATTATTTCAAGGAAAAGAATTCATAAGCTACAGAGGAAGAAGTTCAATGGGCAGAGGGCTTGCCTTACAAACATGAAGCTTTGAACTTAGTAACTAGCACTGATGTGAAAATCTCAGCAAGGGGTAATCTCAGTGCTGGAAAAGCAGAGACAGGTAGATCCCTGTGTTGTAGTAAATATAAAAAAATATCTGAATAAGGTTTATTATAAGAATAATTATTATGGTAGCATTGTCTAACCCATTATCAATCAATAAAAGACACAGTTGTTGTATCTCAGAATAAGCTTTATTTTACCTGGGGCTGGGCAGATATTAACCCCTAAACTATCGTTATCTCCCAGACCCCACCCCATGTCATCTGCTGTAATCACTTCTGTTGGACTATTTCCCATCCATAATCCCAAAACACTTGCTTGTGTTGTACAAATGGGCCACTTCAGAGTTCCTCTCCCTGGCCTGTGTGGGTCTTTTCTATCCCATGGCAATCTGCTTCTTTTTTTCCCTCCTGTACCTCTCCTACCCAGGATCCTTCTGTCCTCAAAGTCTTAGGACTGTGGTCACACCTCCTCACTCCCCTCCCCCTTCCACCAAAGTGTGTAGGCATTATTTTTTGCAAGTTTTACATCGATTTATTCATTTTTTTATAAGGTTAAAAAAATATCCCATTTAAGTTGGAGAAGACAAGCCACTGAAAGGAAAATAGCCCAAGAGGAGGCACGCGAATCAGAGACTCACTTGTTGACATACTGAGGCATTCCACAAAAATACTAAACTGGAAGCTGTACTCTGTACATTGAGGATACAGACTTAATGGGCCCCATGCATGCTACCTAAGCCTCTCTGAGTTCATATGAGGTTTGCTCATATTCGTTTATAAGACTTTGTTTTTGTGATGTTCTCCAGCTGCCCCCCACCACCCTTGCGTCCTGTCCCAGCTGAATGTTTTAAGACCTTTTACTCTTAAATCTAATGACTGACGGTGGGTTTCCTTTTGTTCCCATATTCTGTAGAAAAAAAGCTGCTTTGCTGATTTTTTTTTTAATTAACCAATCAACTTTAAATAGGTGAGTCAAGGTTTAAAAGCAGTACTTGGGGTGCATGACAGTCTGCTCTTAAACAGTAAGATTCTCAGGGAGGGGGGCAGGCAATTAACAAAGTACCAGACTGTGCCCCAACATCCCTGGCTCTACCCGGACAGCCAGCCTAGCCAAAGGATAATCCCTTCTTAAATAAGGTGGCCAGCTCCTGGGGAAGGAAGTCTAGACTGACCTCTGGCCTCCCAGATGCATATCTACATGAACACCCACACCCACACCACATACTTACACATAAACATACACTTACACCACACCCACCCACACCCACCTACATCTGCCCACCAACACACCACGCCCAACATACACACACCTACATAACATGCTCACACATATATACACACCACACCCATACCCATCCACACCTGCCCACCAACACCACACCCAACATACACACACCCCATACTCCACACCCTCACATCATACACACTGCACACGTAATACACACACACCCTACACCCACCACACTATACACACACACACACACACACACACACACACACACACACACACACACACATATACATGCGCCCTGTAACCTCACCATACACACAAAGAATTATGTGGCTTGGTGGGACAGGTCTGTAACAGACATTTGTAAGGCCAAGACAAGGTTGAAAGTTCAAAGACATCTTGAACTACAGAGTAAGTTCCAGACCAGCCTGTCTCAAAAGTATGCAAAGGAGGCCAGGAGATGTAGGTCAGTGGCAGGGCAGGTACCCGTTCATATAAGAACCTCAGCACTGCAAAATAACCAAATAAACACCCCCACGCACTATAAATGAGTTGGCTTCTCCTAGAAATTTTTCTATAGGTGACACTTACCATTGGACATTTTTTCTCGAAACCTCACTTGTGTTCATTGTCACTGGAAAGGTGGCTAGTAGGAGTGGCAGATCCTTTAGATTGCTTTTTAAATTTCACAGATTCTGTCTCTTCTAGAGCTCTGAGGGAAGCAAGTCTTGCACTGGCAAGTCTCCTCCAAACAGTTATTCTGTAAGGAAAATGTGACGGCTTCCCTTGCAGTGTTCTCCTCTTCAGGGGCAGATCGAAGGAATTGTTCTCGGAGCTCTGTGGGCCTGTCATCTTCTCTGGGCAGCCTTCCAGCCAGGGCAAGTATTTGAAACATTTATGTCAGCCCTTTGTACATTAGTGGTTTCCCTGCAGAGGCTGCCTGGATCTCAACTGCCTCCTGAATACCAGGATTGCTGGAACGTGATTGTTATTAATGATAGGTATTCACACTGTCTTCTCGGTTTGCAAAGTTCTCTACAACGATGTGCACTTAGCACCTGTTAGGTGGTAATGCATAATTACAGGGCACCTTTGCCAAGCCTGGGAAGGCTGTCTTGGTATGTTTACCTTCTGGAGTGGGGTGTTGAACTTCTTCCCCAACTTGGCTGAAGGAGTGTCGTCTCAGCCAGTTACAGCAAACACCAGCCTTTTGTCCTCTGGGCCTTGATGATAAGAGACTGGAGCAAAGTGGAAGTCCGCAGACTGGGCTGCACTTGGCTCTTCAGTGTCAGGTTACCAACTGCTGGAGAGGATTGGGTAGAGCAAGGATCGCCTGTTTCCTTCCAGTCTCATGGGTGGCCGTCATGATAAGTATTACGAACAGCATCTAATAAAGGCATATGTAACGAGTGTCCTTCAGTAATACAGTGGCAGCACTTACCATAATGCTAGGTGCGCCTGTGGTGAATGTCTACATTTAAAATAATTGCAGATAGGTAAAACCATTCCTGTTGTAACTTACCTATTGGAATTATTAGTATTTCATAACCCAGCTGAGCAATGGAGCACACAAAAGTTCCTGGCTCCCAGAAGGGTGGTTTGAGTTTCTTTTCAAGTTTGAGAAAGACGCAGTGTTGCCACCTGGGGATGAACTCCTGTCTGGATGTTCTTCATGGAAGTGAGCATGACACTGGGATTTTTGTAACTCAATGTAAAAGTCACAGTGTTGACTGACTTCACTGTTGGCTTTCAGCCTCTGGAAGGTTAGGAGTTGGCCAGGAAATGAAGTGTGGGAATTTCTTTCTTTCTTTCCTTCTTTCTCGCTTTCTTTCTTTTTTTTTCCTTACTTTTCTTATTTTAATTTATTATAATTTATTCAGATTACACCCATAATGTTATCTCCCCACTTGTATCTTCCTATTCCCACCTTCCCTCCCTCTTCTACCCTGTTCCCCTCCCCTAGACCTCTGACAGAAGGGACCTCCTCCCCCACCATATGACCATAGCCTATCAATCAGGTCTCATCCGGATAGCCTGCTTCCCCTTCCTCTGTGTACCACAGAGCCTCCCTACCAAGGGATCTTTTAGCCCAGAGGAGACCCCACAGTGTAGAGCACAAGTGGACTTGATCTTAGGTCACCCAGTCAATCCAGGGAAAGTTCCCAGATCTGAACCCAGGTTACCTGCCTGATCCCCACAAGTGAGGGGTCTCAACTTATAGCCACTTGCCTATGAGCTGCTCTCAAGGGCCAGTGAAGGACACCAGAAACTACCACCCAATGGTAGAGACAGCAAGATGACTAAAGGCCAGCGTAACAGCACAAACAATGAAAGCCAGAACAATATGGCATCTCCAGGACCCAGTTATTCTAAAGTTCAAACAACTGAAATGCAAGAAAAACAACCTCAATGGAGGAAATGAATAAAATCCATAAACAAATACAGGACGATACAGCCAAACAGATTGAGGACCTTTATAGAGAGGAAATGAAGAAATTACTGGAAGAAATTCAGGAAGATGCCAACAATCAGGTGAAGGAAGTCAAGGCTTGTCTTATTGTTAAAGTTTCTCTCACTTCTCCCTGGGCAGTCAAAGCAAAGATCCCCATGCTTTCAGCTGGGCTCTGCAGTTGGGGTGAGCATCAGTGTTTCCTGCTTTCACCAGGACCAGCCATCCTGCAGGCTTTTACTTCAGTCAGGGAACAGTGTGCCTCCATCATTTCACTGTAGGAGGAATGTAAGGAACCTGGTTGGCATCCCTGAGTAGACTAGAAAAGTCAGGGGAGCGAGGGAAGGTGCCATGTTCGAATGAGGTGGCATTGGCTGTTCGACAGTGTTGGTATGTGGACCCTGGAGGAATACTTCATGCCCACCATTTTTTCTCCCCTACAGATGTGGTCATGCCGCCTGTGTTGTTTTACAGCTCTCCGAGAATGGGGAGGTACGCATAAAAAGGACAATAGTTGAGCACCTGAAACCCCGTTTATTTTGGAGATATCCATGATTAACGGAAGTAGGGCCTGAGTCTCAATGAGGAGCCTTGGTTTCTAGTTGTGTTTTGTTTTTCTTTAAAAACCTGTTCTCATATAGCTAGTCAGTGGGTATTTGGCCAAAGCTAAACCTGGACTTCAGCTTGGGGGCAGTATGCAAAGACGTGGGGAGCACTTGAGAATTCTCTCCCGGGTCAGCTGGTGATTCTAGAACAGTGTGCCAGGGGCCTGTGTAGGGTTGGGTTTCATAGATAGGTTTTGGTTGAAGTTCTGGCCCTCCTTTCATTTTTTTCTGTTTTCTGTGCTTTGTTGACAACCTTGTCAGAATTCTGTCATCTACTCCACATCTTTCTAATAGACTGCCTTGGTCTTCTGATGACCAGAGCTGGTTTGTATGATACGGTTTGTATGATATGGTCTCTTACTCAGGGAGTCTGTCCTGGGTCCTAGGACACCAGTTCCAAAGGTTAGGAGATTCCATTTAACTCAGAGCCTCTTTTATTTAACACGATGTTTTCTTAGTTTAAACAGGGATCTTCAGATTAGTGGGGTTCACTGTGACATTTGCATATGTGTTGTTTTGTTGTTGTTATTGTTGCTTCTCTCCTCTTCCCCTCCCCCATATCCACCCTTTTCTGCTGGTCCCCTCACTCCCATCTGTTATCTTTCCTTCAACTTTGAGGTTGTGTAAATTCTATCCCTATCCTTTTCCTTGTTTTATACCCTGTTATGATGACTTTTTCATTTCTCATGTGCCCCTTTTCTAGTTTCATGACCCACAGCCAGTACACACACACACACACACACACACACACACACACACATGCAGGCACATATATGCAAACACTATACACATACATACACACATGCACATACATATACACAAAGACATGCACACACATACAATATACACATATAGGCACACACATACATGTATGTACACAAATACACACACATACATGTGCACACACACACACACATACACACAGACACATACTTACACATACACACACACCCCAAACACATGCACACACCAATAAAAATCTAGGATCTGTGGAAGAAAATATGTGGTATTTGTCTTTCTGAGTCTGGGTTATTTCCTATACCATAACGCTCTGCAGTTCATCTATTTCTCTGCAAATGCCATGATTTCATTTCTCTTTCTGGTTGAATAAAATCCAGTTGTTCCACAGCATAATTCCTTTCTTTAAATAAACACTGTGCTAATGTGTAAATTAAAGCCTGAAGGGAAAGCATTGTCCAGAGCTACACTTTCCAAATATCAGGAAGTGGATAATTTCTGGTGATGAGATAATGTCTTGTTGCTATCACTTTTGAAAGGGCTAGGGTAGGTGGGCCCGGCCAGAGCAGGGCAGGGCAGGACAAGATAGGAGGGGTGGCCATAGATGTAGAGCAGGAAGCACAGGACGTAACGTATCAGTCCAGAGGGCGTTCAGTTACACACAGCAATTTAGCATTGTACACAGGCATCTTGGTTAGAAAATTAAAGATTCTGTTCTCTGCAATCATTTCTACTCAGTCATCCGTCGAGGGACTCTGGTGCCTCTTTTTAATAAGAGGACGTTGTCAGTGCCCTTGGGAGTAAGATCTGGGTCAACTAAGTGTCTGAAGACAGAGACCTTAGGCTACCATGGCTTTGATAGTCACATTTCTGTGCTGTGCTGAATCACAAATTCTGTATGAGTCCGCACAGTACCAACCTCCCTCAAGAAGCACACATTTCTCACGCAGTGGCTCTGCTAAGGACTTCCGCAGACATTGCAGCTGTGGTTGCCCGTGAGTTCAAGCTGTGAGGAGAGAAGTCCTATACATTTTCTTAGCTCTAGGAGGGAAAAAATAATAAGTTCTCATGGAAGGTTAGCCAAATAATATGTTCACCAGTACTTCAGGAAATGCATTCTGTGGTTTGTTTTATTCCCAAATGTTCACCCGGACTTGCAGTTAAAAACCGCGCTGCTTCCCAAGGAATTTGTTTTCTGGCTTCATGCATATTTATGAAGTGGGTTATATTTATTTGTCATTTTGGGGAACTGTTTTCATAATGCTCACTTCACATAACAGATTCCCATTTTGTGAATAGATATTATTTTCATCCATGTGGCACAAATCCCTCAACTGGGCTTTAGGGGCAGGCAGTGTAGCTATTTCACTTGTTCCATAGGACTCCTTATGGTTGTATATGGATGTATGTATGCAAATGCTTATTTAAGGTAATATAATCACATTAAAACGTATCAACAACCCAGAAGTACGTTGATAATTAGCACACAATTGCAGTATGTAATGACAAATAAACTCTTTGAATAAATAGAACGTTTATTCAGTAAATGTTTACAGTGGCAGGTTACTAGTGTTAGGTACTTTGAGGAGGACAGACGCTGGCATGTGTTCTACCCTCCAGGGGTTTTCTATTTAATTGGGGCAACTTACATTTTCATTGGAAGCCTAGGTTCTAATGATAATTATGGGTTTCTAGCCGTCCCACCGTATGAGCTCCTTGCTGACTGATGTGTTCCTGAAAAACCTTTGGAAGAAAGCGTTTGGAGGTAGAAAACCAGTGTCTTTGAGACCTTTCAGTTCAATACTGAATGGAACCACATCAAAGTAGATGGTGTTTCCATTCTGATTTTTTCTGGGTCGGGGGACAGGCGCTGGGTCTCTGCCTGGCCTGGGGCTCTCTATGCAGACTAGGCCAACCACAAACGTGTAGTCAGCTTCCTCAGTGCTGGGACAACACGGGTGAACCACTACACCCGGCTCTATGTTAATGTTTGCAGCCCAATTTAGGTAAAATGAAACAAAGGAATGGATTTTTATTTATTTTTGTGGTGCTAAGGGTTGAACTCAGGGCCTCACACATTCTGTATTCTCTAGACAGTTTTAGGCTCCCAAGCCTGACTTGTAATCTATTTCCATAGTGTTCCTGCATGGATACCAGTAAGACTTTGGTGTGCTAGGTCCTAAAAAAAAAAAAAAAAAAAAAAAAAAAAAAAAAAAGAGTAACAACAGAGATCCAGAATGATGCTCAGACTGTTTGGACAACTGCTTTGGCTCACTGGAGTCCATGGAGGCTAAGGTTTAGACACTTTGTGTGTGAAACATCCCCAGACAACCTCTTACCTCCTCTGGATTATCTGACGGTACTTATTCTGTGCCTCATTGGTTTTGATTAAACAAACAATAAAAACAGTGAAAGGCAGATGTACCAATGTCAATTGGGGGATATCTCCCACTGTTTTAGGACATGACCAGGACAGAGACTATGTTCCTATGGAAGTAACCTCCATTTCCACATGGCATTCTTAATGGTGCCTTTTTCTTGTCAAGGGCCAATGAATTAACACTTATGGGTCTGTGTGTCCTTTGTGACCTCCTCTATGGTCCCCCCTCCAACCTGCACCTTGTAGCCCCTGGCCCACTCTGTGCTCTGTGCTCACTATGACCCTGCTCTACTCTGTCATTGTAAGGTGCAAGCACCCACGTGGAGTATAGACCATGAACATGATGCCAAACATTGCCATGTGACCGCCACATACTTTCCTCATGTCATGCGGTATTAATTTTCTTTTGGTTCCCATCGTCTGCATACCATAAATTAAGACCAAGGGTTTACAGCTCAGGGATAGAGCACATGCTTAGCACACACCGAGGCTCTGAGCTCAGTCCCCAGTACTGCACAACAAGACAAAACAAAACCCATGTAAAAGGACAAATTATTCTTAGCGTACAAGCCATATGGACAGAGGCCAAGGTGGGAGTCTCCATGGTGACAGATGTGGCCAGCATCGGTACTCAAAGAAAATCAATGTAAATGGCACATCACTGTCTCAAACTAACTGGGACCCCAGTATTCTAATCATTCTTTTCCCTCATGTCTCTACAGTTAAAGACGGTGTGGGGTGGGGGTAGCCCAGGAGCAGCTGCCCACTGTGCCCTGGCTCCTCACATCAGCTACCTGTCTCTTCTGCCAGTGTTCACCTGCTACTGTTGGTTCTTCATTTATAAAAGTTAATTTTCTTCTTCCACCTAATGGACGCTCCCTGAATGATAGTCTTCTAACACCTGGGATGGGAACAGACTATCCGCTTGTGTAGTAACCCCCCAACATCAAGGAGGCTTCCCAGGGGAGCGTTTTGCATGAAGCCCCGTATAAAGAGGTGAGGCAGCTGCTGGGAGGGCTTCAAACCCCTGAGTCACTGCTGTGTCATCGTTTACAGCTTGCTGTCTCTATTACAAGGCTAGCACGAGGGTGTGTGAATTTATGTACAGTTTATAAGATCAAAATTGGGATACATTTGCCAATAGCTTTATTCAGGGCGGATCAAAGCAAAAGACAAAAGCCCAGAGTCTGAAAGAAAAATGAGATTAAGATGTCAACATGGACACAGCTTTTAGGTGCACATCAAAGGTATTTGGTTTAGTTAGCTTGCTTTAAGGATGTGCTTATGCAGTTATTGTATAATTTATTTCCTAGACTGAGGATTTTCAATGCTGATAATCTAGAGATACTATGAATGAGAAAATTAGTCTTACATTTTTGTTATTCCTCTTTTCATTTTTTTAAACTTTAAGAGAGGTCTCACCATGTAGCCCAGGCCAGTCCTTGACTACTAATCTATGTGTGGTGTCCTTTCTATGTGCTGGGCCAACAGGAATGTGTCACCATGTGTGGCTTCTGGTATTCACTTTGAGATTAAAAAAAAAAAAAATCAAAGGTGGGCTAAAGGACTTCTCAGTGGGTAAAGTGCTTGAGTGTGGACACACATACACACACACACACACACACACACACACACACACACACACACACACACACACACACACCCCTTAAAAGCAAATACAAGTGTTCTGGATATATAATTTACCTTTTAGCATTATTTTTATTATCTAAATTTTGGTTGAAAGCCCTGGATAAGTCTCAGTCACTTCCATATTCCAGAGTGAGAGGCAAGCCTTCTGTCATCGACAAAGAAAAAAGGCTTCTCTTTTCTCCCCTCCCTGGCACTGGTCTCAGGATGGGCAGGAGGTCTGGGTCCTGAAAGGAACCTGAAGATTAGAGAGACGATTTGTCTGAGAAAATCTGGATATTCAATTTCACCTTTCAGTCTAGTGTCACCTTCCATTCCTGCTCCTCACCTCCCACATGGAGGGACCAGCCTCTCTCAGGGTTGTCAGGGGCTCATGAGCTCAGCTTGAGCTGTGAGCTCTGCCGTTTATAAGGGATGTTTTTGAGGACATCACGGGTGAGAGGAAGGCTGTAGTGCTGAGGACATGGCTGAGTCAGGAGGTGCTGCTCTCCTTCTCACAGTGAGAAGAGCTCCTGTCACTTGGGGGGGGGGGAGCAGATGAAGGCCACATGCTAGATGATGGTCATTCTAGACAACAACCAAGAGGTCTCCTTAAAAGAGCAAGCAACACCAAGAGGAAGAGACACTAGGCATGTCCCTTAGCTCTGATACTGAAGGAGGGATGCTAAGCTCTTAGCAAAAAGATAAATTTACCTTCATGAAGGGAACTGATGGAAAGAGGTCCAAAGAGGCCACAATCTAACCCTAAGTGGAGTTGGCATCAAACCCCAGCCAGAAACAAAGCTGGACCACACTGCCCTTTCAGTGCTTTCCTCAGCTCCATTGCTGGAGGAATCAGAAGCTTCAGCTGGGCCGGTGGGGGGACCTCAAGGCAGCCTTCCTCCAATCTCCTAGAAATGAGCCCTGGAGTTTGATGTTTATACACATGCATTGATATCTTAATTCCTATGTGGAAACTACACTGGGAGTGAGAGTAGTTAGCTAGAGACCAGTTAATAAGCGGAGTGAGCAGATCTCCTAGGGCACCCAGGAAAGAGGACCTGGGGCAAGGCAGGATGGCAGCTGGAGGCAAAGAAAGTTAGTACTCTAAAGTGTCTTTGGAAAGCAAGGGAGAAAGAAACGATAAAGATGTTCATTGGTTGATCCCTGCTAACCTCACCTATTTCATAGCTATTTGACAACTATAATTTACAACAAATTGCAGAAATCCAGAAGTCTTGACTTCTGCCTGGAAAACCAAAGGCAAACTCAAAATCTCTCAGAACTAAGAAAAATTCAGTGAATTGTCCAAACATCAGGCTGAAACCCAACATCATAGATCTGCTGTTACCCAGAAGGACAGCATAACATATAGATGCTATTCATAACAACAATGATGGAACATGGGATACCTAGGGAGAAATTTAACCAAGAGTGTACAAAATGTATATTAAGACAATTCTACTTCAATATATGGAAAGCAATGAATTATGACAGATGGATGTTGGTTCTGAGTGAGAAGACAGAATATAAACTGGTAATTTCTTCCAGTGTAAATTTATAAATTCACTGTCATTTCAGTAGAAATTCTTCTGATTTTCTCAAAGTAAAAAGATATGAAAAAGAAAACAAGAAACAAACAAACAAACAAAAAGCTAAAAAATACAGAGGAGGGAGAGAGAGTATATGTTTCTACAGCAGTTATCAGAGTAGATATTGCTGTAAAAGAACAGCAAATCCAAGTCTTTTCTTACACAGAAATAGAAAAATACATACATGTAATAATGTGAAGGACCACAGAGCCCTGTGTATTGAAGTAAAATAACTTGGAAACAGAATACTACAGGAGTCACACGTGGATAGCTCTATTTGGAAAAACTGAGTATCTAACATAAGAAATCCCATATGAGATGAAGAGATTAAAAAAGACTATAAAAATATGAGAACATCATACAGGGCATTTAAACAATCCTAAAGTGATGAGTATTTTTCTAGAAAAGATTGCAGTAGGATATATAGCTTTTCACAACTTTAAACTTCACTGTGAACTGAGCAAAAAAGAACTGGAAAAAACCATAAGTATAACAAACAAAATATTGATTTCTATAATATATAAACACCCTCTAACCAATAAAGAAAACTGCCCAATAGAAGAATAGATAGTGACAAGGCAAACTCAAGGGAAAGTAATAAATTAGAAGGCTAACTGCCCACCAAATGAAAATTAAAATGAAAAAAAAAAAAAAAAACCAAGCTTTTTTTCATACAATAGAGGACAAAATAATATCCATTACTGAATATGGGGAAATGAACATTGTGTTACAATATCCATAGAAGTATAAATGAAAATATGATATCTGAGGAGCATTTTGGGAGTTTATGCCTTAATTTAAAATACTTTGCCCTTCCCCACCAATACCCTACTTTCTGGGTTAACCCAGGGCACAGCCATCAGAGGTGAGCTGTGTGCTGTCCACTGAGATCCATTCCCAAGAAGGCCACCTGGGCCCCAGGAACATCCAGGTTAGACCCTTTCCCCAAGGCCTGGGAAGATATCTTGCAGACCACAAGTGTCAGTGCAGACTACTATACCCAGCAAAACTAAATCACCATAGATGGAGAAAACAAGATATTCCATGACAAAACCAAATGTAAACAATGTCTGTGCACAAACTCAGCCCTACGGAAGATACTAGAAGAAAAACTGCAATCCACGGAAGCCAATTATACCCAAGAAAATGAAATAAATTTCATACCAGCAAAACCAAAAGAAGGGAAACACACACACACACACACACACACACACACACACACACACACACACACCCATAATTATCACCAATATCAAAATAACAGGAATTGACAATCACTGGTTATTAATATCTCTCAACATCAATGGACTCAATTCCCCCATAAAAAGAGGCTAAAAGAATTAATGCAAAAGCAGGACCCATCATTATGCTGTATACAAGAAACACACATCTTCCATTTCTTTCTTTGGAGACTTAAGGTTTGTTTTTTTTTTCCATACAAGTCTTCCACTTGCTTGGTTAGAGATATGTCAACATACACTTTATACTATTTGTGGCTATTGTGAAGGATGAATTTTCACTAATTTTCCAAATTATCTGATTGAAAAATGGGGTTCAGAGCTAAACAACTCTTAGCAGAGGAACGTTGAATGGTCGAGAAACACTTAAAGAAATGCTCAGTGCCCTTAGTTATCAGGGAAATGCAAGTCAAAATGGCTCAGATTCTATCTTACACCTACCAGAATGGTTAAGATAAAAAATTCAGGTGACAGCACATGTTAGTGAGGATGTGGAGAAAGGGAAACACTCCTCCACTGCTGGTGGGAGTGTAAACTTGTACAACCATGTTGGAAATCAATCTGGAGATTTCTCAGAAAATTGGGAATAGTGCTACCTCAAGACCCAGCTATACAACTCCTGGACATATACCTGAAAGATGCTCCACCATGCAACAAGGACATTTGCTGAACTTTGCTCATAGCAGCTTTCAATCTGGAAACAACCTAGTTGTCCCTCAACTAAGAATTGACGAAGAAACTATGTTACATTTATACAAAGGAATACTACTCAGCCATTAAAAACAAGGAAAATTTGAAATTTGCAGGCAAATGGGTGGAACTAGAAACGATCATCATGAGTGAGGTAACCCAGATCCAGAAAAACAAATATGGTATATACTCACTTACAAGTGGATATTAGGCCAACATAGATGTCTTCTCAGAGACTCCATTCAGTAGAGGATTGGGACAGATGCTAGGACTCGCTGCTGGAGTCTGGGTGGCGCTGAGAATGGTATGGAAGAATGGGGAATGGAAGGACCCAGAGGGTTCAGGAGCCCCACAAGGAGAATGGACCCGGGGAAGGGGGTGTCTTGCACAAACTGTCGCACTAACCAAAGACAATGCATGCAGAGAATCCAGACCTTCTGTTCAGATTTAGCTAATGGACAGCTCATTCTCCATGGTTGTTGGGGGGAGCGGGGACTACTGCTGACATGACCTCTGGCGCTCCTGATTTGATCACGTCTCCTTAGCAGAGAGGCTCTGTGGGGACACAGAAGAAAGGTAAGCAGGCTATCTAGAGGAGACCTGATAGGCTGTGGCCAGATGGTTGGGGAGAAGGGCCCTCTTGTCAGAGGCCTAGGGGAGGGGAATAGGGTGGAAGAGGGAGGGAGGAGAGGGTGGGAACAGGAAGATAAAAGTGAAGGATAACAATCAGGATGTAATATGAAATAATGATTTTAAAAAGAAAAACATCAGCAACAAAGATAGACACTTCAATAAACGGCTAAAAAATATATTCCAAGCAATTGTCTCCAAGAAGCAAGCTGGAGTAGCCATTCTGATAGCTAGTAAAATAGACTTTCAACCAAAGTTAATCAGAAAAGATAGGGAAGGACACTTCATACTCATCAAAGGAAAAATCTTAATTCTGAAAATTTATGCTCCAAATGCAAGGATACCCACATTCATAAAAGAAACATTACAAAAGCTTAAATCACACATTGAACCCCACGTATTAATAGTGAGAAACTTCAACACCCCCTTCTCACCAAAGGATAGGTCAATGAAACAAACTAAGCTGAGAAATAATGACATTAACAGATGTCATGAATCTACAGAACATTTCACCCAAACACAAAATAATATACCTTTTTCTCAGGACCTCACAGAACCTTCTCCAAAATTGACTACAGTTGGCCACAAAGCAAGACTCAACAGATAACAAGAAAAGTGAAATAACCCCTTGTATTTTATCAGCTCAACATGGTTAAAGCTGGACTTCAACAATGACAGAAACAAGAAAAATCCTACAACCCCATGGAAACAACAATTTTCTACTCGCTGGGTCAATGAAGAAATAAAGAAGGAAATTAAAGACTTTCTAGAATTCAAAGAAAATGAAGGCACAACATACCCAAACTTATGGAACTTCCATTTGCTTGGAAACCCTTTTCCAGCTCTTTACTCTGAGGTAATGTAAATAAATAAATCAATGAATGGAAAAATGTATATGTATATTTTGATAGTGTCATTCCTGAGGCACATGCATTTTCTTTAATTTTTTGGTAATAGAGAGTTCTCAAGAAAAAAAATATCTATTTAAAATTTTCTATCACGTAGACTGTTGTTTGTTGGCCTTCTTGGTAACTGGATGGAAGGGTATACTGGGGCACAGGAGCCCAGGAACCACACAGCTCTGAGAGGAGGCCTCTTCTGCAGAGATGTTTTAGCTTCCAGGGGAGGCTTACTCCAACCCCTAATAGCTGAGGAGCTTAAGAGCCTGAACCCCACTCCAGCCCATTGCAGTTCCCAGGGAAGGGTTACCCCAGCCTCTGATGAGCTGAGGAAGTTAAGAGCCTAAGTTCTGCTCCTCGTTCTCTTTGTTTTCATTGCTTCTGATGAGAGGGTCCTACTAGGCAGCAAACCTCTTAAAAGAGATTTATTGGAGGGATTAACTCCGCAGGGGCTGTCTCTGATCCCAGGAGAAGGCAGCAGGGAACTGGGCAGGCTCAGCCTTTATATAGGCTTTCTTAGTGGTCAGAGGTTTCTAGGGCAGGGATTTCTACCAACCCACTAGAGGATTGGTGGGGCTTCAAGTCCTGAGCCTGGGGAGCTCAGGGATTGGTGGGCTTTTCTAGTCGTTGATTGGTAGGTTCTTCTGCTCAGGGGTTGGTGGGTGTTTGTTTAGACTTTTCCCTTCAAATTAGCATAATCTGGGATGAGTCCTATTGAGGGACTGGAGATGACAGTTACAGAGCTCTGGAGGAAGAGTTGGGCTGCTGGAGCTTTCTCAGACGGGTTTGGCTACTTTTTTTCTTGAGTATAAAGTTTACAAAAAGTCCATGACAGGAAAGCCTTTTCCTGCAGCATGACTAGCCAACAGAGACTGGACAGGAGGTGCTGCCATTGTGGGCAGCTCCTGTGAAGGCAGTAGTCTGAAGCAGGAAAGGTCATCTTCATGGCCAGCTCCCATGGCTGCAGTAGGTATTCTGAGGCAGGAAATGTGTCTGCTCCCATTATAGCAGTAGGTTGAGGCAGGAAAGACTGTTGTCATCATGGAACTGACAGGAGCTGTGATTTTTTTTCCTCCTGTCTCCACAGCTCCAGGGCAGGAAAGAGGGGCTAGCAACTTGCCACTTAAAGCTTTAGTGGCCCAGGGATGAGCTACAGCTCTTGAGAGGGGGTAGGGTGGCAGTGGGCTGCCATGTCTTGGCTGCTGTGATAGGATGGGTGGGGCAATGGGCTAACTTGGCTTGGCGTGGTGGGCTGCTGTGGCCACTGCAGCAGGCTGTTATTTCCATTGCAATGTCCACTTTGACCATTACTGCTACTTCCTCATCGAAGGAAACCCTACACAGACCACTTACATTTATTCACAAAGATAAATATATGACATTTATATGGAAGATTAAGTAAAATGAGATGATCTTTATATCCATCATTAGTAACTGGTAATAGAAGGATTATAGAAAACCATTTTAATTCATAGTTTTATATGTATTGAAATTAAATGACATCCAAGACATAAGATGAGGGGTAAAAATTGAATATTCAAGAAAGTATATACAGTATGCTTCTGTGTCAACAAGAATAAAGATTAGCAGATACGTCTGCAGTTCAGCATCTGCATCTCTTCACATAATTGGATAGGGGAAGTGACTGCCTAGGGCATGGCTTTGCTGGGATGAGATAAAATGGATAGTTTTCCTTATTCTATCAAATACCCTGGCTTTTACTGACGAATACACTGAACCTGTGGAAAGTATTTTCAACAATCCCAAGTAGGTTTGCATACACTTAGAGTCATATGTAAGGCCTCATCACTTCCCCTATGGTCCTGGTAACTATAGCAACCACACATAGATGGGTGGATTTGAGATATAATCTCATGGAGCGTGGGAGTTAGAATTCCAAATTACTATATAGAAAACAGAGTTCCTGTAGACTAGCGAAGTAGAAAGATCCACATTAGAAAAGTGTTTCCTATGGAAAACCTGATGGCTATAATGACTGTGTGTAAATAACAGCCTTAGAAATAGTTACACAAGAATGACGGTATCTCCTTGATGTTCTCTACCCCAGGGTGGGGGGCGGGGGGAGGAAGCAGTGGACTGCTAGTGCCTTGTCTCCGCCCAACTGTAGGCATACAAATACTAGGACCCTGGATCGTACTGCTCACCTGTCACCATGTAACCGACGCTGTTACAATGGCATAAACTTGCAAGAGCAGCCATTTTTAGAACTCTCATTATTTCAGTAAAAATGTGTTGTAAAATAAGCGAGAGTAGACTGTGTGTAGGGTTATGGCTCTTAGTCAACGAAAGAGTAAATCCTACCCATGGGAGAAGGCAGCTCTAGAGACATATGAGAAAGTGGACAGGCTTTGTAAACTTTCTTCATGTCTCGTCTTTAATTTTTAAGATCCACGATATGATTTAGGAGGGGAAATGAAGCACAGTGTATTGAAATGAGGGGAAGACGTGCTTAAGCTAATAGGGAGCAGAGATTGGACAGGAGCTTTCTATATACACACTTAGATGCTGTATGAAATTTTCACCAGAAAACTGAGCATTAATAACATGAATGGAGGGATTTATCAATTATTATGAATAATCAAATCTCATGCTAAATATTTTTGTATTGTTTTTAATTTTATGTGTAGAAGTGTTTTGCTTGCATGTATGTATGTGCAGCATGTGTGTGCCTGGTGCCCATGGAGGGCAGTGGAAGGTGTTGGGTCCCTTAGGACTTGAGTTCGATGGTTGTGGGACACAGTGTGAGTGGCGGGACTTGAACCCTGGTCCTCTTAATTGCTGAGATGTCTCTCTACCCATTGTCTGCAATTTCTTTAGAATTATGTTTATTTATTATGCATGTGTATATGCACATGAACACTCCATGGCACACATATGCAGGTCAAAGGACACCCTGAAGGGGTTGCTTCTTTTCTATTTATTGTTTCCAGAGTTTGAACTGAGGTCATCAGGTTTCATCCACTGAGCTGCTTGCTGGCCCTCATGTGTGAGTTCAGTGGACTTCATCAAATCCTTCTAGGACCAATTAGAAGGAGTTTTATCTTGTGATTTTTTTCAATATAAATTCTTCCTTTTAGCTACTTTTCTCATTTACTATGAAAAAAAAATCCTAACTAGAGCAACTTAGGAAAATCAGAGGTTTGCGTAGTTCACAGTTAGAGGGTGCAGTCCACTGTGGTGGGAGAGCCACATGACAGTAACATGAGGCAGCTAGTCCGTCCTGCTGTTCCTGCAGCTAGGCGGCAGACAACAGTGGACACCGAGGCTCATTTTACTTTTTCCTTTTTCAGTCCAGAAGCCATGTGTGGTGACACCTAATTGAGCTTGGGTATTCTCTGTTCTGTTAGACCTTTCTGGAAACAATCATAGACACATGCAAAAATGTGTTCTCATGGTGAGTCAAAGTCCCATCAAATTGACAAAGATTAGCCAGTCCAGGTGCCTTCTTTCTGTCAGATGGATTATTTGGTTTAAAAGTACATCTATCAACTAGCAGCATTACAGGGTAGAATTTTTTCTGTAAGAATTAAATAGTATGTGTTTTAAACTCTACCACTCAACTGCCCAAATCAGCCTTATAATATAAACAGAGCTCCCACACCACATGAAGGAATGGGCACCACTGGATTCTGGGTGCAGTTTATCCACAGACAGTGACATAGTCCCAATATTTCCAGCATTGTGAAACACTATCTTTTGATTGTTTTCTTTTAGTCATTTAAAAACAAAGACAAGCTGTGGGTCACACTAGACCCATGGGCTGTAGTTTCCTGAGCCCTCACTTAAAACAGAGAGAGAGAGAGAGAGAGAGAGAGAGAGAGAGAGAGAGAGAGAGAGAGAGAGAGAGAGAGAGAGAGAGAGAGAGAAGAGAGAGAGAGAGGAGAGAGAGGGGGGAAAGGGGAGGAGAGGGGAGGAGAGGAGAGAGGAGAGGAGGAGGAGGAAGGAGGAGAGGGAGGGAGGGAGGGAGGGAGGAGAGAGAGAGAGAGAGATTGGGCTGGAGAGATGGCTCAGAGGTTAGGAACACTGGCTGCTCTACCAAGGACTTAGATTCAATACCCAGCACTTCATGGCTGCTCGCAACTATCTGTTACTCCAGTATTAGAGGATCTTATTTCCCCTTCTGGCCTCTGTGCACACTGCATACACATGGTGTATACATATACACGTAGACAACCAGAGAGATCGTCCATACGTCTGTCTATATATCTATTAGCACTTAGGAATAGTAGAAACAATGCTTAGAACTCTTGAATACTGTCTGTGTGCCTAATGTTCTCAACATACTTTTCTTTCTCAACTTGGTTCTCACAATAAGCCAATGAGATAACTCTTATTCCCCACTCCCCTTTTACAAACAAAACAAAGCAAAACAAAAAACCCAAAACCAACCAACCAAACAAAAAACCTGCGGTACAGGAAGTTTCAATCATTTCCCCAAGTTCTTCATCTCCATGAAAGTAGTAGTAATAAGGCCAAGGCATGCACTCAGGCACTTCTCATATAAGTGCCAGCATGTGTGCAAGCAGCCACAGCATTAGCTTGAGTCACACACTCTGTGGAACCCCATGTCTCCTTTTTGAATCTGTCTATCAGGTAGTGTTGGAAGTTGGGGAGAGGAGACAGAAAATACCAAATAACCTTTTATTTCTAGATATACATTTTTCTTGAATGACATAGCAGGCAAATGAATAACTGCAATTTGCTTTCCAAACATTTTAAATCTGAGGTGAAGAAGGCTTTGCCTGCTTGCTTGATGCTGAGAGATTTTAAGATATACCTGTGCATTAATTGAATTAAAGATAGTGAAGCTGAAATCGGGGGATAGGAGAGTTGTACAGGTGTGGCTGCCCTTGGGGTGGAGATTGGGTCCCCTATTGGCTGAGTCTTTGCGTTTCAACTTAATTTGCCAACCTATCAAACAATCAATCAAGACAAGATAAGAACAGTCATCAAGGAAGCCCAGGAAACCTTTGAAAAACTTCTTAAAGGTGTCATCAACCATGATGAGCCTTTGAAAGAAGGCACTTCTCTGTGTATTTGGAGTTCCCTTTGGGGAGGCCATTTTTCTTCATTTGCAAATGAAGAAGATGTACCCTATGAAAAGTCATTAGTTCTGCCAAAATCACCTGTATCACATTTCAGCTGTGTGGTATTTGGAAATTCTTTTTCCTCCCATTTAGCCAAGTGCTTCTCTAAACTGTAGGGCTGGCAATATTAGCAAACATCCCACAGGCATGGCGGAGACATTAAATAATGTATGTGCCTTAAAATGGTAAAAGAACAATGCATATATTAATCTCTGTATTAAAGCCAGTGAAGAGATGAATCAAGCAGCACTTTTCTGTTTAAATATAAAGAACTGAATTGCTGCCTTCGTCAGCATGTTCAGATAAGACAGTTGCTATTTGTTTATATTTACAAGAGCTGGGAAGCAACTAATAGTTTAGCTGCCATCAAAGATAGGGTTGGAGATCTGTGGAATAATGCAAATTCATTTTAATTTGAACTAAAGTACACAGTCAGCACCACCACAGAAATGTCTCAGGGGCTAGATTTTATTAAAATATTTGCTTTTATATCCCTTCTAATGTGAAGCATTTTTTCCTATTATAATATACACTTTTTTATACTTAAAAAAAAAAAAAAAAAAAAAGAAGAAGCAAAGCAAAGAAGACCCAAGCACTCAACTGAGAGCTACACAGAGGTACATCTTTGTGCGGAGGCCTGGCATTTGTCAACAGTCATAGCACACTGGAGGCGCGCAGTCAGCGTTAGCCTTCGAGAACAAGTTGGATTTATACCCTGCTGCTTTATGGTCTTTACAGCTGCCAATATATCTTTTCAAGATTAATTTTGTTTTTACTAGACATCTCTTTTACCATCCAAAACTAAATTGTTGTCTTTGTTTAAAATTGACTTAGTCCTGCAGACTGGAGAGCCAGCTCAGTGGTTAAGCCCACTTGCTGCTCTTGTAGAAGACTCAGGTTTGGTTCTGACCATCCTTATAGCAGCTCACGGCCCTCTGTAACTCTGGCTCCAGGGAGTATGACCCCCTCTGCCAGCCTCATTGAGCTACATGCATGATATACAGCCAGGTAAAAACATAACATATAAAATAAAAATAAATAAATCCAAAATTGACGTTATGAGGCTGGAGACAGAAGAAGGTTTAGTGGTTTGATTGCAAGTGCCATATTAAACGGCTCACAACCATTTCCCAGGAAATTGGACACTTTGGGGCCTCTGAGGGCATTAGCATATATGTGCCACACATGAACTCATGCAGGTACCATACACATACATAAATGAATATTTTAAAAATGAAATAAAACTGACATTATTAACAGAATGAAACTGACCTTCTTTGTGGTTTCCAAGTGAATGCAGCGTGGGTAGGATTTGGGCTGTGTGAAATTGGAAGCGAAACTGTTTGGGACTAAGTCACCGTGGGTGCTTTCAGTTAGACCTGAAAACATGTGGAATTCTCAAGGAGTGTCCTGGCTTCAGTTGCACCGTTCCTGTTTCTGAAGACTGGACGGACATGGCAGTGATCATTTGTACTGCCGATAATCTGACCTGGCAAATGAGAGCTGAAGAGAAAGACCACACAGAACTAAGTCTGCAACAGCAAAAGACAAGCTCACTGACCCCCAGATTCTCCCAGTATAAGGACAATGTGGGGGAAAGACAGCTTTTGAGTGCTGGTAAGATCCCACTTTAGAGGCTGGAGAGATGGCTCAGTGGTTAAGAGTGCCACCTGCTCTTCCAGAGGTCCTGAGTTCAATCCCCAGCAACCACATAGTGGCTCACAACCATCTATAATATGATCTGATGCTCTTTTCTGACCTGCAGGTGTATTTGCAGGCAGAACACTGTATACATAATAATCTTTAAAAAAAAGAAAAAGACTCTGCTTTAGTGAATCCAGGGGAGATAGAGGCACTGTTACATTCCAATTATCTTTAAATGGAACCCGATTCAACAGAGCATGGAGGAGGTGTTGTTTACTCAATTTAATTTATTTAAACAAAGCAGGCATTCCATTTCCATGTCCTGCTTTAGTTAATTTTTTTCCGTAAACAACATTTAATTTTAATCTTCCCTTTGTTCTTTATCACCTTGAGGTGCCTGCCTTTGAGATATTCTACCCCTGATCCCAGGTTCTAGCAATTTCCATGCTCTCATTCCTTCCCAAGCCTCTGCTCTCCTTGGAGGCACTAACAGCACAACACTGTAACCATAGACAGCACTAATTCTGAACCGTAGCAGTGTTTTCATTAAGTAGATCGACTGCTGTGTGGACAGGGACTTGAGAACACATCTGTTCGACAGCGTTTTTCATTTCATATAATTTTCTGAAACCGTACTGGCAAAGTATCGTTCTGATAAAGCATCCCCAAAGACGCGGAGATTGTTTTGCTCAACAGCACTCTAGGCTGCAGTGCTATGATGACCGGAGTCGGCTTGCATTAATTTGCTGCCTTCCAGAGGTGAAGATAAACCCTGAGTGAGTGTGGCTTAGGTGTGGTCTTGTGCTCTGCCCTTTCCAGGTTGTGGGTTGGGCCTTTCCGGGTTGGGGGGGGGGCCTTGCTCTTCTCTGTTGAGCGGCAAGGCTATTGGTGTCGGTTAAGAAGAAAACCTATGGGAGAGCCATCATTAGTCACTCTGCTGTCACTTGGCTGTATGGAACTTGCCTACACTGATTTCACTTCATAGAATTATGACCAGCTGGCATCACTAATTTCAAGAACATGGATAATATTGGCTCGATCCTTTTTCCATTGCTATGTTTATTGGATAGGTCAGCATGTGTCTTAGTTAGGGTTTATATTGCTGTTAAGAGACACTATGACCACGTCCGGCAACTCTTATAAGGGAAACATTTAATTATGGGATGGCTTACACTCGCAAGGTTAGTCCACTGTTGTCATAGCAGGAAGCATGGCAGCATGCAGGCAGACACGGTACTGGAGAAGGAGCTGAGGGTTCTACACTGGATCTGCAGGTGCAGGAAGAGCAACCGAGCCACTGAGTCTGGCTTGAACTTCCGAAACCTCAAAGCGCATGCCCTGTGACACTCTTCCTCAAACAACAAGGCCACATCTACTCCAACAGAGCCACGCCTCCTATAGTGCCACTTCCCATGAGCCTCTGGGGACCATTTTCATTCAAGCCATCACAGCATGATTCTTTGGATAATATCTAATGTTTCTTTCCAAAAGTCTTGTAAAAATATATACAGCAAACATATATATCTTGTATATATACATACGTGTGTATATATATATATATATAAAATGCACACATATATACACACACACATATATAATTTAAAACCAAGGACAAAGCTTTCAGACTTTCAGATGAATAAATGGATAACATACTTCAGAGCCAAAAAGTTTTCTGTCTGACTGGAAGTAGCTTCTGAATGATTCCCACAAGAGGAAGCTTGGCTATTGTGGGTGCCAGTTAAATCTTTAGAATGGGTTCTGGCTTTGTTAGTTTCAACCTCCCTTCCAGTGGGGATACCTAGAGACATTTTGGTGGTAGACATCGAGGGTCCAGTCAGCCCAGGCTGCAATGCTGCTAAATAAGCATCCTGGAATGCACAGACATCCCTTTGTAGCAATGAGTGACCCATACAAAACTCTTGGTGGTGCTGGGCTTGAGAAGCCACAGGGCTTGGATGAAAGGCTTGTTTGAATCTTGACAGATAAAAGGCCAAGTAACTCTGATCCAAAGTACTGGCTTTAATGTAGCTGCTGACGGTTGAGTTAGAGCTGTGTGTGTCTTTTATTTCAAGAGTTGTTCATGACATATTAAGTGAATAAAGCGAAGTATCAAGGAACGATGAGAATTGTAATTACTGAGAATTTACTCAGGTCAGGCCTTGTGTAAAGCTGCAGTGAGAGCCTCCTGTTTAATTCTTTCAGCAACCAGAGCTTAGCATTGGTCCCAGTCCTATCTTACAAATGAGGAAACTGACCCTTGTAAGGTTAGAAAAAATGCTCAAAGCTGCATGAGAGGTAAGGCCTTGGAGACAATGATACAGCATCAAAGACTTTATAAAGGTCAATAGTCCCCTCTGATCCATTAACACTCTGGTTTTAATTCTTAGAGAAATCCCCTTTGAATCACAACTCAGTCATGTGACTCAAAAACATTAGGGGGCATTTATTTTCGACAGCCATACTACTGTGGTCACTTCTTTCTCTGTCACTTCTCTGTTATATCTGTTGGACATCATTTTAAACAGTAGCTTAGTTTCTCATTCTATAAATTAAGCTGCAGGTGTCCCCTCTATATTTCTGTCTTTTTTAAAATTTTAATTTTATTTATGCAGATTACAACTCAATTGTTATCCCATCACTTGTATCCCCCCATCCCTCCCTCTTTCCCGCTTTCACCCTATTCCCCTCCCCTAGGTCTATGACTGAGGGGACCTCCTCCCCCACTATATGATCATAGGCTATCAAGTCTCCTCTTGGTAGCCTGCTTATTCTTTCTCTGAGTGCCATCAGGCCTCCCCATCAAGGGGAGCTAGTCAAATATGGGGCATCATAGTTCATGTCAGAGTCAGTCCCAGCTCTCCACATAACTGTGGAGAATGTCCTGTCCATTGGGTAGATCAGAGTAGGGGTTCAACTTACTGCTTGTACTGTCCTTGGTTAGTGCAATAGTTTCTTCATTGCTGGTGGGAATGCAAACTTGTACAACCACTTTGGAAATCTATCTCTCGCTTTCTCAGAAAACTGGGAATAGGGCTTCCTCAAGACCCAGCTATTCCACTCCTTGGAATATACCCAGAAAATGTTCCACCACACAACAAGGACATATGCTCAACCATGTTTATAGCGGCCTTATTCATAATAGCCAGAACCTGGAAGCAGCCTAAATGTCCCTCAGTTGAAGAATGGATAAAGAAACTGTGGTATATTTACACTATGGAATATTACTCAGTTATTAAAACAAGGAAATCCCAAAATTTGTGGACAAATGGATGGGACTAGAAATGATCATAATGAGTGAGTTAACCTAGAAGCAGAAAGACTTGCAATGGTATATACTCACTTATAATTGGACATTAACCCAAAAGGCATGTCTCATGAAAGTCTTCACTTTACCAGGAGATTGGGATAGATGTGAGGACATCCTACTGAGATTCTAGGTAAGAGAAATATAGGAGAATGGGGATATGTTTCTGTCTTACTCCCCTGATCACCCCGCTATGTGATCATTCTCTTGCTATCCCCAGGATCTTACCATGTATGTGGCTTTATCAGCATTTTCCGGTCTTTGGAAAGTCGGAAGTCACTGGCTGGCATTTGCACAGCTGTGATCATGGATTCTCTCAGCTCATTAAGATGGCCAGAAACTTGGACTATATTTTCTTTTCCATAGCACCACTGTCCCCAGCCTTGAACTTTTGTGGTTAATTAGGATATAGATACATGGATGTAATTTTTCTTAGTAAAGACCACTAGGGAATCTCCTGTTTTAATGCCGGGTTATTCCCAGGTGCACTGTACATCCAGCGACTTTCTGAAGACTCTGTCTTCTCCACTCCCCTCTGCAGTCCCTTCCTGGCCTCTGAAAACTCTATCACAACTTGCAATTAGTCTTTGCCAACTCTTCCGTTTTATTAGTATCTTATTCATTCAGAGTTTCAACTGGCCCAGTGAACAACAAATATGTATGTTATAAATCTAGACTCCAGAAGGAAGTGTGGAAGGATTGCTCTCTCCTGACCATGGCTCTAGCATGGCCTCTCAATAAGAGAAGCCGTTTCTGATCTTTGACGACCCCCCTGTGTAACTTGACAGACACGCCCCCAAAGCCCGTTGCTCTTGGCAACCACTGAAGGAGAAGACCGTTCTCTTAAAATAGCAGCATGACTCTTCAGGAGCCTTCCACATGAAGGGGCTTTAGGTCCTGGAGGGAAGTCCATGAGGCGAGAGCTTGGACAGCCACCGAGTATCTGTCTGACCTTGGGCTGATCTCTTTTTAATCCACGTTAAGGTTGAAGTGAAGGGGAGTCACCGGGCAGGGGACTCTGGCCCTGCTTGCCTATGTTAACTCTCTGGGTCTGAGTCATTTTGGCTTAGAGCCCAGCTACCCTTGCGCAGATGTGGGTGGATAGGGGGGGGGGGATATAAAATTGAAATGTCTCTGGTTCCCCATCTCCGGAAGATACTTACAGAAACATCTCAGACTTCCTGTCGGTGTTTGAGTGTTGACCTGGGAAAAGGTGCAGTGTCTGCAGAGTGTGAATTCCTCCAGCTTCCCAGCCCATGACCCAGGTTACCTGGAGCTCACTTCTGAACCAGAATCAACGCACAGTAGATGCCGACACTTCTGTGTAATTCTCATGACTCCTGCTGTCCTAGAAAAGCTAGCAGGAGTGCTTCTACTTTGTATCCAGAAAGAATGTTAAAATTTCTTAGTATATAGGGCCTTCATTTTTCATGCGGGGAATGACAGTGCTCCAGATGGATTTTGCTAGTCTATATACCTAGGTAACAAATAGAAGCTTGTCCAAAACCAGAAACAGACAATAACACATAAAAGTAGATTTGAAAATAAAATTGGATGCTTTGAAAATATGAAACCATGTCCCCACTAAGAGGAGTGCCTGGCCCTGGGAGCAACAGAGGGAAGGGTTCTTTTTATGTTCCTTGGAAGAGCCAGTAACTGCCTGGGAAGAGGAGGGCACTGCCCAGAATGTGACTGGCAGGTATGCAAGGATCCTCAGCTGAGGATAATTTCACCACACTCACGATCTGACCTTATGCTCTGTTACTACTTGAGGTGCCTAACAGGAGCTTCCTTAGTGCATGCACTTTTTAAAAAATCTACAGAGTTTCTCTTATTCTAGTCTGCTTTCTAGTACTGTGATAAAACACGCAGACCAAAAGCAAATGGAAGGAAAGATTTTTGTTGTTGCTGTTGTTGTTTTTAGCCTACACTTCCAGGTCACAGTCCTTCATTGAAGAAAGTCAGGAAAGAAACTAAAACAGAAACCACGGAGGAAGCTGCTTACTGGCTCACTATCTGGCTCACGCTCAGGCTCAGCAAAGCTGGAGCCCAGGCCCACCTTTATAGGGATGATGCCGCCCACAGTAGGCTAGACCATCCCATGTCAACCATCAGTCAAGAGCATCTGATGGATAGAGGAAGTTCTGCAGTTAAGGACCCCCCCGTTCCTCAGGGGACTCCAGCTTGTTTCCTGTTGATAATAAGAACGAGACACCCCTGAAGTTGTGATCCTTCAGGACTGTTTTGGGGAACCCTCCTCAGTCAATTGAAATACTTTGGTGGGAGGAGGAGGAGGAGGACAGCTGAAAAGTTCCTACCTTTTAATCTTAGGTTTCCGTACCATCTGACTAAAAGGCCTCTGGCTTTCAAAAGCCATTTCTTTCATGTTAAAGACTTAAAGGCCATTCCTTAGGCTCACAACTGGTAATTTGCACACAAGAAATCTAATATCTAGGCCCAGTTTAATGAGCGTGGGTTTTTATTTTCCACAAGCATTGTGAATATCTGCACTGCTCCCATGGTCCACTGAAAATGGGCTACTACCATCACATTACCCACATGTTAGGAAGAGTTCCATGAAGGAGGGAACAGAGCATCAAGTCAGAGCATGTGGGCTTGGTATGGCACACGGTTGCTTGTCTATCAGGAAGTCGTCACACCAAGCATCTGTGACATGGTAGCGAGTACTGGAGACACAAAGTTGGGATTACCAGCATCTCTGAAGCTTTTTAAGGGAACCTGGAAGGGAATATAGTTATCTGTGAGCCATTTCTTGGGAGATTGATCCATGAATAAGAGAAATGAGTATTTTACCAAACTAGGCTCTGTCTAGAGCAGTCGTTCTCAACCTGTGGGTTGTGACCCCTTTGACAAACCTCTCTCTCTACAAAAAAAAATTACATTATTCATAACAGTAGGAAAATTATAGTTATGAAATAGCAATGAAAATAGTTCTAAGGTTGCGGGTCACCACAGCATGAGGAACTGCATTAAAAGGTTTCCGTGTTAGGATGGAGGAGAGCCGCTGGTCTGGAGCTAGGTAACTCTGCTGTGTGGAGTTCCAGAGGGCAGTAGTTGGTGGTGTTAACCACTGTGTTCGTAGTACAATGACACATGATGAAACAGGGTCAAGGTAAATACAGATAAGAAAAAAATGCATGCCATCTCCAGGCAAGGTACAGTTATTGGTTATTTAATACCAGTTATGTGTTTGCTTACTATTTTGCTAGACAATCAACTTTAAAATTACTACCTTTCCTTCAAACTTACTGTTTTAAAATGTCCTCAGATGTCTAAACAGGAGCCAGAAGTTATAGCATGCGAGACTGAGATGTAAACAAGGCTCCAGTTGTCTCTAAGGAACTTTCTGGGATGCTCAGTCCTGCCGTTGTGGGGTTTCTGAGAAGGATTCTCAACCTGCCACACCAACTGACCCATGCAGAATGCTTTCAGGATCACTCTGTTTCACTCTTAACTGAATTTTATCTGTGTGCAGCCTTGACATTTCCCACTGTCTTCGTGTGTTCCAGCTGCTGCAACAAGATACCAGAAACTGAACGCATAAGCCGGTGGAAATGTGTTTCTCAAAGGTGTGGAGTTGGGACGCCTTCTCAGGGTGATTTCATAGTTGCTGTTCAGAATGCTCCTTATGTCTCAAAGGCAGCTTCCCTTTGGGTTTTGGGTTTTGGGTTTTGGGTGTGTATGTGAAAATCTTGCTTTATCTATTCCTGATCCTTCTCCTCTTCTGCTGAGCCAGAAGAATTGTTGTTTAAAAAAAAAAATTATAATTAATTAGTTTATATCTACCTTATAGGTCTTTGTGTATATATTATGGCCTCTGGTTTCATGTTTTTATAGGATTCCTCAGTGTGCAAGCATGTTTCTCTCTGTGTCTATATGTGGTTCTTGTGCTTTTTCTTTGGATCTTTTTCTTTCTTTCTTTGTTCTGTCCTTCTGCATGCATGTGCTGTACTGTATGCATGTGCTGTTCTTCTGCATACATGCGCTATCATTCTACATGCATGTACTGTCATTCTACATGCATGTGCCATCCTTTTACATGCATGTGCTGTCCTTCTACATGCATGTGCCATCCTTTTACATGCATGTGCTGTCCTTCTACATACCTGTGCTGTCCATCTACATGCATATACTGTCCTTCTACATGCATGTATCATCCTTCTACATGCATGTGCCATCCTTCTACATGCATGTGCCATCCTTCTACATGCATGTGCCATTCTTCTACATGGATGTGCCATCCTTCTACATGCATGTGCTGTCCTTCTACATGCATGTGCCATCCTTCTACATGCATGTGCTGTCCTTCTACATACCTGTGCTGTCCATCTACATGCATATACTGTCCTTCTACATGCATGTATCATCCTTCTACATGCATGTGCCATCCTTCTACATGCATGTGCCATCCTTCTACATGCATGTGCCATTCTTCTACATGGATGTGCCATCCTTCTACATGCATGTGCCGTCCTTCTACATGTATGTGCCATCGTTCTACATCAATGTGCTGTCCATCTGCATGCATGTACCAAGAAAAGACAGTAGTTGCACATGTCTGAAGAGTGAACTTGTAAAGCACTCGAATGGTCCCCAGAACCATGAAAAATAGATGCAGGCTTCCAGTACAGAGAGAGATGCTCTGCAGCTTGAGCTGCTCAGTCTCTTCAGGATGCTCTGGCTTCTGCTGTGCATCACACCTGTCTCCATGTGTCAGCGGCCACAGTGCCAGCGAGCAGTGGTAATCTCTGGGTCCTCTACAGGCCAAAGGCACGCTTGAGAGTGGAAGGGCTTCATCAGGCTTTGTTCTCCCACCACGCTCAGGGTTGTGTGTCCATTGTGTCCTCTGCACTAAATCGCTTCCAATTTGGAAGATCTAAAGGGGTAGCTGGGACAGTAAGTGATATGAATATATGTTTTATTTTTCTCTTGGAAAACAGACAAAGCAGTGCCATGGCGATCTTCCTCATCAGCTTTTGTAGATGTAAATCGCGTATGGACGAGGTTTCAGCACAGATGTTATAAAACGCACATTAATTATCCTAGTGCAATAACTGTTAAGTGCTGCCTCTTAGCAGGCCTCTTCCCTGTTTAGAGGGAGGAGGCGAGTCTTCCCTTTGGCTGCTGGTCCATTTGGAGCCGTCTAAGTGGTTTTTGAAAGCATGCATGCCTGAGCTCTATCCAAGGCTAAATCAGAATTTATGGTGTTTTAGTCCTCAGGTATGAAAATGTGAAATTTTTGCTATTTGTGTGTATGCTCTTTGCTGTCTGGAGTCCTATCTCAACTTTGATGTGGTCAGGCTTGTCGTACAGTCACTAAAGGGCCGTATAAATACCACAGGCTGTCCTTACATACTGTTTCTGTACTTCCTCATAACTTCTCAAGCTCCCATGTGTGCACGGGCCATCTGTAAGACTTGCCGAAGCACAAGTATGATTAAGTACATGTGGTGGGGCCCAGATTCCATATATCCCCCTCGATTCGCATTGGAATCCTCCGCACGTAGCTAGTCAGTCAGCCTTTTCTGTTTCTGTTTTCATTTCTCCTTTCCATCAGCCCTACCCTTTTCCATCACTTGTTTGTCCTGAACGTTGGCTCCTGCTGTCTTTCTTATTGACAATATATCCTGACTGGCTGTCCCACCAAACATTCTTATATGCAGAAGTTTGGGAGTGACCCTTCGCTTCTTCACACTTCACCAAGGCTACTGGTTTTACCTGGACAGTGTCCTGGACGCTGTCACTCCCAACCAGGCCAGTTGCCTTCAGAAATCTCCAGGAGAGGGACAGCGTAGTCCAGCCTTAGCAAATGTGGGTATAGAAGAACCTCTTTACTTTAGAGGTCATATTTTTCTATCCTCAGTGTACCACGGTTCTTAATCCTACTTGCAAACTTAGATCTACCAGAGGAACTTTTAAAAAGCAGCTAGTGGCCAAGCGAGCTGCCAGGTAGCTGTAATCCTTGGAAGCTGGAGGCAAGAGAATGGAGTCCAGTCATTACAGTCCAGCCAGGGCAGGGCAGAGAGAATTCATTTCTTAGAAGAAAAGGGCTAGGTATGCTGGTGTACACTTTCACTAGGCATGCTGGTGTGCACTTCTTTCACAATCCTGATACTTGTGAGGCAAGTGTAAGAGTATTGGAAGTTCAAGGCTTTTCCTGGCTATGTATGGACTTTGAGACCAGCCTCCTTTAAGTAGTGAGAACTCATTTCAAAATAACTGAAGAACCAAGTAAAATATAAATTAAACCATCAACTGCCCAGGAACTATCACTGGAGATCCTGAAAACAAAACAGAACAAAAAACACCCCCCAGACAAAACAAAACAAACCAAAAAATTGGTCTAAGCAGGGACCTGAGTGTGGGTATTAAATTAAAAATTTGCATTTGCACGTGCATGCATGTTTGTGTGTGTGTACACATGTGTGTGCATGTGTGTATGTGTATTGTGTGGAGAATGCACATCACTGCAGGGGCCCATTAATACCAGAGGTGTTGGATGCCTTGGAGGTGGAGTTTCAGGGGGTGGTGAACACCCTGTATATGCTAGTGGCTGATGTCAGGTCCCTGGAGTTTCGGGGGGGTGGGGTGGTGAGCACCATGTATGTGCTGGTGGCTGATGTCAGGTCCCTGGAGTTTCAGGGGGTGGTGAGCACCATGTATGTGCTGGTGGCTGATGTCAGGTCCCTGGAGTTTCAGGGGGTGGTGAGCACCATGTATGTGCTGGTGGCTGATCTCGGGTCCTTTGCAAGAGCAGCAGGTGCTCATAACTGCCGAGCCATTTCTCTAGTCACAGCATTAGCACTTCAAAACACTGACTGGAAACCCATCCCTCCCCCCCCCCCAAGACTGGATTTCATTAAGAAGTCTAGGCTGGTTTTGAACCTGCTATGCTTTTGCCTCAGCCTGCTCACACCCCTTCATGTTTTAGGAAATTCTATGGTATGCTTCGGCTTGAGAATCATTGAGCTGTGCAACTATTTGAGATGCCACGTATTGCCTTGGCTCATGGATAATGCATCAGCCGGTTACTGCTGTGTAATAGTCTCCACATTCCACAAATATGAGCTCTTACTGTCTGCTGTGAACCTCTGAGAGTGGCTGGAAACGCCGATGGTACCAGTGTCACTACTACAGGCTGACTCCGCCAAGGGTTTTATCTTGGGTTCATAGGAGTTTCATGCAGCCAGGAGCGCAGGGCGCTTTTGTCCTCATGGTGAGGTATAGCAGAACTGCAAACAAAGTGGGTGGAAGCATTTGATGTCTGAAGGTGCAGGCTATGGCTGCTGTTCTTCTGCTCAAATTTACTGGCTCAAGTCAGCCTCAGGCGAAACCCAACATGAATGGACTCCGAGATGCCACAGCTTGGTTAAGCTGTCTTCCTAAGCTGTGCTCTCACTGGGAATATTTTGAGGAGAGTTACGATAGAGGATGGCTCTCATGTTGCATTTCTCTCTGGACTTGGGAAGACCTCAGGAAGTTAACTATTGTTGCCTGTATTTTCTGAGAGCCATAATTTAAAATGGATTTACCAAGTCGTCATCTCTCTATGGATGTATCTGCAAGCCCATATTAGATCCTGAAATAAAGGGGAAACCCAATAATAAGTTATATTTTGCTTCTCATTGAATATTAATTTTTCCAAGTATTGCACTAAAATATTTCTTAACTTTAGTCACTGGAGTTTTTGCCCTTTCCTTGGTTCCGGCCCTGTTCAGCACTAGGGGAGGATGGCTGTACTTATGGCCCCAGTGATTTGGCCTTGTTCCTTCCTGCTGGGTGGAGCCAGGAACTCCCCTGAATCCCCCCTGCAAATCTTCCCATAAACTCCTTTTCTAGAACCAAACTCTAAGGTGTGTTCTCTTGCTCAGTAAATGGGCTTCTGTGATTCAGCCTCCCTCAGTGCTCTCGGACACTCCCTTGCAACCCGGCTGATCCAGAGGTTCTAGTGTGAAACCCACTTGGTCTTCCCACAGTTTCTGAGTTTAGGGATCTGGAGAACTCAGTGCAAGCTGAGAGACTTCATCACACGTCCCTTCACAGGGCACCAGGCCATATGGTAGGCACAAATTAAAAACAGTAGCGACCCAGATACCTAATTATTCCCCAAGGCAGTATGTAAAGCAAGCACGCTGATAACTCTGCTTCATAAACTTAAATCTCTTGCTATTCGTTTTAGGAACCGAGAAGGGAGAAGAACGCCACTGCTTCTTAACCTTTCTGAAGGTGATTCTTGGGTCAATAAAGCTAAGAGGTCTGAGACAGTCTGGATTGTACATCAGAAAGATAAGGATTTGTATCCTGGCTCAATAAGACATTGTTGTGTGACTTGAGAAAAATGCCTTGACCTCTCTGAATCTCAGCCTTGTATGGATAATACTCTTCCTCGTGGAAGTAACAAAATATGGATAAATTTCATGGCACACAACAGAGCTTGGAAAATGCTGGCCATGAAGTACCCACATTTTTTGGCTTGAAAAAGGCTGTTGTTGATTTGAGCACCACAGCTTTCCCAAATTTAGCCCTTAATTTTACTCCATTGTCACACTCCTTCTTCAATGAGTCTGATTTATCCCCAAATGTACCAAGACCTCTGACATAGGCAGCTGTTGTCTGGGTCTGAGGAGATGTAGCTACCATGCAGGACGTACTGATTGATGAAGGTGATGTGTCCTCACATGTCACACAAGTGTCAGCTTGCTCCTTTCTGCATTGCACTGAGTTCTACACGTACTCTCTTGCACTGGCTACTGTCTCTGCCTTCGTACTTGCTAGTCCTGAATTATGGTAGATTTATAAACCAGGTGGCTAAAGCTCAGCACAACCATGAACACTAGTGTCTGTCATGACCAAGAAAATCCATTGTCTACATTGTTCATATCTGTGAGGTCTATTTCCAGTGTTCTTACTTCTTGGCTAGGTCCTACATGGAGAAAATTTTCAAACGTCTGGGTTATGGGTAGAGAGGTGGAACTGCAACAGCATTTGCTACTTTGCATGCATGGAAGGGCTTTGGTCCTTTCTCAGTATTGCTCTTATAAAGCCCACAACCAAAAGCAGCGAAGTAAAGCTTATACCATAGTTTTTGGACCATAAGATGCACTTCCCCCCTCTCTGAAAAGTGTGTGTGTGTGGGGGGGGGGAATTAGGATGTGCCTTATGGTTGGATTGCTATTTTTACTGCTTTTCTTGTTTTACTGCTCTAAAAACTGGGTGCGTCTTATAGTCCAAAAAGTACGGTAGCTCATCATGAGGGGACATTAGGACAGGAACTCAAGCAGGAACCTGGAGGCAGGAGCTGAAGCAGAGCCATGGAGGAGTGCTGCTTCCTGTCCTGCTCCCCACGCCTTGATCAGTTTTGTTTCTCCTACAAACCTAGGACCACCTGTGCAGGGACAGCACCACCCACATGGTGCTCCTGTGGCCTTGTGGATGTTGTAGCCATACACTGTTGTCTGGGTGGGCCCTCTCACATCAATTATTAGTCAAGAGGACGCACCAGAGACTTATATACAATTTGATGGAGCCAGTTTCTCAATTGAGCTCCTTCTTCCCGAATGAAAATAGCTTGTGTCAAGGTGAAAAAACAAAACAAAACAACAACAACAACAAAACAAAACAAGACAAACCAAAGAACGAAACCTCACCAGAACACTTGTCTAGGTTTCTAGTTGCTTCCTCAGATCCAGTACTCCAGTCCGTGTGCCTCGATATCTTTCCATGGTGCTCTGGACATTCCATGTTTGCTGTAGTGGCTAAGCAGTTAACAGTACTAAGAGAGAGATTTAATGTAACTTATTTGTTTGGAGAAAGATAAACCTTTCCTAAATCACATTAACACAGTGTGAAAAAAATGCATCAATCTTTGAAGAAGATTTACTTCTCTTGGAAAAATTAAGATAAACAATGTAAGAGCATCTCTGCGATGGGATTTAAGGGCTGGGGAGGGGGGGCGCCACCTCATAACCAGGCACACTCGCCTTGCACTGACTGTGTGGAGCTGCTTCCAACTCAGGACGTTTTCAGTGAGAGAGCATGCAGCTCAGTTGTAGCGCAGTTCCATGGCCCCAAGTTATTGCCTTGACGTATAGATCAGAGTGGATAGAAGAGAGGGGGGCTGTGGTACTCAGGTAACTCAGGTAAAACCCTACAGTGAAGCCAGGATGTAAGTGGAGAGCTCTTACAGAAAGTCACATTAGAGTATGGGAATCACGGCACCCTCATGGAACAGAGGACTGTGTAGCCATAGAAACAAATGGGACCATACAACATGTTACTTAAACACAGCACATTTTATCACATCCAATGCTAGAAGGCATGGGAGCACCATGATGCTTACATTTAAAGATAACAGATAGTCAAGCCAAGCTGTGGTTTGTGTGATATTCAGTCACTGAAGGGAGTTCTAAGGTGTCAGTGTTCCTGTTCCAGTGTTCTGTGTAGCTAAGCCACTGTGATCAGAAGGTCAGGTGAGGGGTATTCAAAGTGATTTGGCTTATCGGGACAGCACCCCATTGTGAGCAAAACAGCATTTGCATTGAGAAGCACAGGGCCCTCTTGTGAGAAAAAACTCAAAGCTTCAGAGGCTTGAAGTAGCCCTTTCCAGTCCCTGCTCTCACGTGTGTCACCTTCACTTTAGGACTGTGACCGATGCACCAGCCATCACCAGAACTGGCCAGAGGAAGATAAAAAGGATTGAGACAGAGCTGGTATCGACTTAAAACTCCACTCAGATGCTTTCAGTCACAATTTATTTGCTGGCTAAGCTGACTTCCCACAGCCCTGTGGTGTGTGTGTGTGTGTGTGTGTGTGTGTGTGTGTGTGTGTGTGTGTGCATGCACACATGCGCAATTCTACAAAGTGGCCAGAAAGAAAACCAGAATAAACATGGGCTTGCTAAAGTGACCGTTTAGAGAAAAACTCCGTACCTGTAAAGGGCTGGAAGGCAAAGAGGAGACTCTTATGTAGATCATGGAGATGGCCATATAATCATCGCAAGCATTTGAGGAAGCCATGGAATGTTGTGAACTCTAAGGAGAATGCGGTGGAAATGAGGAAGGGTGCGAATCACAGATCTGTATTCTTGAGCTGGAGAGAAGATGGCTCAGACCTTAAGAGCACACGTTGTCCTTTTCTGGTAACTCAAAGCTGCCTATACCTACATATCCAGAGTGTCTGATGACTTCTTCTGGTCTCTGGAGAGGATACTTGTACTCATAAACACACACCCATGCACACACACATGTGCATACACACATACACACATACACACTCACATACACACTCACACCCATGCACACACACATGTGCATACACACATACACACTCACACACATGCACACACACATACACACTCACACACATGCACACACACATGTGCATACACACATACACACTCACACACACGCACACACATACACACTCACACACATGCACACACACATACATAAATCTTGAAAAGTATGAGCCCCAGTTAGGGGTATATTGGTTTTTAATCTCTAGATTGTGACCAGAGCTTGGAATAGTGGGGTGAAGGAGTTGAAAAAAATTTCAGAACAGAGAGTAGACAGTCCCCAAGATGGGAAGCATAAGAAGTGCCACCAGCACCCAACTCAGGTGGAAGTCTGTGTGCCACTTAGTGCTAAGCATGGAGGTCTGACCCCTCACTGGCCATCTCTGTCCAGAAATTCAGGTCCTCAGGAGCCAACTGACCGGTGGGATGGCCTAGACCAAGATCATGGGGCAGAGATCTGGTTGGAGAGAGAGAGCCTCTCACTTCTCCCGGATCAGCAGAGCCAAACAAATGAGAGATCCCCATAGGAGCTGGGGAGTGAACTGCACGCACTACATGTAATTAAAATCTAATTACATCAGACTCAGACATGAAGCTGTGTTGGCTCCTGATGGTGATGGGTCTATTTTGAGACAGGAGCCAAGGGAAACAATTCAGCATCTGGACACTGGAATTAGAATTCTAAGTGTGGAGAAGCTGCTATTTCAATTATTTGAGGATGCCAGGGTCTATTTTAAAGAAATGGAATGTTTTGATCAAGGAAGCATGGTTTAATATATAGTTTAGACCACCAGCTATTATATCTCTCTATACCAGAATGGCAAACTCAGAACCAATTGCTATTTTTGAAAAAATGCATCAACTTTTTGAAGGAAGTTTGAGACATTTCTCTGAGGTAAAATAATGTACAAATGCTGCTTAACTCAGAGAATAGACATTTGAAAAGTCTCATTTTAGTTTCACGCCATCTTACTTCTGTGACAGAGACAAACTCTTCACCTCCAGAAAGAGGTGAGATAAAAAAAAAACAAAAACCAAAACCAAACAAGCCCAACCACATGCTGTTCCTTTTCTTCTATATTGTAGAATGCAATAGGAGATGGGTGAGTACACACCAGCGATTGAGTGTAAATGTTTAGCTAGCCATGGCAATCCTTGGATAATAGATATTTCAACACCAGGAAAATATATTGTCACTTACACTCAGAGATAATGCCACCAGCCTTTCCCAGGAGCAGTACCCATTTCCAGTAATGATGAAGAACTGACAGAGTTGTTCCGTATGGATATCTTATGAAAACACCCAACTGGCCGACAGTGAAGACTGTTTTTAAGGTTAAACCCATTTCTTCACTAGAATGCTGAGCTGTGATGTAAGTTCAGGGACACTGTGATTCAGTTAAGTTATATCCTTTCACTTTTCATCTGAGTAATTCGTTAACTCAGGTAGAGAACCTACTGTGTGCTAAGCGTAGTGCCAGGTGCTGACGTACAAGCCAGCACCAGGCAAAGACATCATGGGGGCATCTGTGAGTTGCAGTGGAGAAGGTGCTGAAAGCTGCCATGATTGAACTGATGCTCCTGGGAAAGAAAACAGTGACTGAAAATGCGTAGTCTTGGCCAGGAGGCTGGAGTGAGGGTAGAGTCGGAGGAAGTCAATTGTTGAGAGCTAGAAATAGTAACCAAAGGCAAAGATATTTTCAAGAAGCAATGCAGGGGCAACAAAAACTGCAAGGAAATGAGAAATTTACATAAAATCTGTGCAATGCTGCATTATTGTGTTCTCATTATTTTTTTTACAGTCTCACAATTACTAGTCTAGAAAAAAGTTTACTTATTGTTAAAAATATCTTTAAAAAGTGTATGCAGGACTCCTGGTGGAGTCCCACCTACAAAAACCTGGACCTAAGATCTTCCCTGCTACAAGATGTGCAGGGGTAAAGATAGAGCAGAGATTGAAGGAACGTCCAATCTTAGACTCACACCACGGGAGAGGACACCCTCTAACTAGATAAGACTCCTAGAGGTGGAAGAGGAACACCAACTCACCCACAAAAATTTACCCTGCCTACAGAATGTGCAGGGATAAAGATAAAAACAAATGGAGCAGAGACTGAGGGACTGACCAAGCTATGCTTGGCCTAACCCAAGACCCACCCCATAGGAGAGAGCCAATCCCTGACACCATAAATGATACTTTGTTATGCCTACAGATAGGAACCTAGCAGAGTTGTCCTCTGAGAGGCTCCGCCCAGCAGCAGTTTGAAACAGATGCTGAGACTCACAGTTAAAAATTGAGCGATGCATAGACAGTCTTGTGAAAAAGTGTGTGTGCGTCAGGGTGGGGGGTGGGGTGGGGTGGGGTGGAGAAGGACCTAGAGGTGACAGGAGCTCCACAAGAAGACCAACAGAACCAACTAGCCAGGGCCCAGAGGGGCCTTGTGGAGCCTCAGGCACCATCCAAGGACCATGCATGGACTGAACCTAGGTCCCCTACACAGATATAGCCAATGGGCAGCTGAGGCTTCATGTGGGTCCTCTAGTAAGGGGAGAGTAGATGCTCTCTCTGATGTGGACTCTGTTGCTTGCTTTTTGGTCACTTATTCCTGGCAGGGCCGCCTTGCCAGGCAACAGGGAAGATGACGTGCTCAGTCCTGATGCAACTTGATGAGCTAGGGTGGGTGGGTAATGGGGGTGGTGGTGGCCTCCATTTCTGAGGAGTAGAAAAGGAAGGATGGGGAAAGAGGGAGGGATGATGGGACCTGGAAGGGAGGAGGGAACAGGCTATAATCAGGATGCAAAGTAAATAAATACATAAGTAAATAAATAAATAATTATGTACATGTGTGCTGTGGGCATGACTGTGTGCATTCATGTGCAAGCCAGAGTGTCACTTCTCAGGACAAAGGACTTGGGGTTCATTGATATGGCTGGGCTGCCTGGCCAGTGAGCCCCAGGGATCTGCTTGTAGTTTGCTTCCTGAGCAGTGAGGGTTACAAGTGCATGCCTCCAGCGTTGTCTTCTTTTACATGGGCACCGGCCGGGGATAGAACTCAGGTCCTCATGCTTCTGCAGCCAAGACTTTACCAACTTAGCGTCTCCGCAGACCCTGCCAGGAAATCTAAGTCCCATCGAGAGCCAGGAGACTGACATGTTGGAGGCTTCTCCACCAGACTATTTGGCCAAAGAGAAAACTTCCCTTTGAGACAGACAGGAGCTGTAAACTCTGGCTTGGTTAGTATAGAGCAGAGAGGTGGATCGGGTGGGTTGAGAAGTACCCGCCTCATCTGAAGGTACCCAGTGAAAACCCCCGTTCCCTACCGTGCTGTACTTTGGGTTCCACTGTTCTTCTGGCTCTTTTTAAAGGTTGTCTTAGAAATGTTGTTAAGAATATTCTGGTGGCACTCAGAGGAAGGACAGCAGGTTGCCAAGAAGAGACTTGATACCCTATGAGCATATACAGGAGGAGGTCCCCCTCAGGAACAGTCATAGGGGAGGGGAATAAGGGGAAAATGGAGGGAGGGAAGAATGGAAGGATACAAGGGATGGGATAAACATTGAGATGTAACAAGAATAAATTAAAAAAAAAAAAGAATATTCTAAAATCGAATCCTGTCCGTTCGTAAACCCCTTAAGGCTCAAAGCCTTAGAGAAGCTCTGAACAGAATTGTGATGCATATGAACTTGGATGTCAGAGATAAAAACTGAGGGATATGAAAGTGGGAAGCTACGCTTGACTCAGCAGATGGCTGAGAGCACCACGGATTTATCTGGATTCTTCAGAGTTTGAGCTAAAGTCACTCTTCTCCACCTCACTCAGAATACATTTAGTGATCAGACTCCCATAGTCACTTGGGAATGTCACAAACTGCTTCTGTCCTGGAGGGCTTCATCACCTTTCCCCAGGCAATAGGCTGTGAATCCTAATTCTGGCCTTTGGCCACTCTGCTGCTGTCAATCACAGAGAAAGGAGGAGCTTGCCGAGGACTGACAGTGAGGTCGGATTCCTGCTGTATACATTCAGGGTTCCTAAGAGAAGCCTCGAAATGGCGCTCCCGGGCAAGAGTCTGAGTTAAGGGACCTCTATAGGGTTAGCCTTATCTATTTGCATCCCCCCTCCCAGCCCTGACTCCACTACCTGGGGCCCTAATAGGATATGGTTAGAGAGGACACTTCCCTTCTCATGGGCCTTTTCAGGGTACCCATCTGAATGCTTCTCTGGGCTTTTGTGGCTCTGCAACAACAGGATTTCAATTAGTGTACTAGGATACTACCCTTCAATCTGGCCTTTGTGTCCTTGAAGGTTAGTCAGGAATTGCACGCAGCATGTAACCACAGAGATGGAATCCTCGCCTTGCCTTAGAGCAGGGCTTCCAGATTTGGCAAATGACAACACAGACACCACGGCTCTGAGCAGATCCCGAGACGGGTGACGTCATGCCTGCAGTGCTGTGGAGGACCCCCTACCCCCAATCTATCACAGCTTCCCTTTCCTGGACCCTGCATTCTTCACCTTATAAGACTCTTAGAGATGGTAGCAGAGAGCTAAGGAAAACAGGCCTGGGAGGGTGCTTACTGAAGGTGAGTGGTTTCTGTCAAAATGACAGAGGTACTGACAAGGGATTCTCAGAAATGCTGTGCCAGCAGGACACACTGTCAGATCAGGAGTCTAGGGTCACCCAGAGGTCAGGTGCTTAAAACTAATTGAGTGCACACACGGTAATGGTCTCACAACAAGGGACTTTGAAGTAAAAGACTTTTAGTTTAACTCAGTTCTTTGGCTTTGACATGGAGGCATTTTCTCCAGCTGTGAATTTACTGGACAGATTCTAAAAGCAAAATTCAGCTGTAGCATCCTTGGTGTGTTGGACTATGCTGTTTTACAATGTTGTTGTTTGATGCGGGGGAGAGAGAGAGAGAGAGAGAGAGAGAGAGAGAGAGAGAGAGAGAGAGAGAGAGAGAGAGAGAGAGAGAGAGAGAGAGAGAGAGAGGAGAGAGAGGAGAGAGAGGAGAGAGAGGAGAGGGGAAAGGGGAGAGGAGAGAGAGAGAGAGAGAGAGAGAGAGAGAGACAGACAGACAGACAGACAGACAGACAGACAGACAGACAGACAGAGAGGAGATAGAGGGGGGAGGGAGAGAGATCAGAGAGCTAAGACATGGAGTGGCTTTTCTCCTTCCAGTCCTTGGTCATCAGGGTTGGATGGCAAAGGCTTCACCGGCTGAGGCACTCAGGTCCTAAGCTACTTCTGTTTGGCTGTAAAATTAGTAAAATGGGGAATGCCCCATTGGCTACTGACTTGATCTGAGTAAGTCAGTATAGATTTTTGGTTTCAGACCTGAAGAGAATGGGAGAAACTGCTTTAAGGAAGGTGAGTTGGAAAGCCAAAGCTGCCGCTGCTGTTCAAAATCTACAGCTCTGCCATCCACTCATTGGACTCTGCTATTTGCTCTTTCAAGGAACTTGCCACTTGGAAGCTGAAGTGCATTTATGCTAGAAAGGACAGAAACAGCTTGAGTATGGCATGTCACTGCAGGATCACGTCCATATGTTCTAACGCAAAGTGTTCTGTGTTGGCATAGCCTGTCATTGCTTAGGAGAGCCAAGCACTAATGTGGGCAGAATGAATGATGGAACAGAGTGTCTCCAGAAATGTTCGGAGATAAATAGCTGACAGTTGACTTTCTGGCAAGAGCCCGTATCTAAGCGTTTAGCTGAATATTAATCAAGCACATGCTATAAGCCAATGCTCAGAAGTTGAGATGGATCCTTTCTGCGTACATTGCTGGCTAGTGGAGCATAGGTCTATAGAATACCTCACCTCCAACAAATCTCTTAGTTGCCTGTGTTGGTTTTTTTTTTTTTTTTTTTTTCGGTAGAGAGAAGAAAAATTACAGTGCAGCAACTTTTATCTACAATGTAAAGATTTGGAATATCCTCAGAATAAACAATATGGGATTGATTAGTAATTTTGGGTTTTTTCTTATTGCTGTGAAGAGACACCATGACCACATTTTAACTCTTATAAAGGGAAGCATTTAATTGGGTTGGCTTACAGGTTTAGAGGTTTAGTTCATTGTCATCTTGGGAGAAAGCATGGCAGCGCGAAGGCCGATGTGGTGCTGGAGAAGGAGCTGAGAACCAGGCAGCAGGAAGAGAATGTGAGCCTCTGGGCCTGGCTCGAGCTTCTGAAATTTCAAAACCCACCCACAGTGGACATCTTTCCTGCAACAAGGCCACACCTACTCCAGCAAGGCCACACCTACTCCAACAAGGCCACACCTCCTAATAGTGCCACTCCCTATCAGCCTATGGGGGTCATTTTCATTCAAACCACCACAAATAGCAAAGGGAAAAATTATTTCACCTATCTAGTTTGCTATTATTTAAATGCATTTACTGTGAGCAAAGCATAACACTTAATTAAAAATTACATATATATATATATATATATATATATATATATAGTGTGTGTGTGTGTGTGTGTGTGTGTGTGTGTGTATAGGAGTGTGAACATCATATCGTCAGAAGGCAAGATAGTTTCTGGAGATTGAACTCGGGTCACTAGGCATGGCAGTGAGCACCATCACCTCCTGAGCATCTCACTGGCCCTGAGGCACACTCCAGAGAAAGAAATCTAGTCATTACCATTAATGTTGCCATTTTGTTGGGATCTAGAGTCACCTAGAGATCAAGCCTCTTTGCCTGCCTGTGAGGGATCATCTAGGTTAGAGCAATGAAGGTCTGGGATGGATGGTTTCACATCCACTTGACACAAGCTGAAGCCACTGGGGAGGAGGAAACCCCATTTAAGAAAATGCCTCCATAAGATCAGGCTGTAGGCAGCCTGTAGGGTATTTTTGTAATTAGTGATTGGTGGAGGCCATGATGGATGGTGCCTTCCTGGGGCTGGTGGTCCTGGGGTCCATAAGAAAGCAGACTGAGCAAGCCATGGGGAGCAAGCCAGTAAGGAGCCACCCCTCTGTGGCCTCTGCATCAGCTCCTGCCTCCAGGTTCCTGTCCTGCTTGAGCTCCTGTCCTGACTTCCTTTGATGATGGGACAGTGCTGTGGAAGTGTAAGCTGAGTAAACCGCTTCCTCCCCAGTTGCTTTGGTCGTGGGTGTTTAATCACATCAGTGATAACTATAACTAGCATGGGGTGGGAGGACTTGCCCACCCTGTGTGGTACCAGCTCGTGCTTCTTCCTGACTGTGGACGCAGTGTGTCCGGGTGTCTCACGTTCCCACTGCTGTGCCTTCTCTGGCATGATGGACCGTAGTCTTGAACTGTGAGCAAGATAAACCCCCCTTTCTTACGTTGTCTGCATTTAAATCTTTGGCCTCAGCAGGAAGGAAACACTTAGTACACTTAGCATAGCACCCAACCTGCAGACAAATGCTCACAAGCTTAGGACGATTGGCTCAGAAAACAGCACCCTCCAGGCCTGGATTTTAAAAGTAGCACTGAAATAGTATTTTTAAATCATGTATCAGCTGGGCATGGTGGCGCAGGCCTGTAATCTCAGAGCTCAGGGAGGCAGAGGCAGGCAGACATTGTAAATTCATGGCCAGCCTGGTCTACAAAGCCAGTCCAGGGGAGCCAAGGCTACACAGAGAAACCCTGTCTCAGAAAAGCAAAAACAAAGCCAAACAAAAACCCAACCGAATAAAACTCAAAAAATCACGCATTACTGTGTTGTAGCTTTTTAAAATTACCTAGGCCCAAATCAGACAGTAAGACCAGATGTCTGGCTTCCGGAAGGACAAACGAGTCTGCTAGATGTTAAGCAAAACACTGTAAACTCAGTCAATGCACTAAACACACAGCCATGCCATAAGTCTGGGAAAGTAAGCTGTGAATCTTCATGTTTAATGCTGATCTTACTAAAGATAGTGGCTCAGTATGTTTAGGTGGTATTGAAGATGATGAACTATTTAATTTAAATGCCAAAATTTACATTATGCAGTTTACATTAAAACCAATATTTCATAAATGCACTTTTCCCTTTCCAGTTATTTATTTAATCACTTTACAGCCTGATACTAGCCCCTTCCCTCTTGACCAAGCCCCATCATCACACCCCTTCCTCCCCCCCTTCCCCCTCTTCTTCTCAGAGAAGAGGAAGCTTCCCAGGGGTATCACCCACCCTGGCACCTCAAGTCACAGCAGGACTAAGTGCATCCTCTTCTTCTGAGGCCCAGGAAGGCAGCCCAGCTAGGGGAAAGGGATCCAGAGGCAGGCAACAGAGTCAGAGGCAGCCCCTGCTCCAATTGTTAGGGGACCCACATGTTGACCAGGCTGCACATCTGCTTCATATGTGTTGGAGGGCCTACGTCTTGGCTGTGGGTCTCTGCATCTCACAAATGCACTTTGAAAACATTATTAAAGGTTAGTATTCCTGGCAGTCTTGTTTCTTGGTATTCATAATCCAAGTTATTTATCATTCTGTGGTGAAATTTTTATTGTAATATGAGAATAACATTTAAACTCCTGGGCATTTTATATAAGCAAAATGTACAGATCTCTCAGGTTTTGAAAATTCATTGTTATCTTTAGTATTCCTAAAACCAGGCTGTGTTTATATATATGATAATTTTTTTATATTCTGAATCCAAGGCCTCAATCAGGTTGTAGTTGAGAACATTAGTGTCCACGGCATTAGTGAATCTAGATACTTTTCCCTTTGACACTCACTTTACCCAGGACAGCCGGTTAGACTAGGTAAAGCTCCTAGACCTGCTCCTCATAGACTGTATAAAACCACCATGGATTCTAATGTGGAATTGTTTCCACAAGGAGAGACTGCACTTACAGACATTCCTTCTCTGTGTCTGAAGGGAAACGGTGGGCGCTACGCAGGTATGAGATTGCTGAGGGAGCATTCAGTCACAAGTCTCAGTCCCAGTCAGTGAGTATACGTACCTACATGATCCCAGTGTGTGCTGGAGGTGGTTACTCAGCACGCAGCACAGCTGAGACCACTCACAATGGCCACAGCCAACCTTCTAATCAACACAAAAATACATGTACTCTGGTGCCTCACATTTGACCATGTCCCCTGGAGGGGGAGACCTGGTGGCACTCAGAGGAAGGACAGCAGGTAACCGAGAAGAGACCTGATACCCTATGAGCATATACAGGGGGAGGTAATCCCCCTCAGGAACAGTCATAGGGGAGGGGAGTAAGGGGAAAAGGGGAGGGAAGGAAGAATGGGAGGATACAAGGGATGGGATAACCATTGAGATGTAACAAGAATAAATAATAAAAAATTAAAAAAGAAAAGAAAAGAAAAAAAATACTGATATGTTCTTGGGAGTGGTGTTAAGATGTAGAGTAAATGTATGGCAAATTACTGAAAAAATAGTCTGAAAAAATTAGAACAAAACCTTAAAGCAAAGGGAAATGTAGCCGAATTCCACGGTATACTTGCGAAGTGTAGTTGAGCATTTTATGGCCACAATACGATGACTTGATACATGTACAAGTTACAGCACACAGTAATCAAAATGGAGCAGTAGGAATGTCTCTTCAGACAGCAACCACTGCCAGGGGTTGGAACCTTCACCTTCTAGTAATTTTGAAATATAACATTGCTCTTTTCCTCCTGTACCTATCCAACTCTGCTATCGGGAAGTATCACTAATTTCTCATCCCTGTGTTTTTGGTACCATTATTGGACTTCTGATTTCTCCTTCTCAGGCTCTACTGTAAATTCCCCCAGTCCTTTCAGTCTTGTTCTGTGCTGGCTTCTTTCACTTAGAACAGTGCTCTGCAGTTCCATCCATGTTGGGGCTAACAGAAGGGCTCCATCACGTACGTATGCAACACTTTCATTCATCCACCAGACATCCGAGTTGAGTCCATATTTTACCCCTAGTGACCACAATAAGCATCAGAGTACAGCTGTCTCTTAGGTGTAAGTTTTTCTCATTTCCTTAAATGTGTTCCCAATAGCGGAATTAATGATTTTAGATTTTTTAAAAAAAATTTAGATCTTTTGAGGAATTTTTATGTTGTTTTACATGAAGGAGAGACATGTCTATCCTCAGCTACAGTGCATAAGGGCTTCTTTCCCTCTGTACACTCACCAGCATTTCATTATTTGTTTTTCTGCCTTTTTAATGATAGCTGTAAGAGAGGAAAAAGACTGTGGGTAAGTTGCTGAGGAAATGGACTCCCTTAGGGCTAAGATAGAATAAATGTAGGACGGTACATTAGGAGAGGAGATATTATAGACATCAGCATCCATCCACATTTAACTGTGCGTTAAACTGGCTCAGGCCGGGACGCGTTGGTGTAAGAAGGGGTGACGGAGTGGTCGAGATCATATAACACCTCCATTTTAGGTGAATAATACATGCAGGTGGTTATACATACCAGCTTCCAACATTCAGATTTATTTTCCACACTGTGTGAATAAGACATTTCTGGGTTTTGGCTCTGGTTGAAGAATCTATGATCTTTGAAAAAAATGTATTTATTTTTTATTCACTTTATTTACATCCTATCCCCATTTCTCCTCTTCTCCCAGCCTCACTCTCTGTTTTTTATAAACATTTTGAAGCAGGGGTGTATTTTCGTGGTTACACATTTTTTCATACAATTCATAATACAGGATGCAGTGTAATAATGTCATCAGTTTTGAACAATCATTCATAAGTCATTAGACTGGTATCAGTGCATGTGCCCTCTTTATCAAAGGCCAATGTTCTCTCATTATGCCAAACATCTGTGGGGTTTGTTTTTTGTTTTTGTTTTTTGTTTTTGTTTTTAGCTCTTCCACCACTATCTGGAGCTTACTTAAACACTTTATTTGTAAGCCATAATATGAACTATGATTAATTATTATCCATGTTTTTATTAACAAGTGGAATGGAACTTAGTGATAAACTTGCTTGAATGACCCTTGGTTGTACTTCAAGTTAAGGGTCTCCTAGCAACATAGTTACATCTGAAGAGTTCTTGATGAGAAAGTAAAAACAAAGGCAGAGTCTTCCAAAACAATGAGAAGAAAGAGAAAAGGAGAGGGGCGGGGCTGCAATTAGTTACTCCTGACAGGGACATCAGACCCATTCCAGGAGGCTCTCCCTTGAGTAGGGGTCATAGCCTCGGGTTCTGTAGTAACATTTGTCACACAGACTCTACTGGAGGGGTCGTGACAGGCATATACCCAAGATATGCCCCACCATACAACAAAAACACTCGCTTAACTATGTTAATAGTAGCTTTATTCATAATAACCAGAATCTGGAAATAACCTAGATGTCCCTCAACTGAAGAGTGGATAAAGAAACTGTGGTACATTTACACAATGGAGTACAACTCAGCTATTAAAAACAAGCAAATCATGCAATTTGTAGGCAAATGGATGGAGCTAGAAAAGATCATTATGAGTGAGGTAACCCAGACCCAGAAAGACACACATGGTATGTGTTCACTTATAAGTGGACCTTAGCCATATAGTACAGGATAAACATAGAACTATGCACAGGCCCAAAGAAGATAAGTAACAAGGAGGACCCAAGGGAGGATGCTCAAATCTCACTCAGAAGGGGAAATAGAAAAGATAAAAGGCCTGCAGAGAAAAGAGAAACCGTGGGTGGGGGCATCTCTGTGACAAGCTGGAGACCTAAGTCAGTGTAGGTTCCAGGGAGACTATGAGGAAGACTCTGGCAGAGACTCCCAGTAGCAGAGGCCACAGCATGTGAAGAGGACACCCTCTAATTAGATGCGATCTTTAATTTTAGTGTTCAAGTATTTCCAAGTCTCCAGCGGAAAGTCCCCTTGGCTGTAGTTCCTGATACAACATCCCGCTTTCTATGTAGGGGCAGAGCTTTGAGCGTTTTCCCTGTGCATTTTATGTGGGCCCAGCTACATCCCGGTAGTGTTTATCTTGCTGCTTGTGTTTCTCTTGTTGCTCACAACTTGATTTTCTAAAGAACCGAAACTGAATTTCTGAAACTTCCTAATTTTTACATATCTATCTCGGGCAGTGTATTTCTGAAACAAAAGTTATACTCCGCAGCTGGAACATGAGGGGCACAGCTTTGTCTTTGCTCAGGAACCTTTTCTGCTTATGGTTTTGAGCTGCACTTGCCACGCTAGCTGAAGTCCTGCAGAACATTCAGATGCACAGGTGTTTATAATTTACCTGCTGGCTCCTCCGCTGGCAGATGACAAGGGTAGCTCTGCCTATTTTTTTTCTTTTTTATTGATGCCGCTATGACAAGTGCCTTCATACACATGATTACTAAGCACATAAATTATTTGGCTTTACACAACATCTGGTTGCCTTCAGGGCCACTGAAGACCACGTGGCTTCTTGGGATTACACTAGAAGGTAAAGTGAGTTATGTTCTCGGTTCCTAAGCTCCTTCAAGTTCTTCTCTTCTCTTTCGAGTCTGATTTTCTGCTGCTTAAGCCAACCTTAGCTTTCTCAGTCCCATGTCAGAGTTTCTGGTCATCAGTGAAGCAAGAAAGCTGGTAGCTGAGAGTGTGGTGGTTGGTCATAAAGAACAGCTCTAGCGTGAGCCCCCTGTAGGGAAAATTACACCTGTTTTTATTACATGGCATTATTTGTCTGCCTCAAGTAAATTTTTTAAAAAAACTACATTTCAGGCCACTTGGCTGAAGTTCTTGTTACCTACCCACATTAAAAAAAATGATTCTAAAAGAAACAATAAGGGGTTTTCAGATGAGGAGAACCCTTGCAAACAGCAGCTACAAAGCCAGTGAGTTTTGTGTTTGCCCAGTGATAGAATCAGGGAAGCAGTGGGAGTTTAGGAAGGAGGGAAGTTTGAGCTTTAGGGATTTGCGGAAATGCAATGATCTGCTTGGCTGCACCCTAGCGCAGTTCAGTCCTCCACACACACAGCTGCTACCTGCTTTAACAAGAGGGTGGACAGTCATGCGCCCTAGGGCTTCACAGCACGAATTCTGTGGCACACAGACCTCCCCTGATGGGTGTGGACCGTGATAGTGCTAACTGTTGTTCTTAGGAGATAGGGAGCCAGCTTCCACTTCCTTGTGAGCCTCACAGCAGTTCTTAAGCAGATGCCCATGTATAAATCATTATGCACGACTTCAAGCTTGCCATCTCCAGGGTGATGTTTCTAAACCAGGTTGAGCTGAATGCTAGATCCTATTTCCAGATAGGATTCCAGGGGCTTCTCACATCAGGTCTCAGCACTTAGAAGAGGGGCTGAGAGTAGTTGGGGTGGCTGAGAGTTCATACGACCAGTGTCTCCTCTCATTCATTAGGCCTCATACTTGCTAACCCAATGCCTTCATGGGTCTCCTGAAATGCATTAAGTAGAAATGCAAGTTGTACAGGAATTCCACTGGATGACAATACTGTGAGATAGTGTTAGATCACATGAAAGGATGGACTTCTACAATCTTTCACTCTCACTCTCTCTCTCTCTCTCTCTCTCTCTCTCTCTCTCTCTCTCTCTCTCTCTCTCTCTCTCTCTCTCTCTCTCTCACACACACACACACACACACACACACACACACACACACACGGGGTCTGAGGCAGTTATACCCATTGCAATTTTCAACTCATTAAGTCATTTGTCTTTTCTTTGTCTCCTCTGCTTGATGGCTTGAATGGATAATCTGTAACAGTTTAGTTTGTAATAGATTAGAAGCTTTGTACTGATTAGTGTGTAGTGCATGGGCTGTCATGGAGAGATGTTATTAGAAGTGCTTCAAAACTCATGAAAAAGCTTTGATTACTTCAGAATATTTTACTGGTAACCCTCTACAATGTGACAGATCGCCAGTGCAACACAGTCCAATAATTGGATATTACCTTCATTCTTTTCTGATTTACTCTACTACAGAATAATCATATTTATAGATTGACTTTCTTAGCCTATGCAAATCCACAGTCAATATTTGTTATGATCCTATTCATATCTATATTTATATTATTCCAAGTTCTAGCATTCATCTTACTTTCACATACCTACTTTTGTGCTTCCACAAGACTTCTCTGAACCACTGATTCATGCTGGCTAACTGGGGGAAGGAGCAGGAGCTAATTGTAACAACAACAACAACAACAACAACAAACCAACAACAACCAAAACAAAGAAACATGACTCAAAAGTAAAAGACAAGCACGAGAACACAGTAGCCAAAGCTAGCATGTCCTGCTACCTAAATCTCACTTGAGATAAAGGGACCTGGCTGAGACTCACAGGACAGTGTAACACTGAGGCAGTTAATAATGATGAAACTAACTTACTGCCTGTGGTCATAGCTCAATGTATTGACAAGTTCCTAACATAGCCACACAAAATAGCTTCCTTGGCCCCTTTCCTCTGAAGTCTTCCACTGACCAGCAATGATTTGACAGACGTGCCAGGAGGTCCTGCTAAAGCCCTGGATCAAGGCCCTCAGTTTATGTTACATAAACCAAAGGGTCCGAATCCTGGCCATGCATCCTAAACACTGGGAAGCTTCTAAAAATACAAATCTCTAGACTTCAACCTCCTCACTTGGTCTGAAATGTAAGTGGAATTCAGCCACTGTTGGAAGGTGCCTGCTTGCAGGTGTGTCTGTAGAAGAGAGCGGGCTAAGCATTGAGACAAATGCTTTTTGTCAGCCTGGATAGATACACAGGTATATTACGCTTGGGCCAACATCCTTCCTACTCAGATGAAATGCACTTTGTTTCAGAGACTATGCCACAACAAATGTACTTAGTTGCCATCTGCATATTGCAACTGTAGAATGTGCCATTGTTTCTTTTGCCTGAATAAAAATTACATATTTCTTTTTAAAGGTCTGTTTTAGTTTTTTGGTGTTTTTTTTTTTGTTTGTTTGTTTATATCTATAGTTTCTAACTTTGAAATTGTTTCATATTGCCTTTCAAATTTTGTTCTTTTTTTCTGGCTAGGGAGACTATCAGAGTAGTTTGAGAGAGAGAGAGAGAGAGAGAGAGAGAGAGAGAGAGAGAGAGAGAGAGAGGAGAGAATTCATAAAAACCACCTCCCAAAACTGTGTCTTCTAAAGAAAGGAGTGTGCCCTTTGGAGAACATATGACTTTATAAAAATCAGGGTCTATAATGTATTAGTACCTGAGTGGTAAGTGAGAGAGATGTTCTGAGGATGGTAAATGAATGGGCTTTGTGGTTTTGAGGGGCTCCGCCCACAGGTCATGGCTTAATGGAGCCTTAGATGTTGACTGTTGTATTAGTTAGTTTTCTGTTGCTGTGATAAAATGCCCCAACAAAAGCCATGTACGGGATAAAGAGTTTATTTTGACTCACGTTTCCAGTGGACACAGTCCGTCAGGGTGGGGAGGACACAGCAGCAAGCAGGGAAGGCATAGCGACAGATAGGGAAAGCACTGTTGGGGGAGGCTTGCTAGTCACCTTGTATTTATAGGTTTCCATAAGCAGCGGGCAGGAAGTGGGGTTGGGTTATAAAACCTCAAGACACACAACCAATGACCCACTTCCTCCAGCAAGACCCCACCTCCTAATGGTTCCACTATCTTCTCAAACTGGGCCACTTGCTGGGGACCAAACATGTGTTCAAACATGTGAGCTTATGTAAGACAGTCGACATTCAGGCCACAAGAGGTATTATTTGGGTAAATGGTTAGTAAAAGAAGGCTTTGTTTTTGGCATGATATGGATAAAAGCCCAGAAGATATGATCGTTGTATATGAGGATGATATAGCTGAGAAAATGTGTGTACACACACACACACAGATACAAGACATACATACATATAACAAATACACACACACACACAGAAAATACATACATACATATATACATACATATATAAATACATACACACACAATACACACACACACACAGAAAATACATACATACATACATATATACATACATATATACATACATACACACACAATACACACACACACACACAGAAAATACATACATACATATATACATACATACGTACACACACACACACAGAAAATACATACATACATATATACATACATACACACACAATACACACACACACACAGAAAATACATACATACATATATACATACATACATACATACACACACAACACACACACATACACACAGAAAATACATACATACATATATACATACATATATACATACATACACACACAATATACACACACACACACATATATCTCCAAGTGCAAGGACAGCATGCAATTGGAACCACTGACCTCAAGGAATTCAGATGTTCGCCAAACATTGTTGGTGGAATTGAGGATGTTGGGACAAGCAAACTTCACTGAACCAAAAGGCTCAGTTGGTTAGGTTTGGAAAGTACAGTGTTTTTTAAGGAGTCCTGGGGCATGGTTGAAGCTAAGAGTTGAAAAAGAACTGCACAATGTGAGGCCTGTCAGGAGGAGGAGGTGGAGGAGGAAGAGGAAGAGGAGGCGGTGGTGGTGCAGGTATTTGTTGGGTGTAGTAGGCCAGTCAGGCCTTTAGTGTGCGTCCTTATGGGATGGATGTTCCACATTATGCACTAATGTGTTGGGACTCCGCACTGGAAACCCATAAGGGTGCCACGAGACACTTGAGCCCAAAGAGGCAGTTGCATCTGTTGCACACCACATAAGCTATAGCCAGGTTGCTTACACCCAGTCGCTTAGTAACCAGAGCTAGTTGGAATCCTTTTTGGCCAGAGGGCATTGGAAAGAATGATTGAGATACAAACTTCCTATGAACTGAGCACATTTGGGATTCTCTGTTTAAGTGTGACAGGCATACCTTAAAGAAGATGTGGACCAGGTTTGCATACCTCAAAGATGGCTCCAACAAGGCCAAAGATGGCCTTCCAACTGAAGGTCAAGAGAAAGACACCCACACACACACTCTTTTTTTTTTTCTTTTCTTTTCTTTTTTTTTTTTTTTTTAGATCTAGCAGAGGTGCTGATTATTAACCAGTTTATTGAGACCAAAAACTTTTTCCTGACATGTTCCCCAGGGATGATATGAAGTCAGATCTAATGTGCCTGCCATAAGTTGGGAAAAGGCATTAATTGAACAATTCTGCCCTAACTGAACAATTCTCCATCTTATGCAGAGTCTTTGGTTCTCTCTCTCTCTCTCTCTCTCTCTCTCTCTCTCTCTCTCTCTCTCTCTCTCTGTGTATGCTCACACATGCATTCATGTGTGTATGTGGGTGTCTGTGTGTCTGTGCCTTTGTTGGGAGCAGAGGCGAAAGGTAAACATCAATAAGTTTACCAATATGTGGTACCTAGATGCTAACTTGGCTAGGCTGGTTTCCCAGTGAGATGCTGGACCAGCCTGTCTGTATCACTCCGAGATACTGAGCGCTGACGGTGGCTTTTTGATGTGGGTTCTGGGCACTGAACTCAGGTCTTTATATTTACCAACGAAATATAAAGACTAAGCAGTTTACCAACTAAACTATCTTCTCAGTCTTCTTTGTATCTGTGATACAAGAGGTTTAAGATAGGCCATCTGCATCCTCTGGGCTTCTGTTTCCTCACCAGGAGCTTCACATAACCATTGATAAAGGATTGGCTCTGGCCTTTCTTAGAGCCACGTACATGAGGTAGTACTTACCTTCCTTGCTCCTTTCACATAAGTATCCCAATGGACACCATAACACATGAATGAACCTTGTTCATTCCTGGGTATACAGTTGGAGTGGGTGTGACAAGGTAGTGGTTTTGTTTTGTTGGTGTTGAGTTTTGATAGCAAAGGGTACAAAAGTCTTCTTCTGTGGCAGAGGTGTCATGAAGTCACCAGGTTCAGTGCTGTGTTTTCGAAGGTCTGGGATTCTGTAGCAATCAGTAGCTAGATTACTCAGTTTAGATGACTGTGACAAATACCCATTGTTGTTGGTTATTTGAAATAACAGTGTTTTCATTTGCTTTTGGTCATAGAGCTTACAAAGGATGCTCTAATTTGGCAATGTGGCTAAATTCAATAACCAAGATGAATGTAAAAGTCTCCTTACCTCATATTCCCTAATAACCACAGTTGGAAATTTTTACCTTTATTAGTTCTCTTTCTTACCACCTTCAAGCAGAGGAAAGATAAAAGCTCCCTATAGGCGAGACGAGTACATATGCATTAAATAAATCCCCGTAGCTTAGAGTGTGCAGATATAGAACCGCTGTGACACATGACAGGATCAATGTGTCTGAGTCACAATGGGTGATCTGGAGACTCACTTTCATCGTTCATTTCTGTCCATGAGCTTGTGACTGAGATGAAATAGTTTGTCAGCAGACAGGGAGAATGAGATTTCGAGAGGCTGGCCTGCTAGCACAGTGCTCCAGTGCTCCTTGTGAAGGATGCATCACTTCTGGCATTGCTAGCTGCCTTTGCTGTATAGTTTTCCTGTTGGAAAACAAACAAACAAACAAACAAACAAACAAACGCAAAACAGCAGCAACACAGGACACACAGAATGGTATGTGACTGTGCAGCTTTAACAGCTCAGCCAGAAAAACTACTTGAAAAATTGCCACAGGAACAAAGGGCCTACCATGGATTGTAATACTTTCATAGTAAAGAGAGTTCTAGTTTTCAGAACTATAGTTCTTACCTGGGGTGGGAGTGCCATCAGAATCTTTTGGAAATGAGACAGAAGGCCCCTATAGTCTCTGGGATGTTGTGCACTGGCCATTCTCTTCCTGGTGACATTCATTGCTTGATTTGGTAAACTAAGGCTGAGTCTAGTTCTCCTTGTTATTTTATGCTTTCTGTCTGCTTAATTCATATGAGCTCCATGATCTCTTTGAGTTCTAGGTCTATTGCTCCTCAGAAAAGGCCAGCAAGTCTCACACAGATGCACACGTGCACACACATGCACATACACACATATGTACATATATACATACATACATAGACACACACACACACACACACACACACACACACCATTGCCCAAGGTAGGTATGGTAAGATATAGAATGTTGAGTACAGAAGCAAAGGTGACACATTTTCTTTGAATGTGTGACCTCTGACCCCGTGAGAGCACAGTGGTGGTGTTGCTAGAAGAAAACCCACTGTAGTGAGTGATAGAGAGGTCACAACTATTTCTATTCATCAGGGAGCTCTATGGTGAAAGCAACACCAGGTCCTCAAACATTAGCTTGTATCAGGATTGTTTGGGGGGCTAAGGAATCCCAGATTGCTGTCCCCCACCTTAGAGTCTCCAGTTCAGGGTGATGGGGATGGTGTCCAAGGGTTAGGATCCCTAGCAAGTTCCCGGACACTGCTGATACTCTCCCAACTGCCTTGGGTTACCATTGCTTAGGTGATAAGATGTCATTGTCCACTTAACAAGTAGTCTGGATCCCGGTGTTTCTCAGGAGATTCAGAGGGTCCTGCCCTTTGATGTCATCAGGTGTGATGTGCTGGTTTTCCTTTCATGCTTATGGCCTCATGGGTAAAAGATGGCTACTGTTACTGTAGACATCACACACTCACACTGCCTTCAAAGGAGGAAAGAAAGTACTAAGAAGCCAAGAATGTTGTGTGAAATCACTTGAAACCAATAGTAGAGATTGTTCCATTTTGATGTAACATGACAGCCTGATGTGTTGATGTATGATTTTCTGTGCTCTGTGAGAACCAAACCAAACCAAACCAAAACATCTCATGCACAACTTTTAGAGGTTCTTTTTCCTCCCAGTTTGCAACTTTAGAAGTTCGAGACCACTTCTATGTGGGCACGTTTTCGCATATTAGATGCACATCATAGCTAAAAGGGGTAACCTGGGATTACGAGTTGGCATACACTATGGTTTGAGTGCCCTATAAAGGGCCGTCAGCTGAAGGCTTGGTTAGCAGCCTTGGTAGTATTAGGAGATGGTGGTGAATTTAAGAGGAGGGGCCTAATGGGAGGAAGTTAGGTCATTGGGGGTGTGTGAGTGATTAAAGCATACTGACAAGAACAGATCTTCATCAGGAAAGGGTTTATTTGGCTTACAATTGGTGATATTCTATCATTGTACGAGCCTGAAACAGCTCATCCCAACCCACCGGTCAAGAGCGTCTAGAAATGAGCGTGTGTGTCTTCAGCGCTCAGCTAGCGTTCTTCATGCTTATGTGGTCCAAGGCCACAAAGCAGGAAGCGCTGCTGCCCACTTTCAGGCTGGGTTATCCACATCAATTGAGGTAATTAGGAGAAACCCTCGCAGGCTTGCCCACAGACCAGCCTGATCTAGACAATGCCTCATTAAAAAATCTCTTCATGGCGATTCTAGGTTGTGTCAAGTTTACAAAGGGAGCCATCACAGGATGCAGCCTACCCCTCTGCCTTCGCTTACCAGAACTCTTACAGGGAGCAGCTCTATTCACCCTTGTGTTCCCCACCACCATACACTGTTGTACCAGAGACCAAAAAGCACAGGGCTACCTGGCTAGGGCCGAAACCTATGAAACATTCAACTTTTCATTTCCTGTTATTTTCTTGATGTGTGGAGCCCCCGCCTTTAACAGGCTTGGCAAGAGCCCTGTACCCTACTTGCTCTTCAAGCCCTTTGTTTGTCCTTTAAGTTGGTTCTGTGAGGCATTGTGTCTCAATGACAGAAAGCTGATCACAGGAGCCTCTCAGAAGTCATATTTATGTCTCCTGCTATTGTCTGGGGCTTATAAAATATCAATACCCTTGAAGAGGACGGTCTCCCCTGATGAGCTGACTCTGTCAGTGGCATCCCATAGGTGGGGAAGTGTGGATCTTTATTTTATTTATTTATTTTTTTTTTAACATAGCCTCGAAAAAAATTCGTGAAATATTTTTTTGTCCTTATCTTGTGTGGGCACTGATTACACTGGGAAAATAAAGCCTCTTTGAGAACACCTCTTGATACAGGCACTAAATTTTATCATGGGGACACATCTTAATATCTCATGTTTTTAAATCAGAAATAGAATTTGGCTTGTTTTTGGGTTTTGCTTCTGATTGTCCTTATCAAAACACTGTAAATATTTTTCTTTTAATCTGATCAAACCAGGCCAAGCCTGAAATCAGAAATGATTGTTGTTTCTGTATTTTTGGAGTTCCATATAAAATGCTTTCATTTTAGTAAATGGTACAGTTGGAAGAAGGCTGTGGGGTAAAGAGATAAGCCAGACAACGGAGGAAAGGAAGTGGGAGTTTTTCTACTTCATCATGTTGGGAACAGACAAAATGAATGGTGCCTTCAAAATCCTGATGAATTCATGGCTTCTGTTCCAAACTTCCAGGGTAAAGTATGCCTTTGGGCTGGGTGGTTTGCTTCTGAGTTTGTGTGCTTGCCAGCTGGAGAAAGGGCTGCCTTGGCTGTCTGCAGCCAATTTGGAAGGGCAGGATCTGTGGAGTCTCCTGGGAGAGGAAGGTGTTTTCTTGAGGAACAAGTCGCTCTGGCTAGAACTGGAAGGCATGTCACTGCTGGCTGTGTGCTCTGTTAACTGATGGATGGGAGCCAAGTATGTTGTATTCTTCTGATTCTTGGCTGCTCACGTAGGACCCTTGAGAGGTGGGTATGACCACAGAGCCTCCTGGAAGGTATTGTGAGAAAACCCACAGAGACTTTTGTTTTCTCAGGGCCCTTCTCAGTCAATTTTCCTCAAAGGATCTCTGAATTCTCCTATAAGAAGAGAGACCACTTCTTATGGGAGGGATTCTGATCCCCCAAGATGGACCAGAGAGTTAGTTTCTCTTGCTTTGTTCATGTTTTTCTTATTCTCATTCTCTTTGTCACTGAGATTTGAGTTCAGAATCAAATCACAGGTTCTCTCTTTTGTTCCATTAGTTCCTGAGTACTTCAAAAATATGATTAAATATACATACATACAGTAAAAAGCATACACTGGGTATAGCTTCAAATTATAGAGAAGGGGCCATCCTCTCCTCTTGAGATCAGGGAGACCCACAAAAACGAGGGGCAGGAAAGGCAGTGGGGAGAATCTGTTAGGAAACTCTAGAGAAAGAGCCTAACTAGTCTTTCCTTCCAGTTCCTTCCACACTGCTCTGTGGAACCAGACTTTCAGGGGCTTGTGGAAAATAACTGAAAAGACATCTATGCAAGATCTCTGGCCTTATTACAGATATATTGAATTAAGGTAGACAGTGCCTTAAGATGCCATAGACTGGATTGTATCTCCATAAATCTCATATATTGAAGTCTTTACCCCACTCTCTCAAAATGTGATTACTTTAGAAATAAGGCAGGTGTGCATGTGCATACACACACACACACACATACACATACATACACACGCACACGTGCACACGCACGCGCATGCACGCGCGCGCGCACACACACACGACAGTTCAGCAGTTAAGAGCATGTACTGCTCTTATGGATGACCCAAATTTGTTTTTCACACTGGATAGCTCACAACTGCTTGTAACTTGAACTCCAGGAGATTTTACGCCCTCTTCTGGCCTCTGCAGGTACTTCCTGAACATGGCACATATACAGACAAGTAGGCGCACATCCACATAAATGAAAAAAAAAAGTTTTGTTTTTTAAAATGTGATTAAATTAAAATGAGGCTGTTAAGTTAAACTCTAATCTAGTGTGATTGGTGTCCTTATGAGAAAAGACCAGGACACAGAGCATACACTGTTGGGTGGATGTAAGAGGAGGCAGTTATTTATAAGCCTAAGAGCCTGCAGAAGAAACTGAACTGGCCTCTGATCTTTGAACACAATGTCCATTATCTGCAGCAAGATAAAATTTTTGATATTTTAAAAACAGTCTGTGGAGCTTTACAGTGGCAATTGCAGCACTCACATGGGAGGAATATGCATTTTTAAGGTGTCCCTCAAGTGACTTTTGGGGTTTTTTTTTTTTGGTTGTGTGCATATTAAAGTTCAAGAATGATTATTTTAGAGTTTGAAAAAATAAATTTGTAGCAACAGAAGTCCTGTGCATTAGCTCCTTTTCTCTCACTGTGATAAAATACCATGGGTAAGATACCTTAGCTGGGCATGGTGGTGCTCACCTTTAATCTCAGAGCCCAGGGAAGCAGAGGCAGGCAGATCCCTGTGAGTTTGAGGCCAGCATGGTCTACAGGACAGCCAAAGCTACGAAGAGAAATCCTGTCTCAAAAAGCAAAACAATAACAACAACAACAACAAAACCAAAACCAAAACCAACCAACCAAACAAAAGATAACTTAGAGAAGAAAGAATTTATTTGGGCTTAGGGTTCCAGAGGGTTAGTGGTTCCTAATGGCAGAGGCAGCATGGAAGCAGGTGGCTGGAGTTGGAAATAAGAGCTGAGGGCTCATGTGACATATTTCTTCCAGCACAGCCATGCCCGCAAACCTATCCAAATAGTGCCATCAACTGGGACCAAGTACTCAAGCACCTGAGCCTGTGGGAAGATGCTCTTACTCTACCACATGTTTTTATTTTTATTTTTTCAGCAACTGGTTAAATCCATCAACCAGAGTAATAAAAGAGAGAAGGGGGGAACTTGAAACCCAACGGCTGTGGAATTACTCTAACATGGAGTGCCATACAGGTCTACACTGCATGAGCTTTGCTTGACTTCTGGTATAAATGAGAACTCAGAACCGAGCAGCTACTAGGGCCAGGCACAGAAAGGATGCTCTGCTCCAGGCACCATGCTTTCTGGACTCAGAGGCATTTTATATTGCCTTGCTTCTGCAAAGATAAACACACTGGTGTCCTCAGAGGGAAATATGATAGTTCACACGACGTAGCACCAAGGCCCTGCCCGGGATGCGACAGATGCAGAGCCTGGGGCATAAGATATAAGGAGACAAAGCCATGCAAGTCTGGAATCTACCGCTATACAACCCTGTTCTTATTTTTGTTGAAGGTCCAACAAATAAAAGCCTGCTCTCTACTGTTAGAGTCAATGAAAGCTTGGGACCAGATGGGGACAATCCCTCACCTTTTCTGTGTGGCACATTTGCTATTTCTCTGGAGCATCCAAGGGGTTACCAACAGAACTTGAGATCATGTCTGTTGAATTTCTTGTTGGTTTGGAGTTTGTTTGTCTTGCAGGTTCAGGTCAAATTGAAGAAATATTTGCTCCAAGGATCAACCCAAAAGAATCTTCAAGTTCTTCTGATATAAGAACCAATGTCTGTAGAGTCATAGGGTACCAAAGAATCTGTAAGGTCATCTTACAGGTGGGAAAACTGGACAGCAGGAGTGAACTGACTAATCAAGACATCACCATGGTGCACTAGACTAATACAGGCAGGACTGGCAGTGAAGAGCAGACACAGGGGCCTGCATTCTTTCTACAGGAACCCTTACCCAATGCCTCCTTGACAGGCTGGAGATTTGTGTATCTTCTCTTGGGAGAGCCTCCTGAAGCTTCGAACAGTACTCCTCCCACTGGATAGAGAGCCTTTAGCTTACCACTCAGATTCTCCTAGACTAGGAAGATCAGTGGATGCATTTCAGCATTCCTTTCTAAGATCGCCTCGATGTTATTCCCAACCTGGTTTTGCTGGTGTTGCTGCAGCCACTAATACCCTGAGGGCTTGGCTCTCCATCCTGCTCCCGGCCAGCATCGTCTTTGTGTACACCTGTCATGGTACCTTTCTTTCACAGAGGTCTCATCTTCAGCAGGATTTCGCCAGCCTTTCCACCATCACCAACAAGAGACACAGCTCAGTGTATCCTCTGGATAACTTGAGAGGTCAGGACAGCATTCTCTTTTGCACGTTGTGCAGCAGAATTTGCCATCAGCCCACTTGCTCATGTCAGACCCAGGTCTCTCTGGCACTTGTCTTTCAGACATAGCCAGAGCAAATCCCATAACGTCACACCTCCATTATCAGATAAGAAGAGAAGAGACTCAAAATCACGAAAGGAATGTTTTGGTTGATCACGTAAAAACAACAATCCTTTTTTTTTTCTTTTTTGTTCATATAGGTGCTTTGAACCTAAGTTGTCTCATTAATGCCGACAAACATAAATAGTATAATTATCCTTATAATTCTTATTATAATTTCAAGGTAGATCAAATAAACTTATCATTATGTTTTCACAAAACATTGCTGTTAAATGCCTTCGCTGTTGCGTTAGGCATAGAGAAATTGAAGATGTCTCTGGAACTTGGGAAACATGTCCTTTTCAAGGATCCCTCTGCTTCCCAGATGACATTTGTGCATAAACAAGTTCTCGGGGCGTCTTGTGCATCACATCATTATTTGAGCAAAGAGAACATTTACATCTGACTGTGTTATCAGGAGGGTATGCACCCAGCATGGTGGTGGGACATGCGTCCAGTCCACTTCACCTGTACAGATGTTTACTGTTCCCTCCAGAAGTGTGTCTCAGCTCCGACCTCCAAGTGTTTGCATTAGTGAAGAGGTTTTTAAAGCCCTGCCTGAGAGGCTCATATGGGTGGAGTCGATACAATGTCAAAAGAAATGGGGGTTTCAAGTCAGAGCCAAAAGACGAGTTGAAGGAAGCTGGAGTGGCCCCTGTTTTCCCAACAGACAGCACGCCTGGGGAACCCTCTAAAGAAAGCAATTTAAATATCGTAACAAAGTGATGCCAACACTGTGTGATCCTTAACTTCCCAGCTTTCCCTGAACGCAACAAAGAGTGAAGTTTCAAATCTGCCTGACACAGAGTCTGGTATAAGGCACATCCAGTTACTAGAGCAATCAGCCATCCAACTGTGTCTGCAATGGAAAGACCCATGTGGAAGCAACTTTCCAGCATCAGCTGCGACAGTCAGTCACATGAGATATTATAATTCATTTTACAGATGCAATTGCAGAAGGCGGGGGATCCAAAAGTTGCCTTTAGCGCCTCTTTTGTGGATAAGTCTTGTATAAAATACTCTAGGAGGGCAGTGCTAGCATCTATCTATATTTTATTTTATTACTTCTTTGAGGATTTCATACAGTGTATTTTGATTATATTTGTTCCCAACTCCTGTTTCTTCCCAGGCCCATTCATTTTTCCTCTCCACCCAACTTTGTGTCCTGTTGTTTATCATTGTTGTTTTTAAGGCCATCAAGTACACTTGATGCTACCTATATAGTCTACTAGAGCAATGGTTTTCACCTCTACCCCCCAATATTTCAATCATTTAATACAGTTCCTCTTGTTGTGGTGACCCTCAGCCATGAAATTATTTTTGTTGCTACTTCATAACTGTGATTTTGCTACTCTTACAAATGTAAATATCTGTGTTCTCTGATGGTCTTCACTGACTCCTCTGTAAAGATATTTTGACTCACAAAGGGGTCATGACCCACAGGTTGAGAAACACTTCACTCCGCCAGGGGCTATTCCCCTGAGGAAACCCGTCTAGCCCTCCCCCAGTAGCTATCAATTGCCAGCAGCTTCCAAGCTAGGAGTGAGACTGTGAGCTTACCTACTCCTGCATGCCGGAGGCCGAGCTTGCGCCGGTCTTGGTATATACTTTTTGTTTTCACAATATCTATTCCAGACTGCGTTGCTGGGGACTTTGAGGATTCACTGGTTTTGTCCTGTTTGCACCTGCATGTTGGAGAGCTGAGCCTGTGTCTTCTGTTTCCATACCTACCGACTTTTGCTTGGGTCAGTGTATTTGAGTTTGGGTCCTGATGTCATGACTCTTGGCAGAAGCAGTAGCGTTACAAAGCGGTGAGGTGATGGCCCGTATTGGTGCGGATGCGCTCCACAGAATCCTATTGCATAGCCTTAGACAGTAAAGAATTAGACAGTAAGCTTTAGACATGGCAGGCATTGGGCTCTTTGACCTGATTGTCCAACGGCATCACTGAACACAACGGGATCTGCCTGCTTTTAATCACTCCAAACACCGGCTGCCTTTTAAGGCCAGTCTCTAGTTTGTTGAGTCACTTTCAGATAAATTCTAGACTATTTGTTTCTTGGAGGAACACAAAAAAGAAATCTCCTCTTCAGTAGGTGAGGCCAGCATAGGCCAGATGCCCAATGGACCTGAAAATTGTTGCTGTGTACTGCTTGACCTGAGTTCTTTCTCTGCACGAATTGGTTTTCCACAACTGGCAAAGGCATTACTTTTGAAGTTTCAGAGTCGAACAGATTTGCCTGGAGAGCTTGCTGAAACAGCCGTCCGGGCTCCACCCGAATGCTCTCTGACTCTCCGGTTCTGGGGAAGGGCCAAGCAGGAATTTGCATTTCTAGCCACTTTCAGAGGAGAAAGAGGTCATCGGTCCAACCCTGTATCTTCAGAACAGTTCGTTGGGAATTTGGAGAACCTGCTGCTGAAGCTAATGCTACCTGTCAGGACAGCAACGAAGGATCAGGAGCTGGAAAGAGCTGAAAAGCTCAGCACCTTTCTGGGACCCCTCAGAGGCTTTCCATCTACACATGCAGCTCCTCAGTGACTTTTATGTCCTCAGCTCTCCATCCCGGATGCACAGGGCATTGCTGGTGATAATTTCCTCCCAGAGATCTTTTTACTGTGAAATAATCTCTTCCTTTGGATGTCTTAGCCACGAATTAGATCAAGATTGGATCATTGAGACATGAGTGTTTCCCCCTAAGAAAAGTAGCTTTAAAAAGGAAGGGCCCATATCAGTTCAGAGTTTGAGGATTTGGTCCATGGTGGCAGGGAAGTCCCAGCAGCAGGAGTGTGAGGTGGTTGGTTCCACCGCATCTGCAATCAGGAAGCAGAGAGGGATGAGTGTTGTATGCAGTGCCCCGTTTTTTCGTTTTTATTTGCTCTGGGTTGCCAGCGCCTATAAAGCTCCCACTTCCATTTAGAATGAGTCTTCCTACAGCACTTAACCAAATCCTGAAAGCCCCTCACAGACGTGGCCAGAGGTTTGCATCTTAGGTGATCCTAGGTTCTGTCAGTTTGGCAGTCCTTATGAACCATCACATGCATGTGTGCGTCATGATCAGATTATGGTGCTTGACACATCAGCACCACAGATGCTTCTCAGGAATGTGGTCTGTGAATATTCAAAGTCCTCTATACTAGTGATCTTGAAACACACAGTTAAATGTTGTCCACTGTAGACATGTGTACTATAGAAAGTAGAAGACATTTTTCTTGTAAAACTGTACTCTCTTGTACCCACATCCCATTTTTCCTGTGTTCTGGCAACCACTATTCCATGACCTACTTCCCTGAAATCAAATGATTAAGTATTATATATGTAAGTGAGGACATGAATTAGCTGTCTCTTTATTTTGCCATGCTGAGAAATTGAGCCCAGGGCCCCTCAGTGTTCCCTTACTCTCTCCTTGCCGGACCAGCGTTCCAGAATGGTTTTCTCATCTTTCATCCCAGCAGTCTTTTTACTGTAAAATGTCTCTCTTCCTTTGGATGCTCTCTTCCATCTCATGCATGGTAGGCAAGTGCTCTCGCCCTGGACCATATGCCTCAGCCTAGGCACTTTTCTTCCTGTGTCTGGCTTATTTCACTTAACGTGGTATTGTTCTAGCTCATCTGTGTGTCCATGCATGACAGAATTTCTTTCCTTCCTCTGGATGAATGATATTACACACACACACACACACACACACACACACACACACACACACACACACACTTCATCCATCCATCAGATGTGGGCACCTCAGCATATTCCACAAATGTGGCTATTATGCATAGTGCTGATATACATAGGTGAGTATAAACATTTCTCTGACGTTATCTTCTTTTTGTCTATCCAAGAGTAGGCATGCTAGATCACATGACAGGTCTGTGTCTAGATTTTTCAGTAACTGCCCTATTTTTTTTTCCATAATGGTTGTACTAATTTATGTTACTACCAACAGTGTATGAGAGTTATTCTTTCTTCACACTCTCATCAACATTCATTGCTCTTTTCATGTTTTGTCTTTAAAACTCCATCTTCTTTATTTCAGTGGTGGTGGTGGTGTGTATGTGTGTGTGTGTGTGTGTGTGTGTGTGTGTGTGTGTGTGCACGTGTGCTTGTTGAGTTGCTTATGTAGTCTGCACAATTTCCAGATAGTTATTCTAATCTATAAGTTGTTTTTCTGTTGTGTCTGTTGTTTCTTTTGCTGATTCCCGTTTGCCGTATTTTGCTTTTCTTTCTTTCTTTTTCTTTTCTTATTTTTTTTTTTGAGACAGGGTTTCTCTGTGTAGCCTTGGCTGTCCTGGACCAGCTTTGTAGACCAGGCTGGCCTCAAACTCACAGCGATCCACCTGCCTCTGCCTCCCGAGTGCTGGGATTATAGGCGTGTGCCACCACGTCCGGCTGTATTTTGCTTTTCTTACCTGTGCCTTTGCGCTCATACCCAAAGGCTTTGCTCCCTCCAGTGTTCTGTGTAATGCACTCCACTAGACTGTGCTCTGGTGCTTTGCTTTGTGCAGTACTTTTTAAAAGCAGAGTGCAATGCAAATTTCACTCTAAATCTTACTGAACCTCATTTTTATAGGAAGTCGTTTAAATGGCGACAAGTTTCAATAGTCTATATGCACATAAGGCCTCAAAACAGACGTTTAATAAAACATCTGAAGCAAATCTGTATATTCACATGCCTTCTAATGTAAAATTTATATGCTTTGCAATTCTAAGTCTAGCTTGAAATGAAGCAATGTCGCGATTAGAGGAAAAGTCTTGACAAGTAGTAGATTCCTTTCAAATGAAAACTTCTTAAAGGCGATTTTTACCTGTTTTAAGAATGAATCACTGTGTTTATTTTGAGTCATGAAACTTTACAAACATATACACAAAGGCCCATGGGAAAGGTGAAGTTTGAACTTGACTCTGAGGATAATAAAGATTTATCAAAGCATAGAAGAGGAAAAGAGACACCCCCCCCAACACTTGACATCAGCAGGAGTGGTCTACAAGTGGGAAAGATGAAGTCTATCTCAGAGTTTCTATTGCTGTGATAACGTACCATAGCCAAAATAAGCCTTGCTCGAGGGATGTGTATTTGACTTATATATCAGGCTATTGATCACAGTCTACTGGGACGGGAGCAGGAATCGTGGAGGAGCACCGAGCACGGGCTTGCTCCTCATGGCTTGCTCAGCCTGCTTTCTGGTACCATCCAGGACCACCAGGCCAGGGTGGCACCATGCCTAGTGACCTGGCCCCTCCCACGTCAACCATCAACCAAGAAAATGCCTGAAAAACTTGTTACAGGCAAACTTTCCCTACTCAGATGACTCTAGCTTGTGTCAAGTTGACATTAAAATAACCAACCCAAGGCATTTGAAGAGCTTTTCTGATCACAGGAGAGAAGCTGCATCATGAGAAACAGTGTTAGGTCCTAGGTCAATGGCAGCAGGTGGGAACCAGCTTTAAAAATTAAGTCAAGAAGTTTGAAATTGGGAACAAATGGTGCTTTTGGATTGTTAAAATTTCGTGTCAATTGAGAAATACATTCTAGGAAGGATAATTTGAAAGAATTTCCCAGAATAAGTTTTAAATTGAAATGATAGAGACTGGCTGGCCCTGGTGTGGGGTGGTATGAGCAAGCTGAAAAGCACAGCATCTCACTCCACAAAGCAGCTTTCCTCTCAGCCCACTAATTAGTATCAGGAGATGGTGCGGCTTCATCGTTTAGAGACCTGGCCTCATCTTTCTCTAGTGTTTTGAGTCTGTGAGGTCATTGGCCAGTTGAAGAGTTCTCTTGTCAATGTGCAGCCATATCTGCTCTCCCTGTCTTCTGGCTGAGGCCTGGGCCATTTCAAAGCAGTCTAGTTGGGATGGGAAGCTGAGCTGAGAGGGAGAGGAGAGGTGTGACTATTAAGAAGTGGTGATGGGATGTCTAAATGGGGATGTCTTTTGAAAAGTATTATGGAATAGATGCATAAAAGATGCTGAAACCACCCATTGAGAGGCAGTTGCAGAAGCAGACTCATTTATGGAAGGGGCATCCATATAGGGAACACTCAGATGTCCTAATACAAAAGATTGCTGTATGGTTTGAGTATGACCTGTGCCATGCAGAATCATGCGTTTGCACACCTGGTCCCCACTCAGTGTTTCTATTTTAGGAGGCTGTGAGATCTCAGGGATTGAAACCCAGCAGGCAGAGTAGACCACTACAGGTGGGGTTTGTACTTGGTGCACGCCATCTTTGTTTGCTTCTCGTCTCACTTTCTGGTTCTGGCCCACTGTGATGTGACGAGCCACACAGCCCCCTTGCCATTGACTGAGCTTCGTCACCACCACGCTTCTGCTCTTGTGACGGCCCACAGCTCTCTGAAGCCTCCTCAAGTTGTTTCTTTCAGGTCTTGTGGTAACAGTGATTCAAAAGCAACTGTGAAATTCTGAATAAGGGACAAAGTTTTGGAGAGTAAGTGGGGGAGGGAATATAGAATATGTAGATTTATAAACAATATGAGAAAATTAAACCAATGAAAATATATAATGTGATAAAAATAAGAAAAATATCTAAGAAAGAGTATGGGTGAACCCGAGGACATTGTGTTAAGTGAAAGAAGCCAGCCATAAAAGGATTCGTACTGGATGATCTAAATGAATTTTGAATTCTGGGTCGAGGGTGGAATGGTGGATGCCAGGAACTAGGGTAGCAGTGGGTGGGAAGATGTTCATGGAAAGGCACAAAGATTCATTTAGAGAGAAGTTTCTGATATCCCTTGAACAGCTTGGAGATTGAGGTAATAGTGTGGTGTGTGTTTTCAACTGGGCAAGAAGAAAGACTGTTAATACTTACACATGAAAAATGAGTATATAAAGTGATGGATATATAAATTATCCCTATTGAATCATTCTATAATATAAACTCTTATTGAAATACCATATTGTTATGGAAGAGAGTATGTTATCATATATATTATATATGATATTTATTATTATATATTGTATATCATATATATATGTATTTCACTATTTTGAAAACAACCAGAAGATATGCTTTTTTGAAGTAAAAATACTTACAAACTACTTATGGAAATATTTAAAATAAATGATAATAAACATAATAAAAGCAATTTGAATGGACATCCCCAAAAGAATATATCCAAATGGCCATGGAATGTGAGGAAATTCCTATTCTACAGTATCTTAAAGTCACTGTGAGAGGTCCAATGTAGCGGCAAATGTCTAAAATATCTGAGGTGAAGTTACCAAATGTTGAGTGGGGCATGGGGCCATGGAAATTTTCTCATACTGGTGAACAGAACCAGTGGGCTTTTCCTTGTCTCTTAGTGTTAGCATATGTTAGTATATGGATTTTCCTTAGTCTTACAATTTTATTAATAATTGCCCAGCACACACACACACACACACACACACACACACACACACACACACACACACACACACACACACATTATAGACTATATAAGAATCTATGTATCAACATTATTTCTTAGGGAATACCTAAATCTGTTTCAATAGTAATGTGAATTGTGCCTTCGTCTCACAATGCCAACAGGTATTGCCATGGAAATGAATGAACTATTGTGTCATGAAGGGTAGAGAGGCATCTCACTGTTAGACCATTGGAGAGATAAGCCACGTACTCCCACAGCATGGCAGACATGGGAGGCCATTCAGAAAACACAACAAACACTGCAAAAGAAACTCCGAGCGTGGGTATCTCTCTAGGAAATGGGATGACTCCAGGAAAGGTGTGTGCTTAGAGACTGCAGAGGGCCCGAGGGAATGCTCCCAAGGGTGCCCGCTGTGTTCTGTTTCTTGTCCTGGGGTGTAGTTACACAGGTGTTTCCTTTGTTGTGATTATTTTATTTTATTTTATTTTATTTTTATGTGCTTTACTGCTTATGTGTTACACCTCATAGTGGAATGAGGTAAACACAAACAGCAGTCACTGGAGACTTTCCCAAGAACAATTTCAGCAACATCAGTGAGACAGAGACAGGTTGAGGCAGGAAAGCCTGGAGAAGGAACAAACACTTCTGAGCTCTTCTTGGCAGCGGAGATAAAGGAGAGGAAACAGTTGCTGCACTATTTGAGTTTTTGTGGTCCACCTGCGCCAGCAGACAAAGCCTCCATTCAATAACAGGGAAGCGGCGTTTGCCTTTTCATGGTTCTCCTTTCTGGATGCCTCTTCTGAAAATTCTAACAATGATTTCACCTTTTACTTAACTATCTATTCAAATTGCTCAAATATTAATTTGAGGAGGAAATGGACCCTTCTAGAAAAAGCTGTTTTCTTACTTTTGTTTATTCCATGTGACGACACAGATTGAAAACGGCGGGAGAGCAGGGCACATCTCTGTCACACAAAAGGAAGACCCTTGGAGAGGTCTTTTGTTTTCCTTTATGTGATGAAGAGCGTTTATGTTCCTGGCATTGCACAGAATTCTCAGTGGGTGGGGAGACTGTGGCATTCTGTGGCCTCTGATGTGCCTCAGACACAGTGGCTGAAGACAAGAAAACTAAAAGGGGCCAGGAAGCAGTCCTGCAGCGGTGTTTTAGAATTCTGTCTTCAGCTGGACATAGGGACAGAACAGATCACAGACTGGAAATGTCGTGGGAGAGAGCCGAGTCTGGAATGAAGGATAATTCTACTGACTGAATATTAGATTTGTAAAAAATTCATAGTCATTTTGGTTGGAAATAGCTATAATTACCATGACTTTGTTCATAGAGTCAGGTATAATACGATATATGAAAAATACAGTTTTCATTTATTTATCTCTATATAATGTAACCCTATAAATCACATCTGATGAAATAAACAAACCACCTGATCAGACTAACGTTACAAACCAACGTAGACTTGTTCATTGACTGGGGTACTTGAATGACAAATGTCTCCTGTTGGCTCAGGTATTTGAACACTTGGCCCCCAGTTGGTAGCACTTGTCTGAGGGTGTACTTTGCTGGAGGAAGTACATTCCTGGGGTGCACTTTGAAAGTTCATGGCTTTGCTCTAATTCCAGCTTACCCTTTTTGCTTCCTGTTTGTGGTTGAGGATGTGATCTCTCAGCTTCCTGCCCGGGCTGCCTGCTGCCGTGCCTCCCCTGCCATTATGGATACTCCCTTTAGAACCATAAACCAAAATTAGTCTTTTCCCCATTTATCACCTGTGGTCATAGTAATTATCACAGCAATAGAAAAGTAACTAAAGCAATGGCCAAGGAAGGTCATTATAGAATTCACTTTATCACTTCCTCCTATGACACCGTATTTATTACATTCCATTAAACAAGTTGCGCTTCCTACCTCAGCACATGGAAATAGGAACTACATTCCAAACTGTAACTCATAAATTCATTTAATTCAAGATATCTGAATGATATGCAGATTTTTCAGAGAAAAGTTAGATCTCGAATAAATCTATGCAACAGATAAAAACACACACTAAGCATTCTGTTCCTAACGTGAGAATGGATATGAACACGGGGGCAGTATTTGCTACCAAAGTATCCAGTGCGGACCTAACCATGAGAATTCTTAATATATGCACCATCTATTGACCAATTGATTTCCAGTTTATTTTTGCATATTGATATTTAGAATGCTGGGGGAATTTTGCACTACTCTTTCTGTAGAGTGATGCTACACCACTATTTCAGGGAACCTCATTTTGCACTTACCCTTAACTTGGGAAGTCTCCCATAAGGCACAGTAATGATTGCTCCAGCCTTTTCCAAAACTTAATGCTTTGATGGAGAGCAATTTTACATTGCAGAGCAGCAGAACAGAGACTCTCTTGACTTACTGGGATGGGACTTGATTATATTGGTAATACATTGGTAAATACATTTTATGGTCCAATCTATTTAATGGATTAGTTTCTATTGTGTTGGGATAATTGAGTAGATATTGTCATTTGAATTGGTATTTCAAGATTTTTGAGATGCTAAACCAGGTTCTAGGTATGGCATAGGGCAACAAGCCCGGTCTGGATGTCTCTGCCTCAATTAGTAGACAAGATGGCAGCCAAGATCTGTGGAAGGTTGGCTGCACTAACAGCACTCATTCTGTTTACCACTCCCATTACCATGTGATTCTTTTCTTTATTTTTATTTTACATGTATAAGTGTATGTATGTATGTATGTATGTATGTATGTATGTATGTATGTATATATGTGTGCTACATGCATGCATTGCTCACAGAGGCCATAAGAAGACATCAGATCTCCTGGAGTTACAGATAATTGTGGGCTACCATGCGGATGCTGGAAATGAAACCTGGATTCTCGGCAAGAGCAGACAGTACTTGAAACGGCTGATCCATCTCTCTAGCCCTTTGCTCTGTAATTCCTCAGTGCCTGCTGGGTGCATGCATTGTCTCACACCTTAAGTTTGGCCTGAACAAAGGACCTACCTAACACACACTGGAGTATTGGCAAATGTGACCCAAGCAGGGTTGGAGATGGATGTTGCTCATTTTCTTGCTCCTCTGTGATTGTCATGAAATTCACTCATCTGGCTTGCTACGACAGAGGCTCGTGCATCAGAGCTGATTTGTCCCAGACCTCCCAGCCAAGGGTATTATGATCAACCATTGGTCATTCCCAGATAAGGGAGAGCCCAGCTGAGTCCAGGAGTTTTGGGCAGAACCCACGCTAAATCAACAACCCAGAGGCCCCTGGGAACATTAAATTCTTGTTATTTTATGTGGCCAGAGTTTGAGGTGGATTTTTCCACCTATCGCTCTTGTGGACAACCGATGAAGGTGGTTAACACCTCGTGTTTTAGTTCAATTGATGGTGTAGTGCTTCACAGTCTCCTCCATTTCCCTCAAAAGTGGGTCAGAACTGGCCAGAAAGGAACTTCATGGTATTTGAAGGCTAGCTGCTTGAAGTACAAGACTCTTTATTGGAGAAAACTTTAATTAGCCTTAAACACCCCCTGCCCCATGCCCTTCTCCACTTCCTTGTAAAATACATTTTTGTCAAAGGATTCTGCTAAGCCAGTTTAGCAAGAACATCTACCCTTGGCATCTGGTTGTTTTTGATATCTGATCCCTTCATTGATCATTTCTCACCCACCATTATCCTTTCTAGATATCTGGACCTCCTGCCCTGACTCAGCAAGAATCCTCTCTGCCCAGTTTTCCCAGAGTCCCTCTCACCCACTGTTATGGTTCGAATGTGAAATACCCCAAGAGTGCATGCTGCATGGATTTGAGCACCTAGTCTCTAGCTAGTTACACTGTTTGGGAGCCTATTGAACTTTTAGGAATTGTGGTCTCAGTGGAGGAAGTAGATCTCTGGGAGATAGGCCTTGGGGGTCATGGTTCATTGTAATCCCTCTCCTTCCTGATCCAGAAGTATTCAAATGTGAGCAAGCACCCCATCACAGCTGTGAAATATTCCTTCTACCATGCTTCCACTGTCATAATGGACTGTGTTCTCTTAACTATGAACCAATGTGTGTGTGTGTGTGTGTGTGTGTGTGTGTGTGTGTGCACACACATGTATATATTTAGTGAGTGTATGTATATGCATATACATTTGCTTTAGTTGGATATTTCATTGAAGCAACAGGTTGTAGACTGGTGGCAGTGGTGTCCTCTGCTTTTGCTACAAACTTGTCATCCCAGGATCCTCTAGTACTCTAAAGTGGCTGTTTATCCTTGTGTCCCCAAGGCTTTATTCTTTGTCTACTAGTCAGATAAGTGACCATTTACAGAGAAGAGAAAAACCACTAGAAAATATTCTCACACTTAGGAAGGCTTTGAGATAAATAGTCCAATTTGTCTTCTTACTAAGCAGTAAAAACTGCTCATCAGACCCCATGGAACCAGAGAACACAGATATTGTGAGCGTTAAGAAAGATGACTGATTTCATTGTAATATGCAAGTATGAATGTGTTTATATAGATGGATTTCATTCTCTTGAAATTATTTGTATGTGTGCCCAAACACATGCGTATGCATGTGGAAATCGGAGAACAACTTGTGGGTGTCAGTTCTCTCTTGGGAGTAAGCTCAGGGCATGATGGTTGGTGGCAGATGTTTTTATCTGCTTAGCCAAATTATCAATTGGTTTCTTGTGCTTGTTAATTATAACACCAGACAGAAATAGCCTTAGGCATAGCCATGCATATATGGGATGGAGTTTAGAGCCACTAAGCTTTCTGCTTAAAGTTTAAAAAGAAAAAAAATTAAGAACAATATTAGCGAGAGAGTGGGATGCCGAAAGCTAAGGTGAACCCCATGTAACGTGGACATATTACCACACAGCACCTCAACATAGTACCACACTGGGGAGTCTTGATGAATCATCTAGATCAAACTGGCCTGTGGGCATGTCTATGGGGGGGTTTTCTTGTTTGTTCATGGATGTAGAACAAACAAATGCAGCCCATGGTCATCAGCCCCATTCTCTGGGCATATTAGATTGAAGCTGGCTGACAGCAAGGAAGCAGTCTGTGTTTGCAACTTGAAATTGTAAGGCTGACAAACCCCTCTGCTTCTCATGCAGCTTTTGTCAGGATATTTTTAAGAAGGCAACAGAAGCGGAGCCGGAGCGTTCCTACATGTGGGTTCTTATTTTGCATCAATACCTTGACTCAGAGCTCCAGGTACCCATCTGAGATAAAGTGGTCATGAAGACAAAAAAAAAAAAAAAAAAAAAAAAAAGCAGCAAATAAGCTTAAAATAATAACCCCCAAATAGTGTCTGTGTGATTGTAGTCACGATTCCTCTTCTTTACAAGGTTCTGGGATGCGTCACCACTCCTTGCTGCATCTGGGCCATTTTGTAGTGTGAGATTTTGATGTGACTCACCTGAAAATTGAGCTAAAAGCAGACTCAACACAACAGCTCACCAAAATGACACATGTATGAGAGACAAGCTGCTGGTAAAATGTGCCAAGACTCTTCTTCTACCTCTTGCGCACTACTTGTCTTCCTTCAAGACTGACCTGTTTAGAAAACTTAGAAACTTCTTTTTCATGACCTGATTTTAAAATACCTGTATGATGCTCACTTCCAGACAGCAAGCACTGGAGATGTGTGCACCATGAGCCACCTATGCTGGCTTCTCACAGAAGTTATGTTAAATGCAGACCTTGTGACTGGGAAGCATGGAGTGGCATTATTAAGCAGCAACATTCCGGTTTGTTGCAACAAAGTTCAATTGAAATGTATTATACTAAATTAAACATTAAATTACATTTAAAAAAAAAGAAAAGGAAACAAGGAAAGGAAGACTTGGGGCTGCCTGGTACCCAAAAACTCATGTATATAGTTCATTAGGATCCTGGGGCACATCCAGCTGGTGTTCCTCAGAAAGGGGCACATATTGACTTCTTCGGGATTACGTGTGGCTCAACAGCATGTGGAAGTGTGGGACAGGAGATTCCTGAGCTCAAGCAGAAAGCTTCCAGCGAGGCAAAATGCCTTCAAGACACATCTGCTTCTTCCATTCCATGCTCTAAGCCACAGATTTGGCAAGAGTTACCATGTATCTGGCATTGTGGAAGAGCCAAAGAGAAAAAAAAAACCCTACAAATAAATAAAGCACCAGGCTCCAAACTAATCTTCTCTAGAGGCCATCACCTGACAGAAGTAGCCTCAGGAATAGCCACGTATATATGGAGTAGAGCTGAGGCACTAAGCCTTCTGCTTAAAGTCTAAAAAGGCGTTAACATGAGTTAGGGGGTTGCAGAGAACTAAGGCAAACCTCGTGAAATGTGGACATATTACCATACATGCTTCAACATGGCACCACAGAGGTTCTGAAATTTGAAAAGACAATGAGGAAGTGTTCATTATAAACATTCCTCAGGAGACAGAGAACTAAACTGAAACTTTTTTTCCAGATTCCAACAAAAATGCCAGAGAATACTGAAGAAAAGCATAAGGATGGGAGATTAAAATGAGAAATGCTGAGAGGAAGGCAAGGGTGGAGGTGGGATGGAGAGACAGAGGAAGGAAAAGATGGAGGTGGGATGGAGAGAAAGAGGAAGGCAAGGATGGAGGCGGGATGGAGGGACAGAGGAAGGCAAGGATGGAGGTGGGATGGAGAGACAGAGGAAGGCAAGGATGGAGGTAGGATGGAGAGACAGAGGAAGGAAAAGATGGAGGTGGGATGGAGAGACAGAGGAAGGAAAAGATGGAGGCGGGATGGAGGGACAGAGGAAGGCAAGGATGGAGGTGGGATGGAGAGACAGAGGAAGGCAAGGATGGAGGTAGGATGGAGAGACAGAGGAAGGCAAGGATGGAAGCAGGATAGAGAGACAAAGGAAGCCAAGGATGGAGGTGGGATGGAGAGACAGAGGAAGGAAAAGATGGAAGTGGGATGGAGGGACAGAGGAAGGCAAGGATGGAGGTGGGATGGAGACAGAGGAAGGCAAGGATCGAGGCAGGGTGGAGAGACAGAGGAAGGCAAGGATGGAGGCAGGATGGAGAGATGGAGGAAGGCAAGGATGGAGGTGGGAGGGAGAGACAGAGGAAGGCCAGGATGGAGGTGGAGGTGGGATGGAGAGACAGAGGAAGGCAAGGATGGAGGTGGGATGGAGAGACAGAGGAAGGCAAGGATGGAGATGGAGGTGGGATGGAGAGACAGAGGAAGGAAAAGATGGAGGTGGGATGGAGAGACAGAGGAAGGAAAAGATGGAGGTGGGATGGAGAGACAGAGGAAGGCAAGGATGGAGGCAGGATGGAGAGACAGAGGAAGGCAAGGATGGAGATGGAGGAGGGATGGAGAGACAGAGGAAGGCAAGGATGGAGGTGGGATGGAGAGACAGAGGAAGGCAAGGATGGAGGCAGGATGGAGGGACAGAGGAAGGCAAGGATGGAGGCAGGATGGAGAGATGGAGGAAGGCAAGGATGGAGGTGGGATGGAGAGACAGGAAGGAGGAGGAAAGAGAAAGCTATGCAGAGTGTTGGATGTGGCAGAAAAGACAGTAAAGCAAGTTTGCTCCAAATTTGCACAAGAAAGACTAAAATCGGAATGAGGAGTGTTAAAATGGAAACGCTTCTTCAATGGCACAATGGACCATGATGTGGAAGAAGATAATTGTAAGCTTTTCAGTATCTAAGCTTCTGGGTGAAGAAGATAAAGAGATTGGATTGTGTGTGTGTGTGTGTGTGTGTGTGTGTGTGTGTGTGTGTGTGTGTGAGAGAGAGAGAGAGAGAGAGAGAGAGAGAGAGAGAGAGAGAGAGAGAGAGAGAGAGAGAGAGAGAAGACAGAGGGGAGGTTGGAGGAGATGGCTGGCTGGCCCTGGAATTCTTGGCTGAAAGGGAAGCAGTGTGGATAGTGGAATGGTGCAGAGAAGAACCCGGGACTCCAGCATCTTCCTCTAAAATGGAACCTTTAAGAAGAAATGAGTTAGCTGGGCATGGGGGCTCACGGTTAACTCTAGCACTTGGGAAACAGATGCATGTTGATTTCTGTGAGTTAGGAGGAGGAGGAGGAGGAGGAGGAGGGATTCAGTTTTGAATAAAGAAATACATTTTCCTTAGTATTTTGTTCTTTATTTTGTTGAATGAGAATATAACTGGAGACTGCTTTTAAATATTAGCCAGCAAAAACGTGTACTGTTTTTTTCTGAAGCTAAAATAAATTGTTTAGTTGCTATATGAAGCAACTTGAAGGATGATTGAATTTGGATGCTCCACAGACTACATGTATTTTTTGGATAAGCAGCCCTGAATTGGTAATATATGAGCTTCTAGAATTATGCCTGCCATATAACATGAGCTCAGCAAATATTTCTTGTAGAAGCCAAACTACTGAGTGATTGAGTATTTTATTACTGCTTTTACAATCTCCCTCTCTCTCTCTCTCTCTCTCTCTCTCTCTCTCTCTCTCTCTCTCTCTCTCTCTCTCTCTTCCATCTTGTGTGGCTGCTAAACTCTAAGGTTAATTTTTTATTCTACTTAATGTGCAAACTGCATATAAAATTTGTTTAGATAAGTAGATCAGGAAAAATAACATTCATATGGTTCAGTATTACTATGATTTCAGGCACCCACTGTGGTTCCTGGGTTGTGTCCCCAGAGAGAAAGGACACACTACCTCATTTGCACATCAACAGCTTGGACAAGCTAGCCCTGGGAAACAGAAACCCTGGTCTTTGAAATTTCTTTTCCACCAGCATCTTTGGAGGAGCTTTTTCTGGCCCTTTTCAGTGTGTCCCCGGCACCTTACTGTGTGGGACTGACTCACATTCTCCCACTTGCACTCTTGTCACCTCTCTGATTTTTGGTGCTTCCTTTTCTCCTTCTCAGGAATTCATCTTGTGCCAGCAGCTGCAGAGCAGTTAAGCTGCTTGCCTGCTGCCCCAAGTTTCTGTTGTGAACAGTGAATGCTCCAAGAGCCTTTGTCTTTTGCCTTGAGGAATTGATCAAAGCAGTTGAGTGTGCAGGACACTGAGGGGCCCTTCTTTCACTCTGCAGAATCAGCTGCTGGCTGTGAGGGGACCAGTGTCCTATCACTACACACAGACAGCACAGTGTTTGGAAAGGTTTGTCTTTGCTTCAGCTCTCTCAGAATGCCCTGAGGATATTTGATTTCTCTTTACTGTCATTTTTGAAAATTAAAGTATCAAAAAATCAACAAGCAACTTTAATTTTTAACTTGCTACTGTAGCTAAGGATGCTGCGCAGTGTCCATCCCAGTCCATCCCTGGTCTCCTTGCTTCCACCTCTCAGGAGCTAAGACTCTAGGTGTGCAGCACCTGCCCAGCAGAAGAATCTTCTCTTACTTTCTGCAATGTAGAAAAAAAACCCCCAAAACCCTCGATCTCTGTCACTATGGTAACTTGATAATGGCCAGTGAGCTGACCTGGCCACAGCTATACCGAATATCTGGAGATCAGATACATTTAAACATAACTGCTGTAGAGTCCAAGAATTCATGCTGGCATTGTGAGCCCCAGTCCTGACTCCCAGTTGAGAAGCTGTGATGACTGGATATTGCAGGTTTGGGTTCTGGAGGTTATTAGCTGCACACACCGCAAGGCTGGGGCATCATGAGGAGTGTGCCATAGTTCTAAGCAAACTAAACATTTAAATTTTATTTTGAAAAATCAGCTTGTTTGAAATGAAACGGAAGGGAGAGGAGAAGCCATTGCATATTGAGTTTCTGAATGCCCCACACATTACTCACTTAACCCATTTGCACATCTTTGTGGCAGATCCACTGACAGAGAAGAAAAAGGTCTGAGAACTGTAAATGCCATGTTCAAGATCACAGGGAGGTGTGTGGTAGCGTGATCCTCTCATTTACACTTTTTATATTAAACTATGGGATAATACAGGCAGCTTGTCCCCGCCCCCATTTCATCTAAGTTTCACACATTAACTTAAGGTCTGGGTTTCTTTAATGAAAATCCAACATGACATTTGAGGATCTAGATAACTTAGTACTTATTTAGGCAATACCTTCTTTTCTTGTCACCCCAAGTTTGTTTGTTTGTTTATTTATTGGTCATCTGTAGTTCATGCTTGCTTTTCTCTCTCTTCAAATCTCATTCTAGTCTTTGCTTTGGGTTTGCTTGTTTCTCTTATTTTTCTTTTCTTTTTTTTTAGGGGAGAGCGTGAACACAGTCCCCCACTACCGCTTGCTAACTTCCTACCCCACTATTTACACCACACCCAAGACACTGACATTCACCACAGAGCCACCTCAGTTGCAGTATCCTCTCAATCAGAGGACGGTGATTATGTGATTTTTCTGTGTCAAGAGTCCCCAGGAGGCTGTTAGCAAGGAAGTCCACCAGATGATAGCAGGAGAAAATTTATTCCTTTTCTGTGCAGTTATAGTTTAAAAGTGATAGTGAGTACAACATAGATAAATAGAATTAATAGTTGGTGTCAAAAATTATAATGTTATAAGCAGTGAACAGTGTCCTTGCTAGAGTTCCCTTCCAAGGTGTTTGTAGGCAGTTTATAGTCCGGCTAGACCACTCCATGCAGCTTAGAATCAAGTGTTTCTGTTTTAATGTCCTCTACCATAAGAACAAATCTAAAAGTATTGACTCTTAATTCACAACCCTTAAGATGTGAAAACCATCGCCTTGACTTTAGGAAGCATTAGGTCAAAGAGACACATTTGGGAATATGGCTAGAAGGCTAAATCCTAGGAGTATTTTGGTTTTGAATCTACAATCCTCTTTGGCTGGGCTCCAGTGGGTGACTCGAAAGTAGAGATTCTCTTATTGTCAGATTTGAGAACCACTTGCTCACTCCACAGCTTCCTCCCTCAATTTTGCCTTTCCTGGAGGATGGCACCCCCAGCTTCCTACCAAACAGCTAAGTCAGACGTTACCTTTCCCCATTTGGGAACTACCAGGCTGTTTTTGTGCCTTCTAGGTGGATGGAATGTTCATCTCTTCTTAATTTTGAAAATAATTGGGCGAAGACTGCGATGCTGAACGACAGTTTGCTTTCCTGTAGAGCCTTTTAAGTATGAATCACAAAGCAGCCCGCGCCATAACTCCGCGGTTTCAGCTCCCCGCTGAGGTAGCTCCATTATCCCTGTTTTACAGGCGGTGGTGGAACAGATCCAGGGCGCTTCAGCGGGGAGCCTCTTGTCAGGCAGTGAGTCAGTGGGAAAGTTGGGGAAGGAACTACGAAAACTTTTTTTTTTTTAACTGATAGACGAAATTGTACGCACTTATCGTGTCTAACAATGCTTTGCAGCCTGGGTACGTCATGGAACAGTTGCGTGGGGCTGTTCATAGTTAACAAACATGTTACCACAGAGCTACCATTTTAGTGGCGAAAACACAGCAGTCTTGGAGAATATAAAAGATCACTAGGTGTGCTTGCCATGCTGTGCAACGGCGCTCCCAAATGTATCCTTTGTTTTAACTGTAAGGCAGTCTCTATCCAGATTGTCTCCACGCTTGCTCACAAACTCCCTTAACCTGCAGCCACCCTTCTACCACCTGCTTCAGTGCCATCAACGCTTTTCCAATGCAACGGGAGTGAGGTCATGTGCTGCTTGTCTTTCTCAGCCTGGCTTGGCTCCAGCTCATGGGTGTTGGAAAACAGCAGCATCTCCCTTTTATGGCTAAAGAATATCCCACTGTGTGTTCACACCACATTTCACTTATCCATTTGTGAGCTGACAGGTGTGTAGGCTGATTGCACATGTGGCTGTTGTGACTAGATCTTTGAGGAAGTTAAGGTGCATATAACTCCAGCATACTGCTTTCCTCTCCTTTAGGTACTGTCTTAGTTGGGCTGAGAGCTCATATGGTAGTGCTGTTTTTAATTTTTTGAGGCAGAAAGAAATGAGTGAAGAGATCATACAAAGTAACTTATGTTTCTTTGTATTCCTGTGGTAGCACTTGCTAGTCTCCCTTTGCATCTCTGGTTTTCTTCTTCTTTCTTCTTCTTCTTCTTCTTCTTCTTCTTCTTCTTCTTCTTCTTCTTCTTCTTCTTCTTCTTTGTCTCCTCTTCCTCCTCCTTCTCCTTCTTCTCTCTCTCTTTCTCTCTCCTAGTTGTTGGATAAAGACTTGTTAGTTGTGTTTTTCTTTTTAATCCCCCCTCTTTGTCAGTCTTTTCTATTCTTCTGTTTACTGCTGATCTGATTTGGATGCTGCTGGACACACGTGTGTTGGATGAACTGTTTCATTCGTCTCTCAGGTCCATTTATTCTAGTACATAGTTCAAACTCAATGTTCTCTTTGGCTTTGCTGCTGAATGATCTGTCCATTGATGAAAATGGGCAGTAGGCTCTCCTCACATGATTGCGTTGCAATCTATCTCCCTTAAGAGTCATCAGGTTTTGTGCATAAAACCATAGCCCATGTTGGGTTAGACTGTGGATTTATGTATTTGGCATTAATTACTTCTCAAAGGTCCTATTTCTAAATATGATAGTTGGCTTAGGTTCCAAACCCTTTTAGTGTTTCACAATAGAGAGTAGTAGACTGTGAGATGAGTTGGTTTGTGAGGACATTTCAACCATAAGAGAAATGGAAACAATTTGAGTGATACATCATGCTTTTTAGGTCTTGGTCATTCAGTCTGTCCAACTTCTGCCATATCTAAGGCATTAAACTTAAAAATAATCACTTGCTAAAAGGACCTGGGGGAAGGGGGCTTCATTTGATGATGTAGAAATGGGGAGTGCTAGAATTTGACCCTATCTTTAGGCATGGTTTTGTTGCTGACATGTGGATCCACTGTACAGATTAGAGCTGGTGTTGGTACTTGCGTGGGGGCTGGGCAGGTGGTCACCACAGGACCAGAGTCCATCTGTATGGCCGCTGAGGCCTTAGTGTTTATTTAGGCTTAACAATCTCTGGAGGAGAGAGTCAAATTAGTTTGACTTTATTAATTATTATTAATAATTATATTTACATGCAGATGTAACCACATTTATTCATAAAGCAATTCATAACATTGTTCTTTGGAATGTGAGCACAATAGTCTGTTAGTGGGGACTCTTTTCTATATACCAAAACCTCCCCTGATGACCTCTTTCCCTATGGTTCTCATCCACTAGCTTATATCACCTTATCACTTAGCTAGAGTCTATTGGACCAGAATGGGCAATCTAACCTTCCATAGGTCGATCTCAAGCAGCAAAGGCCTCTAGGTTGAGAAATGAAGCTCTTGCCTGTGGGAGCGTTATGGCACAGAAGTGGCTTCTTGTAGACTTCATTTCTTGCCCTTCTATATGACATGTGGATCTTCCCTGAAAGTTGCTTTTATTATTATTTCTTTTTACTTGTCTTTCTGTGTGTGTATGTGTGGTGTGTACGTGTGTGTTTGTGTTTGTGTGTGTGTGTGTGTGTGTGTGTGTGTGTGTGTGTGTGTGTGAGAGAGAGAGAGAGAGAGAGAGAGGGAGAGAGCCTTGACTATGCTGGGTGTTGGTCCTCCTATCACCTAGTTTGAGACATGGTCTCGTTCCTGCTGCATCTGCCAGGCTACCTGACCCACAGGCTCTCGGGGATTCTCTTATCTCTGCCTCCCATTTCACTGTAAGAGGGCTGAGCCTACACACCAGTATTACCACACCCAAGTTTTACGTGGGTTCTGGGCATTAAAACTCAGGTCCTCACACTTGTGCAGGACATATGTTAACTGCTGGGGCATCTCCTCAGGTCAAGTTAGGTAAGCTTGAGAGACTGAAGCACAAACAAGGGAGTATGTGTAAGTCCCATAAAGTCATGCTGGCATGTTTGTGCCCTGCACTTTGGAGATTATATTTCCAGCAAGCAACTGGAAAAATAACATCAGACTTATATCTGAGCAATCTTGTTTAAGGTTCAGCTGGTCTGAATGTCACGTTCACTACATGGACAGAAGAACTCAGGCTTGACTGATCATAATCCCCGAAGCTTCTCCTCTTCCATGAAGGTAACATTGGCCTTGGAGAGGTCCCAGTAGCTAGACCACCAGCTTGGTACTTAGAGTTATGCTTTAGATGCCGAGATACAGGAAACACGCTCATCCTGCAACATCTGGTTCTGAAGCCATTTCTTTCAAGCTTGGTTATTTCTGAAGAAACCACACGTTCACGCTGTCTCTTTTCTTTTGTCCTGATTCTTATCACTTTCTATTGGCATTCTCATGTTTTGACATATAATTTCAGAGTCCAGGGCAGAGCTAAAATTGGAATTACTAACATTCCTACTAGCATAATACATGATATAATCTGTCACACTGCAAATTTCTTTTTAAATTTCTTTTTATCATTATATATATACATATATATATATGTGTGTGTGTGTGTGTGTGTGTGTGTGTGTGTGTATATCACGGACCTATCTCAACAGCACCAAATTAATGCTGCTGAAAGGCAGAAAGCCAGCAATGTTTTTCTATTTATTTATTTATTTATTTATTTATTTATTTATTTCTATTTATTCAGATTACATCCTGATTGTTATCCCCTTGCTCGAATCTTCCTGTTTCCTTCCTTTTCTTCCCTATTCCCCTCCCTTAGACCTCTGATAGAAGGGAACCTCCTCTCCCACCATATGACCACAGCCTTTCAGGTCTCCTCCAGATAGCCTGCTTCCCCTTCCTCTGTGTCTCCCTGCCTCCTACATGGTCTCCCTGCCAAGGGGCGGTGATCAAATTGAGAGCACCAGAGTTCATGTCAGAGGCAGTCTCCACTCCCCTCACAACCGTGGAGAATGAGTTGGCCATTGGCTAGATCTGAACAGGGGGTCTAGGTTGACTGCATGCATTGTTCTTGGTTGATGCAACTGTTTGTGCAAGGCCCACCTGGGTCCAGATCCACCAGTCTTGAGGGTCTCCTTGTGGGGTTCCTGAACCCTTTGGGTCCTTCCATCTCCCCATTCTTCCATACCACTCTCAGCACTGGTCTGGAGTCCAGTGTCAAGTCCCAGCATCTGTCCCAATCCTCCGCTGGGTGGAGTCTCTCAGAGGACATCTATGTTGGGCTAATATGCACTTATAAGTGAGTATATACCATGCATGTCTTTCTGGGTCTAGTTCCTTCCATTTGTCTGCAAATTTCAAGATTTTCTTGTAGTATTCCACTGTGTAAGTGCACCACAGTTTCTTTATCCACTGCAAATTTATTTTGGTGCTTCCTAAGTATTTTACAATATTTTAGGGTGTTATTTAAGTCTAGACTTCTCAGAATTGAAAGTTGCTGTGGAGCTCACAGTGGGTTTTTAGACAAGGAAAGCTAAGTCAGTGCCTATGTTGATGGGGAAAATTGGTGCTGAAGTTAAGCAATGAAGTAAAAGATGACAGGAGCATGTGTTCCAGATTTTCCTTTTCCCCACCAGTCCGTACCACCAGCAGTTTACATGTTTTGTGACGTAGGCAAAGCAGCCGTTGACTTCAGCTTTACTTGCTCATTACTGAGGTCAGCTGTAATGGGCAAAGGAGCGCTGACTAGTGCCCTGTGGTTACTATCGGACAGCAGAGCCTTTGCCTTGACCTGTGACTTTGTTTACCTGCTGATGAGCTGCGTGGAGGGAAAGACCGAGTAATTCCCTTGTCACTTGCCAGGATGACGTATAGTAAATTCTCTTTAGAGGTTAATGTCATGTTTGACACTCACCCTACATCAGAATGGGGGCTTAGTAACTCTGAGACATATTCTGAGGCTAACTCCACAATAAATAAGTTAATATGGAAAATAGAAGGCAACCTAAGTGTGGGGAACAATTCACGGGACAGCATCACGGTTCTATTTTCATAATGTTTACTCCTTGTCACAGTTTGATGGCAAAATATCCCTCTGCAGACACATGTCTGAGTGCTCACCCCCCAGCCTGTGCGGATACATTTTGAAGCCTGCGGAAGCTGTAGGGGCTGGGGCTGGTCTGGCAGAAACAGATTGCTAGAAACAGGGCTTTGAAGCCTTTGCCAGCCACTGCCGCTGGCTGGTTCTGGCCTGTTTTCTCTGCTTAGTGCCTGCTCCTGTGAAGGAGCCGACAGGGCATCCTCCAGCCACTGTGAGCTCGGCCGTGCCTTTCCTGCAGTGATAAACTACAACTCCTGAATTCCCAGCCACAACAGATCTTTCTTCTGAGAAGTATTTGTGCCCGGTACTTTGTCACACTCATGAGGAAAATAACCAACCACACAACAAACTGAAAAAAAAAAAAGGAATTCTTCAAAACACTAAGACTGCATAGTTTTCAAAGGCCTGAGCCTTCCAGAGTAGTAAAGTGTTTCTCATTTTAAGTACCTATTGAGAGTCCCTTTGTGCCCTGAACACAGAGACTCTCTCCCATGAGCTGCATAGGATTCCACCGAGAAGCCCGGCAGAGAGATTGCTGTGCTATGGCCCAAGCTGCTTGAAAGAGGTAAGACTTGATTTCTTTGGCCAGATTTGTTTATTGCCTACCACAGGGTCTCAAGTGGAAATTGTGCTTGGAGTTGCTCTCCTGGGACCTGTACTTCCTGTAGGATCCCTCACACTCTTCTTGGATAATGAGTCCTCCAATTAGTCCGAGTACCCCCAACAAGAAAAAACATGAGCTGGGTGTGGTGATGGCGCATGCCTTTAATCCCAGCACTCAGGAGGCAGAGGCAGGTGGATCGCTGTGAGTTTGAGGCCAACTTGGTCTACAAAGGGAGTCCAGGACAGCCAAGGCAACACAGAGAAACCCTATCTCAAAAAACCAAAACCAAACCAAACCAAACCAAACCAAACCAAACAAAAAATCATGAAATTCAGATTCTCTGAGAACGAGCAAGCTCCACCTCCAAGTGCCATGGCGGTGACTTGAGAGGACCCAGGAAAGGACAGCAAGATGCATTTCACAGACAAAACATCCTCACACAGAACTGTGACCCTTCCCTACTAACAAGAACATCTTAGCAAGTTCCCTTGGTTTCAGTAGCATCTTGACACACAGAGAAGGCAGAGTGATGCTGCAGGGATTGTGGATCTAGGGTGGGAATGTCTCCTGATTCTCAGTGTCTCAGGTTTCTCACTATTGAAATCAGTCACCACATTGGACAAGTCCGGTCACATGGTGAGGTATCCCACCTGACAGGAAGTACCAACTGCGGAACAGGACAGTGAGAGGTTCTGGAGAGTCACAGTCTCTTGGTTGTCCCCATCTGTCCTGGAGCAGAGACAACCTTCCCTGCTTTGTTTTGTTCAAATCTTTGAGCTTCAAGATATGTGGGCACAAAAATGATTTATCATAATCAGTTTGGAAGCAATTTATTACAAGGTAATTGATGATCAGAAGAGGGAACAGGGGATTGGAGTGTGTGTGCTGTGTCTTATTTACTGGACAGTCTTCTGTGTTAGACTTTTAAAAATTAAAAGAGTTAATTAACCACTTAAAATATTTATTATTTTGAAGTACCTTAAACCAATTAAATCATTAACATGATTTTTATCGGGATAATTTTGCTATGTTCTCTATCAGCATGTTATTAATAATATATTTATATTATATTTTATTATAGTATATAATATATAATTATATATAATATAATACATATTATATCATATTATATATTTACTATATTGATTTGTACACAGTGTGTTGTGCACTTGCACACTTGCAATATAGTGCATATGTGGGAAGTCAGAGGACAACTTTTAAGAGTCAGTTTTCTCCTTCTACTATGTGGGAACCAAGCACTGAATTCAGGCCATCAGTCTTGGTCTAAGGCCCCTTTCTTTGCTGAGTCTTCCTGCTGGTCCACAATTTTCTCTTAAATTCTTAGGTTTTTTTCTCACTTGTATTAGTCACTTGACAACCGCGTACAATGCATTTTGATCATAGTCACCCTCCTCCCAAACCCCTCCTCCAAGATCTGCATCCCCCTTTCCTGTCCACCCAACTTTTTTTTAAGTTATATATTCTTTTTATTTTTTATTTTTTTATTTTATTAATTTATTCATATTACATCTCGATTGTTAGCCCTTCCCCTGTTTCCTCCCATTCTTCCCTCCCTCCCATTTCTCTCCTTCTCCTGTCCCCTATGTCTGTGACTGAGGGAGACTTCCTCCCCCTATATATGCTCTTAAAATATCAAGTCTCTTCTTGGTAACTTGCTATCCTTCCTTTGAGTGCCACCAGGTCTCCCCATCCAGGGGACATGGTCAGAAAAGGGGCACCAGAGTTCGTGTGAGAGTCAGATCTCACTCTCCACTCAACGGTGAAGAATATCATGTTCGTCGGCTAGGTATTGGTAGGGGTTCGAAGCTTACTGCCTATATTCTCCTTGGCTGGTGCCTTAGTTTGAGGAGGACCCCAGGACCCAGATCTGCCTGTCATAAAGTTCTTCTTGTAGGTTTCCAGGACCCTGTGGGTCCTACTGTTTCCTCTTTCTTCCATGCTACTCTTGCCTAAAGTCTCAATCGGATGTCCTCTCCTCTGACCCACTTGACACCACATGTTGGCGAGGATGTGGAGAGAGAGGAACACTCCTTCATTGCTGGTGGGAATGCAAACTAGTACAACCACTTTGGAAAGCTATCTGGCGCTTTCTCAGAAAAATGGGAATAGGGCTTCCTCAAGACCCAGCCATCCCACTCCTTGGAATATACCCAGAAAATGCCCTACCACATAACAGGGACATATGCTCAACCATGTTCATAGCTGCTTTATACATAATAGCCAGAACGTGGAAACAGCCTAAGTGTCCCTCAGTAGAAGAATGGACTAAGAAACTGTGGTATATTTACACGATGGAATACTACTCAGCTATTAAAAATGAGGAATTCCAGAAATTTGTGGACAAATGGATTGATCTAGAAATTATCATAATGAGTGAGTTCACCCAGAAGCAAAAAGAGACAAACGGTATATACTCACTTATATCAAAACATTAGTCCAAGGGATACGTACCTGTCCACCCAACTTTATGCCCTCTTCTTAGCAGCTATTGACTGCCAGGAAGTCCTTGGGTAGGGGTGGGGCTCCGTGCCCACCTCCCTCTCCACGCCGAGGCTTTGTCTGGCTTGAGCTTACACAGACCTTGTGCATTCTTTCACAGCGGGTGTAGGTTCATATGTGCAACTGCTTAGCTGTATCTGGAAAGCATTGCTTCTCCATCTCCCCCGGCCCCCACACGCACAGTGATCCCTGAGCCTTGAGAGGAAGAGGCGTGATAAAGACATCCTTTCAGGGCTGAGGACTCTGCAGTGCTAATCACCATCTACTGCAAACAGAAGCCTCTGATGGGGGCTGGCAAGTGCACTAATCTATGGGTATTAAGATAAAAATGTAGCATTTAGTAGTAGTGGCAGGCTGTCTCCTTGGTTCCGTGGCCTGCCTAACCACAGGCTCTTGCTCCTGTTTAGTGTGCCAGTTCAATAGATATTGAATTCAGGTCATTAAGCTTGGTGGCAAGTGTCTTTTCATGCCTTTTCTCACTGAGATCTCTTGTTGCCCCTCAATTTACTTCTTAAACAATAATGCCTCTTAAAAACCTTATGCCATCTTATAATGTTCATGAAGTTTCTATTTTTGCTAACCCAGCCTTACTTTTTATTATATTCAGAAATAAGTTTTGACCATGAAAACCGAAATGGCTCCATTTCTTTGGGAAAATAAAGCATCCTTTACGTTTGGAAAATAAGCATGACATCAAAGTGAAAATAACACGAGGCATATGCTCCTTTGGTAGTTGAGAAGGCAATGCTTAGGTACACCAGCCCATGCTAAATGCTAAGGAAAAACATTGTTCTCTTTGCTTCAAAATAGTTTGGTAATCACTACAGTATAAATGTGTGTAAAGACTTTAACCGCGGTCTTATTTGCTCATTTCAGAACAAAATGACTTGTTTGAACCTCAGACTGCATTCAAGACACTTTCTGGATTGCATGGATAGGGACCGAGTGTACCTTTATAGGCACTGAGATGGAAATGAAAAGGGTTTTCATTATTTCTGACTAATATATATTAGTTTTGGAACATGGTGCCCCAATCTAAATTTCCCTCAAATCAGAACTCAGTACAGTTGAGGGGGTATTTTATGGTGGGGATAAAGAGTAGGGAAGAAGACCCTCAAAAGGTCTACCTAGCTTGCCACTGTTGCAAGCCACTAGGTCAGGCTGTGTGAGACTCTAAAATGAGTTTCCACACATCCTACCCAGAGGAGGAAAGATAGCACCCCTGTCTTCAGGTTTGTAGCCCTTATTGTCCAAGAAGGATGCTACTAATGATTGACACATGCAAGAGCTCAGAGCAAGTTAGCACGGGCTCTTTGCCATGGTATTGAAGAGGACCCAGCAAGAAACAGGATGTATATGAAGGGGCCTAAAGGCAAGGCCACATGTTGGAAGGACCCCTTCTGTTTGAGGTTGCAGTCCTCCCAGTCCTGAGAGCCATTCTGAGGGAGATGGAGGCCTCCCTCTCCACAGCAGGGCCTCCTGCTCTCTGCCTGACTCCATCTGGAGAGTCTTTAGACATAGATGCCCCTCACCACATTGATATATGGCCTTTGACACAGCTCTCTGCTATCCCTCCCCTCCCTGAGCCTATAGGATAATTAGGTACTGTGTTCCCGCTCATATGGTAGGAGCATGCTGCCAAATGTAAAAACAAGCATCCTTAAAGTGCCTGGTTACAACCAATTATGAACACCTATCCTAAAAGGCCACCCCCCCCACCCACTCCCCAAGGGCTATATAGCCTTTGTTCTTTCTGATTAAAGTTGAACTCGCTCCTGAAGTGGTTCCCAGAGTGTTTGATCTCCGAAGTGCTTACGGCCTTCCAGGACCTGCGTCTTGTCCTCTGCTCCTCCTGCCTTGGTGGGCTGGTGGGCAGCAGTCCCCCAAGAAGAGGAGAACCACAGCCACACTGTTTGGTTTTACTTTCTGGAAGCTGGCTTAAGTTTGCAGGAAGACTACAGGAAGGACTTGGATGAGCCCAGGGATGTAGTACAGAAGAGCGCCAGGTGCTGCAAAACCCTCCTTGGGGCTTAACTTCTGCCAACCCTTCAGGCCTCATGGTTTCAAAGCCTGCTGGAGTATTTTAGCTACCAGTCTAATATCCTGCAGACTCAACGCTGGCCCCCTTATCCCCTACATAGGCAGATCAGACAAAGAACGGCTGTGTTGAAAGGCTGCAAGCACAGGTCAGTTAGGTGACATGAAGAGACCTTCCTTCCAATCCCGTGTCTATGGTGTTGCTAATCCTTTCTCTGCTCAGTACCTCATAGGTCAGGGCTGATTGTCAACCAGGGAAATGTGATACACAGTGATTGAGCTAGCGACTTCTCTCAGGCCTTGTACACAAACACACAAACACTACTCACTAATGTCTGCTCGCCAGTGGGCTTTCCCCCCCATTAATGTGGGAGCACAGGCCAGCTGCCCATGGGTAGTCCCACACTATATATTTATATATTAATACATACACACACACACACAAACACACGTGCACACATGCACACACACCTACACAGCTACACACACACATATATATTCTTGAGATTTTATTCACCTTCCCCAGAGGGACCTTCATTTTGATCCACTGTTAAAAAAAAAAAAATGAAAAAAGAAAAGAAAAGAAAAGAAGAGGAAAAAAAAAAAAAAAAAAAAAAAAGAACACACTGGATAACCACAAGAATGTGATATGGATGGAGGGAGAATGGTTTATTTCAGGAATTCCCCACCTCAGTAGCGTCTGGTGAAGGCTCTGTTTTCTTTATGCAGACTACATTGCTCCTTACTGCTCTCTAAGCCACATCCATGCAGTTGCCTCAGTGGCTGTTGCTAGGTTATTTTCACCTCTGCTTTCTCTCTCTGTGGTTGGCACCAGCACAAGAGACTCCACTCTTCTTAGGACCGGTGCTCTTTGAAGAGAGTTTGGAATACGGATTTCAGCCTTTGCTAAGGACATCACTGACACCTCAGGGTTTCTAATGTGTCAGTCGGGGGCTTTCTGGAGACTCAACAGAGAGTGTGTGTTAAGCTAAAGAGAAAAGCAGGCTACTCAGCTGAGATGGAGTTAATTTTAAGTTTCACAGCAACCATAATGTTCTCTCTATAAGAATTTGAATTTTCTTTTATATTTCTTAAGAGACGAGTAGCTTAATTTCGAGAAGACAATCACTTCCTCAAAGTAGAGAACAATCAACTTTTGTTTTAAGTTTATTAACTTTTCTGCAAATTCACCATGCCTGTATTTGATGAGACTCAATTTGTCATTTTCTCTGGACCAGCACTGGCCAACAATATTCCCAACGTCCTGATGAAAAGCGTCCTCTCTGCATACTAAGCCTCGAGCCTCCCACACCTGTCGAACTCATTTCATTCCCAAATGCTTGGTCTTGCAAGTGATTACTGGGATTCAGTTTGAGTGAAAGAATCACTCATTTCCAGCCGGTGATAATTATTGTATAAAATTTAGACCGTTCTATACAAATGAGAGCAAATTACCCATCTGTGATGAAGATAATGGACAAGAGTGGCTCTTTGATCTCTCCTCCTCTGCTCTCCTCACACTCTCCCCTCACTTTATGCAAATGAGAGGCAGTAACTAGTCCTTACAAGTCACTTTTTTCCCCCTCCTGCATTGAAGTTTCATGCTGTACAGACTATGGAGTGATAGTGGTAGTTGACCAAATGGTTTTTTTTTTTTTTTATAATTATACTGAAAGCATGATTGATTAATTCCATTTAAAATATTGCCAAGGTAGAGTTATCTGTAATTTATTCAAGTGTCACATTACTGTTATTGGGTTTCCTGGTCTCTACCTCATTGCTGGGAGCAGACACGCTAAGGGAGCATGATCAATTTTAGCTCACGGTTTCATAGACTTTGTCAGTGTTCAGCTAGTTCCATGACTGTTTGGATTAGAGTAAGGGACAACACTGTGGTGTACGTGCATGCATGCGTGCATTTGTGCGTGTCTGCATGTACGGGCTGCTAACTTTACAGAAGCCTAGAATCAGAGGCAAGAGAAAGGGAGAGGGAGAGTGAATGACACCAAGGACAGTCCCTTCAAAGGTATCTTCCTAGTGGCCCATGCCCTCCAGTCAGGCTACACTGTCCAGTCTCTGCCACGTTTCCACGTTCTGCTCACTTATGAATAATATACCAATAGACTAGGCCACAGGACCCAACCATTTCCCCAGAGCCCGTGGTCTGAGCCTGGCACTGCAGACCAAGCTGTCAGTGTAGGAGGCTTCCCTTGATGCACCCAAGCATGAAGCCGCTTGCCTAGGGCCCCAGATACAGCTTCAGAGGATGGCAGGGTGTGAACAGGGGTTTTCTTTCTAGGTGGCAAGGCCTCGGCCTCTATGAAAGATGTGACTCACAAATGCTGAAATCATTGTAATATAAAATTTCAGTGCTTTCAGCCACAGTGTAAGCACAAACCAGTAGTTTCATTCAGTAATGAAAACCCAAGGAAGCCATTCAACTGACTGTTTTTATTCAACATCTGCAAGGTGGCAGGTTCTGTGGAAAATGGACAAGCCAATGCCCAACTCTGCAATTCTCCAGACATTAGTTACATGCAGAGCCATTACAAATAGTTGTGGACTCAAACTGTAGTTTCAAGTTACTTCTGGCTCTCTGATTTTGCTTTATGTATAATGACCTTGACTTTCACTCTAGTTAAATAAGAAAGCATTAAATGCTATGCAGAATGACTTCTTTCATTTTTCTTGTTGCTGAATGGCTAATGACCTGGAGGGGAGAGTTACTGTAGCTTTTATTCTGTCATCAGTGTAGGATCGGTGGTCTGACTTTCAATAAATAAATTCATCATGCTTTAGTGAAGGCACCGCAACACATTTCAGTCACCCAACTGTAGCCTGGTTGCTCTTAGGCGCTGCTCTACTTGAATTTGTACTTAGTCCGATATAAACCGAACAGCTCCGATGGCTACCGAGCCTCCCTGAACCAATGCCTCCTCCATGGAGCTGATGGAAGGACCAGGTGAGATGAGGTCCATGGAGCTCCTGATTCGCCAGCCGAGTGAGACCCACGTGCTCTAAAAACACTCACTCGATGTCCTCCCGAAGCCAATGGAAAGAATTTTCCATTGTGATTTTCAACTTTCAATAGAAAAGTTTGATAAAGACAGATGAAGACTTTTAAAAAGTTTGCCAGGGGCTGGTGAGATGGTAAAGGTGTTTGCTTCTGAGCCTGATGGTGTGAGTCCACATGATGAGAGGAGGGAATCGTTTCCTGAAAGTGGTCCTCTGACCTCCACACGCACACTGTGGCACATGTGTTTGCATGTACACACACACACACACACACACACACACACACACACACACACACACCTCTAAAAAAAAGTCTCTGCCGTTCTAGCAGTGTGGTCATGGCTTCTGGCAGTCTCCTTCCTGCTTTCCCTCTTTCTGCATTTGCACTACTGAACTCTTTCCCCTTGTGTTTCTGCCAGTCCTCACAGGTAGAAGCCTGCAAAGGACTCAGCTATTGTAAAACAAGCTAGCCCATCCCTTGATGGGGGCACTCTGACCTTCAAACACCATCTGAGACATTCTTGCTGGTGGGAGGAGCATGGCCACAACATTGTGGACAGTGGTCATCTCCTTAACGTCTCTCCCTGGGCTCCTGACCACATTCTTGGAGCCATGGAAGCGGATCCTTGGGTTTTCTAATGCAGCCGCCAGCCCTGCTTCCTGTTGTTGGAGTGTATCATCAGCCTTCAATTGATGCTCTCGCAAGGAGACTTCTGATGAGTTCTGACACAAAGCTGTTCATTTTGTGGCCCGGCCTGTAGCCCTCAAATATGTGTAAATTCATTGTTGTTCCCCAGGTAAGCCAGGCCATAAAACTTGTCAGATTTTCGAGCTATTTTGAGGTGGAAATATTTCTGGTCACTTAAGCTGTGTTGGAGTGGTGATTTACCTGTGTACAGATGAACTAAAAGAAACAGTCGATTCTCTTTCTTGGAGCTGACTATATTATATTGAGATAAATCAAAAAAGAATAGCATCAGTATGGCTCTCCAAGCACAAAAGGAATAATTAAATATTACAGAACCCTCTTCATGTACTCATTTACTACCCAGCATTGATTAAGTGCCTGGTCCCGCCCACCCTTGCCTATCCTTATCTGTGATAGAGACAATGACCTTGGAGAGTCTTTAGTTTATTCCTGATTAAAATGCACCCTATCTATAAAAACTTGTGTGAAAATAAATATGTTTCAAATATATTGAACAAAATCGGAGAAAGACGCCATAGCCTTTTAAATTAATATTACAATAATTTTAAAATTAATGAAGCCTGTCTCCTGGCATCCCAATGAGGCTCGTGAGTGATTGTTATCCATTTTTATTAGAGTAAAACTTTTAGGGATAATTCTCACCCAATTTATTTAAAAAGGGTCTTGGCTGTGAATGCAGCTCCACTTAATTAGCATCTAACTTGCTGCCTCGATGAAATAAAAGGGACCCCAGTGCTCCCTCTGCTTCCGGTGATTTTCTCGCTTTGGTCCGGGGCTGAGGATGGCCTTCGGATATGGGTGAATCGCTGCGTCCTTTCCCTTGGTCAGTCTTCTCATTGCTACCACGAAGCATTCTGAAGGGGCAACCCCCCATTATTAGAAACCCCGTTAGCTGTGGAAGAGTGGCCGATTAAGTTATGTTTAAAGCATATTAAATGCCAATGACAAACCAGGCAGGGTGTGGGCTTGTAGTCAGTCCTGGCCAGAAGGGGCAGAGTGTGACGATGGGGCAGGACAGGGACGTGTTTGGAGCTGTGGCCGGATGGACGCTCATCGGATGCAAGAGCATCAGTGGGGGATGACATGTAGGAGGCAAAGATGACCCATAGCTTTGAAGCTGTCAACCAGCATTTGTAACCCGGACTAAGTACAATGCAGGAGACTTATGATTTGGTTACCAAACTACTAAATTTCCTTTACGAGGGAGACAGCTTCTCGAGAGACAATTAACTTGTAGATTCACAAGATGTTCTAAGGCAAGGCTGTATGAGCCAAACAAGCCAAGGCAACTAGCATGGGAGCCCCACCCCTGAGCCAGGATATATAAAAAGCCCAGGAGCCCGAAGTAGCACTCACAGTGCAGCTAACTTCAAGAACGCCTTGCAGCCCTCTCTCTGCCGCCATGTCTTTCAACTGCTCTCCAAGAAATTGCTCTTCCAGGCCAGTCGGAGGACGTTATACTGCCCCAGCGGGCCCAGCTGCCACGGCTTCAGCCGGTGACATAGACTGCCTGAGTGGCATATGCTTGCCCAGTTCCTTCCAAACGAGTTCCTGGCTCCTGGACCATTGTCAGGAGTCATGCTGCGAGCCCAGCGTCTGCCAGCCAGCGTGCTACCAGAGAACTTCTTGTGTCTCCACTCCTGCCCAGGTAACTTGCAGTCGACAGACTACCTGCGTCTCTACTCCTTCCTCTACTCCCTGTAGCCGGCCACTCACTTTTGTGTCCGGTGGCTGTCAGCCCTTGGGAGGCGTTTCCAGCTCCTGCCAACCAGTGGGAGGCAGCTCTGCTGTCTGCCAACCAGTGGGAGGCATCTCTGCTGTCTGCCAACCAGTGGGAGGCATCTCTGCCATCAGCCAGCCAGTGGGAGGCATCTCTACTGTCTGCCAACCAACCTGTGGAGTCTCCAGGCCCTACCAGCAGTCCTATGTGTCCGGCTGCCGAAGAACCTGTTGAGCATGTAGGAGCCACTGAGCCCGTTGAATCTCCGGCCCCGCCAGCTGTGTTTCCAGGATCTCCCCATGTACTGCCTGAATACTTCACTGTGTTACTGACTGCCCAATTGCTGGCTACTGGCCATGCAGAAGCTGCCTTTGACACTCTGAAATGTTTCTTACCAGCGCTAAGATAACTTTAAGGTTTGATTTCTGGTAATGTGTGAGCTTTTTGATGCTTCCAGGGGCCTTTAGTACCCTCAGTCCAGTCTGAGGTGTCATGAGGCTTCCAGGGGCCCTGCTGCCATCAGCCTGTGTCTGCACCTTGCTGCTGTATCTCCTGGCTTCTGCTTTTGTGTCTTGGAAAAAAAAAGGGAGCTTGTCGCACTGTGTATTTCTCAATAAACTTGCACTAGTTGGCATTGCAACCATGTGTCTTTATTTGTGAGGGTTTTTTTTTTTTTTTTTTTTTTTTTTGTTATTTGTTAAGCATTCTTCCCTGATCCGGTCCTGAACACAGAGGCCAGGTGTAGTGATTATGTTTCCAGACAAGCCAGAGATCACCTTGCGTTTTCTTGTTCTGAGAATGTGGCGAAGTTAGGGCTGCCCTGAAGCAGTATGGGATTTAACAACTGACTTGGCCTCTATAACTCCCTGAAGACTTGAGGGATCCACAGAATGGCTTCCATGGAGGTGAAAGACAAGCTGGCTAGGAAGGGAGGGACTTCAGAGAGAGGATCTCCCAGTAGAGTTCAGAGCATTTCCTAGTCAAAAGATCATAGTGGCTGGCTGCGGGGGAACATGAAGGTTTTGTAGTTGATTCTAGGCATCAGGGATTACTGCATCCAAAGGACTAACTCTAGTTACACTCTCCCCTTGCTCTCTGGAACAAATCTGTAGTCCCCAACCATGAAGATCCAATGACATTTAGTACATCTGGTAAAAAGTACTTTGCTTTATTTCTTAATATTTTTTCTTTTGTGCACATGTGGAGCTAACAACAGAACCTAGAGCCTTGTGTATGCTGGTCAGACACTGCACCTCTGGGCTACAACACCAGCTTCTGTGTTGGTTTGTTGTTACCCTCAGAACCTCACTTCTTCCTTGCTTTTTTCCTGAAATCCATATGCAGACAGGCCAAGCCATCTGGATGGCAGGGAAGTCCATGTGCCAGCTCTTTGTGCCTTTCATGAAGACCTGAGAACTGCTTTTTGCCCTTGTCATCAGTCATGCCCACAAGCACAGCTCAATATGTTCTCTTCCGAATTGCTCCAACAGATACACAAGTGGACAATCCTTAGATAAAACAGACTTGTGCGGTGCAATTGCGAGGAACAGCAGCTGCCTTTTCTCCTAGCAAGAGCTGCTTTGTTAAGAGTCCATGCATCATTCTCTGCTGTCAGGGCAAAGTGGTTTATTTTTTATTTTTTATTTTACTGATGGCAAATGTATAGATGATTTCTATATAGATGCAATGCTTTCAATTTTTCCCTCTGCTGACTCATCCTCAAATGTCTCTTTTATCAAAGAACTGCTGGATGTGACCCACATTTTTCTTTCACTAAAGCGAGATGTGGCTTTTGCTGTGTGCTCAGCCCATGTCCCGTCTTTTCTTTAAAAGAATTGCCATGACTTTCCAAAACACCCCAGTTTGTCCCAAAATACAGATCACTGGGTGCGCGGAGGAGGCGGCTCTAAACGGCCCTTTCAAAGGCACAGTTGATGTGACTCACATACTGTTTCTCCACTTTACGTATGATTCGGAAAATTTGGAGGCTGATAGACTATTTTAATTTTTTTCAGATTTCTAGGTTCCAATGAATACATGGCTTCTCTTTTTTTGATATATTCATAATAGTGATGAGATAGGTGTGTTCTAGTTTGATATGACAGTGTTTTGCTTTGGCTGTTCGGTGTACTATGAACACCCAGGTAATATTGCAGCAATCTTACAGCGCTTTCGCTGACCTTCATTTCTGTTTGGCGAATTATTATCATGGCTTTGGTATTAGAGCATTTTTGTTTGTACTTGAACTTTGAAAGTTCTTTCCATCCTTTGCCTTATTACATAGTAAATTTAGGTTTGTCTTGGGGAACAGTCTGAAAGGTAGACGTGTGATGATTCTGAGCCCAAGGCCTAGAAGTGCAACGTGTGTCCAACGTTCCATCTCCGCAGGGCAGCGCAGCATTTGCTGGGCTGTGCAGGTTTGCTTGCCTTCTCCGTCCTTGGCTCAGGGAGGAGGAAAGTAAAGTAGTGGGTGTAACCCAGGTCTCAGGGGCCGCCTGTCCTTGGATACAGAAGCTGCCCCAGCACTACCTCTGGGGAATCTGATGGCAGAGAGGTTGGGGGATAGGGCCCAGTTTTTTCCCACTTGTCTTTGGCCTTGACTGTCTAAGTTAGAAGGGTTAGGTCACCTTGCAGTGCCTTCTTGCTTTATAGGCTGCTTCTGCTCAGACTGCCCCGATCCCCACGTTTGACCGAGTTTCCTCTCTTTGATTTTCAGTACATCCACTTACTGAGGCACTAGTGTGCTTGCACGTCTACAAGACTTTATTGCAAGTTTGCGGACATAGAGGTCGTTTACACCCTGCTTATAAAAAAGTGTGATAAAATTTTTATGTGGTAGAACTCACATAGCATGAAAGTCACCATGTTGGATACTTTTAAGTGGCATGCTGTGGCGCCCACCACTCGCATGCTGCTGTGCCACTGACCACTTTGAGATGCTTTTCACCTTCTCACGCTGGTCCACTCTGCCCTTTATCTTCTTTCTTGCCAAATTTAGAACTGAATTTCTCCTACTTCCCTCTCTATTGCCATCTCTCCCCCTTGCCTTTTATTCAACAAATGCTAATGTCATTCTAAGGCTGGCTCTTCAACAGTAAAGAGAAATATGATTCCTGGGCCTTAGGGAGCTTGCTGCTCAGCTTTGTAGAGACATTGCTAAGACTTTATTCTCCTCTGTATTTCCCTCCACAGGCTTCATGGTTTATTTTCGAAGGTTTTATTTGACATTGCGTATACATCCTTTTGAAGATGCTGCATCAGTCAAGGTCTCGGTGACTGGTGACATTATAGATAGGATATGCTTTTCTTATCCGACGCTTGCTTATTTTAAAATTGCAATAATTACCGAAGACATGTGCTACCTCTAGAATATTTGACTTTAAATGTGAGTGACATAAAGTTGTAAGAGTCAAAGGAATGTATTGAGAGTGGGTGGAAGGGCAGGGGTTTCAGAGTGGAGTCTAAAACTCCCCACAGGGCTAACAGGGTTGGGTCTGCTGTTGGACATTAGCCTTGGTAAAAACCCATTTAGTCTCTTTGGATTTTCAGGAAACTTTTGCCTATGTTTAGAAGCTTATAAACATGTTCACCAAAGACTTTATGCTTAGTTTTATGAATCTGGGATTTTTTCTTCCCATCATCCTTGGCTTCAATCTCTGTCATAAAGTGTGTGGTTTTGGGATGAACACCTGATGGGCATTTCCAGAGGGGACTTTTGGTTCCAGGACAGTGTGACGTATTGACTAGGCCTGATTGATGGTGCGCATCTCAAATTACAACCCAGTTATAATTGGGAAGCGTGGCTTATTAGCACGTGTGCAGCTATTTAAAGCAAGTGGTTGTATGCTTTCTTATAGGAATAAATGATAGGGATAGTGAGATTGATTAAGAATTCTGTTAGTGACGGTGCTGGCATGGGTTAAGAAATACAGATGATTGCTCTGATCTAGGGGAGGAGTTATCTACCGCTGTGCAGACTTTGTAGTTGCTGTCCTCCAAATGGATTGGCCATTGGGATTCTTTCAAGAATGTGACTTTATCATTTGGATAGGAAACTCTATGCTATTTTTTTCTATTAAGCACTTGTAGTATCTATCTATCCATCTATCTATCTATCTATCTATCTATCTATCTATCTATCTATCTATCTCTCTCTATGGCTTTGCATACACATGTCTGTGCATGTGTGTGCCACAGTGTATGTGTAGAGGTATAAGGATAGCTTGTAGCACCATCTTTCTCCTTCCACCATGTGAGTTCCAGCAATGGAACTCAGGCTGTCAGGCTTGGAGGCAAGTGCCTTGACCTACTGAGCCATCTCACTGGTGCTCATTAGGCATTTTTAACGGATGTACATTTTGGCGTCCTGTAATTCTAGAACTCCAGGGGCCACTGCAGGTTGATAGTGCATTTGAAGCCAGCCTGGGCTGCACAGAATTGTTCTTTCTTAATACACCAAAAGCTCATATGAACAGTCAAACAAGGCGTTAAAGTCTGTAAGAGCTGGGCAGTAATGTAGAAACTGCACAGCGACAGAGAAGACAGTTTCACTCTAAGGAAATATTGGAGAGATGGCTCAGAGGTTAAGAGCACTGTCTGTTCTTTTAAAGGTCCTGAGTTCAATTCTCAGCAACCACATGGTGGCTCACGATGATCTGTAATGAGATCTGGTGTACATGTAGGCAAAACACTGTATGTATAATAAGTAAATAAATCTAAAAAAAAAAAAAAAAAGAAAGAAAGAAAAGAAATATTCTTTAATACTTACCAGACCAGTCTGTCTTCTTTTGGCTCATGGTGCCAATCACTGCCTGTTAAGTTGTCTCTCACTGTCATGACATATATGTAATAAAGCAACAAGAGCTGTTCCACCTTCCCCAGTGGCAGCAGTGGTTCTTTCAAACCTTTGGCTTTGCACTTCTTCTACCCATCCTTGGTAGAGTTCCCCATACTCCTCCATGATCATACACTGGTCGTTATGACCTCAGTGTTGCTCTTTCTTCCTCACCCTCTCTTCACACACCACCAGAAGTATCTAGGTTGGTTTACTGCAGCTGCCTTGGCAAAAGGCATCCCCCAAACTGGGTAGCGGTTTAAATAATGGCTTCCTTAAGCATCCTTCTTCCCGTTGTTAACAATGGATAGGGACGCAAAGCCTACTCACAACTGAAGGGAATTTCTCCTAGTGCTTGCTTACCCCAGAGACAGAAGTCATAATTGCAAATCCCGGGATTAAGAGATGTACTGGTTTTCAAATGGGTTTATTAAAATGAAGACAGAACTGAAGCTTTTCCCCAGATGTGAATCCACAGACTTGTCTTCTTATCCCTGCGTGAGATTCTGGGATGAGACTGGAAAACGTTTCATTTATGAAATAAAGTCTCCAAGTGGTATGCGAAGCACATATAATCCTTTTAAAATCAAGGATTCGGGGCAAGGGACAATTTTATTTGATAAAAGACACAGGACTCGGAGGCAGAAGGGCTTGTTTTGAATTCAGTTCAACCACACCGACAATAAGAGAGATAGGTCCTTTGATCTCTCCAAATCCCTGGCCACTTCTAGGTAAACCAGGGATGGGGATGTTAATGCCATATTCAAGTACTAGCCAAGGTGAGGCTCACTGTTGCCAAAGATAAACTCTGCAGTCTTGAGGGCTTAGCACAGCAGAGATTTATTTTCAGCATATCCAAATTGTACAGCTGCTTTCCTGCTTAGTGGGCGAGTAGCCCTTTCTGATCTTCCACACGAGGTTTCCGGGTTGTTGCAGGAGGTCAAGGGAAGATGCGCTCTGCCTTTTCACACTGTATGGGCATTGTGACACAAGAAGTGACACTTCCAGTCATTAGGTCCTGCCTATGAGGGGGGAGTTGGGGTCACATAGCCTAGGTGTGAGCAAAGGAAGAGGAGAGAATGGGTTCGTGGATGGCTGATCTGTGCTGGCCACCCTGCGTCCTGTGATTGGAGGACTGGAGGAATATTTGGGAAAGCTTGAACTGTATCAGCCTGAAAGGCCCTGCTTTTCGTTGTCCACCAAAGGAAACCTGTTTTAGGAAACAGAATTCCAGGAAGAATCCATCTGTGCACTCAGGAACTGATAGTGTTGTTTAAAGGAATATTGGCCTAGGGCAATATTTTTATATATAATAAAAGTCAGGACGTAAGTCATTAGTCAGCGGTTTTCACTTAACGACAGCCAATTCTGGCAATGGCTGTAGTGATTGGAAGGAATTCAGATAGTTCTGACTTGAAATAGAAATAAAAGGTAATGGGCACAGGTACACAGCTATTTGCATTTTCTTCTGCTACACATAAGGTACATAATTGTGTTTCAAATTATCTCTCCTGGCCTCTATTTTTATGGCATGTAACCTCATATTTTAAGGCATTATCAAGGCCGAAGCCTTACAGTTAACTTAACAGATCGCACTTAATGGATCAGGAAATAGAAGGGCAGTGAGTCACTTCTCAAGTAAAATCCAGTTATAGGAGGAAGTGACCTCTAATATGGAGGCATCACTGTGGCGAGTCACTGGCTCCATTGTCCCTCCTGTTTCCCGACAAGTAGGATGTGATGTCTGCTTACCATTACTAGGAGATTCTGTACTCTGACAGGGGCTTCTATATGACATCATTTCCTGAAGTTCAGATGTGAGGAGAGCTCTCCACTGACATTTGGCATATACTCCTGATAGCTGCTGCCCTGTGCTTGAAGTGACCCAACACCCTAAGGTAGATGGTGACTCACAGTGAGGCTGAGCCGCCATACAAACTAGTGCCTGTGGACAGGTGCTCTGCTCTAGTTGAAGACTCTAGTCCTTTTGTCATCTTAGCACATCCTCACAAGATCTCTCTCTCTCTCTCTCTCTCTCTCTCTCTCTCTCTCTCTCTCTCTCTCTCTCTCTCTCCCTCTCTCTCTCTGTCTCTCCCTCTCTCCCTCCCACGTCACATTCTCACTGTTGAAGGTTTAGTCTTGGAATATGTCTCTAAGTGTCGGTATACCCTGCTTGGAATAAGCATTTGGGACATATTTTGTTGCATATCAAAACCCACATGTAACTGGGGCCCTGTATTTTAGAAGTCTTGCTTGGTGTGAAGCCAACGGTGGCATAGAAAAGAAAGTTCCGAAGAGCAGATCCTTAGGACTCATAGCCAGTTAACCTGACATGATTTGCTCCTTTATTTTCATTTTTCATGTCTTAACACTACTATTATGGACTAGTAATCCCCACTAGGGGATACATCACCTAGTCATGTGCATCTTGTGCGTGCCCACGTGTGTGTGTGTGTGTGTGTGTGTGTGTGTGTGTGTGTGTGTGTGTGTGTGTGTGTGTATGGGGCAGTTTTGTTGGGGAAAACAGTCTGTGAAAAGACATTTTTTAACATTAATTTTTCTTTATCCTTAAGATTTTCCTATCTTAAGGATACAATAAAAATGATTGTATCCCATTTCCTGCACCACACATTCTAGTTTCTTCTACCTCAAACTCACTGACAAGTTTCTCTCAACAGAGCACCCTCTAACTTCATGTTCCTTTAATATGTTTAAATTTTTCATAGCTCACCAAGTCCAGTTAGTGATGTCTATGTGTGCATGGCTGTGGACCTAGCTACCTAGAACATGCCAAATCTGCCACTTTAGTAAAGATTGGAAAAGCTGGGCATGGTGGCACATACCTTTAATCCCAGTACTAGGGAGACATTGGCAGGCAGGCAGATCTCTGTGAGTTCAAGTCCAGCCTTGTCTACAAAGTGAACTTTAGGACAGCCAGAGAGAAACCCTGTCTCAAAAAAAAAAAAAAAAGTCAATCAGATGTCAGCCCAGAAAAGAAGTGTTGTTCTATCTCTAGTTTGAGATAAGGATGAGGAGAATAGGTGGGTAAGTCATGTGATTCTTAAGAGACAAGATAGAAATGTCACGATTCCTACAGGACCCAGTATAGAGCAATCTCCATGAATCATTAAGTCATTTCATTATATGTATTCTGTGCCATGATGAGTCACAGAGGCTGGGAGTTCAGACTCTGATTTGAGATTAAGACCTCCAAGCTCCAGGGTCCCCATATGTGCTTCATAGGAGCAGCATTCAGAGCCATCCTTCATGGCTGTCCATATCTCTGGTGCTATAACAATTGAAAATGAAAGTTACCTTATGAAGGAATGCAGCTGACCAAGCTTTGTAATGTTCTGACAAGAAGCTCGGATTTCTCACGGTGATTTGTGACCCTTTGACTTTTAGACTGGTTTGTGTGTGGCCTTTTTTTTTTTTTGTTTTGTTTATTGTTTTCCTCTTTGGAGAATGTATTTCTGAGTAGATGCTATCAAGTGAATGATGTCTCAAGGTGCTGACTGGTCTGTTCAGGCTCACGGCGAAATTGATGGTTTAGAATTAAATTAAACCTTCCCCCTGACACCTCCCTTCTTTAATCTTTTAACAGAAGGTTCCACTTTTTCATTTTCTCTTAACTTTGCATACCTGCCCTGAGAAGTCGCATTGGATTACCTCAGAAGACATATCGAAAAGAGCTTTTGGAAACTCTGAGGTGGCTTGACACATTGGAAACCAGCGGGACACTCAGATGACTTTGCAGCATATTAATTGCTCGGTGAATTTTTCATTCAAAGAGTAGTTATTGAGAATCTGATAGTATCTGGCCTTTTCCCTCTTCTGAAGAGTCTAATAGAGTGGAAAAGCTGCCATGAAAATAACCTGGCAGCACTCCAGAGATGCTGACATGGTCATAAACTTATGGAGAGAACTGGGTCCATGGAGTGTGCGGGATCTCCCCCGCCCATAAGTCATACGGGAGGGGTTCTCAAGGAAATGGAACAGGACCTGGGTAAGATGATGTACACCTGAAATTCCAGCATCTAGGAATGACAAAGCTCAAATACATTGTAAGATTCTATTTTGGTAAAAGGAAGAAAATGAACAAGAACCCACAAGGTTCTGTTGGTGGGGTGGGGGCTGCGGGGGGAGGAGAGTAGTGCTGTTGTAAAGATTAGGAGACAAAAGATGCATCGTTCCCTTGGACTAAATATTTAGCTCCAAACTCTAGAGGCATGACAGTGTGTGCTCAGAAAACAGTGAACTCCAGCATGGCTCTGAAAGCATTATTTTGGGTGGCTGCTAGGGAAGGAAGAATACACAGAGATACATAGGTGATTTGGCTAAGGTGAATAGAAGGTTTTTTTTTTCTATTTATTTTTTATTTTTCTATCTCAACTTCAAAAAAAAAATTAGTTAAAGTATAACTGCATAATTCCTCCTTCTACCTGTTTTCTTTCCAACCCTTTCCATGCCCTTCTACTCTCTCTCACATTCTTGTCTTCTTTTTCTTTGGTTACTGGTAGAGACATAGGGGAACCACTGTATGATATAGGCTACTGCGTCCATTTTGTGTTGCCTGTATGTATGATTCTTAGGGATGACCACTTGGGATGTGACAGTCATTTAGGGGGCTCATCCTTGGGGAGACTGATTCTCCCTTTCTCAGCAGTCTTTGTCACTTTTCATCTTGGGGTAGGACCCTGTGAGATTCTCCCACTTGTATTAGCATGCCAACTGGTGCTGTCATTGTTAGGTCCAGTTAGGCAGCCATATTGTTGAGATTCCATGCATGTGTCTTCCTTATCGTGTGTGGAAGACATCCTCTGGCTGCAGGCTTCCTGATCCTCTGGCCTCCCCTGAGCCTTAGGTACAAAGGCTATGTCGTGGGTGTCTCCATTGAGACGGAACACAGTCTTTCAGTTATTCTCTGCATTTTGTCCAGCTGTAACGTAAAGGTCTCTTTCTGTAATGGTCTCTGCAGCAAAAGACGCTTCTGCGATGAGAGCTGCGAGCTTCACTTCTCTGTGCATATCAGGGTCACTATTAGAGTGCAATTAGAAATGACACTGGTTTGGAGTACAGAATCCATGACTTTTTAATAATAGCTCTCATACTGTACCGCAGATCACGTATGCACGTGGTTTACAAGAGGAACATAAGTTGAAAGGCTATAACTGATTGAAAAAAGGTTCAGAAATGCCATAAGAGACACGTACTAATGAGATAGGGGGCCCGGAACCAATCTCAGGGAAGAGCTGTGGCTGTTAGGCCACAGTAGAGTCCAACTTGAGAGTGAAGATGTGGCCAGCTACAGAGAAAATCAGACCTGGTTATGCAGCAGGAAATGGAGGACTTCAGGACAGACAGATTATTGCCAGGTAGAACCCCCAGGCAGCTGCAAGTCCTCAGCCTTTTAGTTCTTCATCTACACTGTGTGCCAAGTTGGTGCAGCCACACCATTGCAGTGTTAGCTGTCCATCACTCCATGGCATTTGGACATGAGAACAGCATTCTTTCCAAGGTCTGGCTTGTCTGGTGAGTTCTTCTACCTGGTTTTCCAGGTATACCATTTTAACATGTCCATATGCTCCTACTTTCTCAGTTCACACTGTTGAAGTTACAGGGTGGCAGCCTTTCTACCCTCAGGAGCAAAACATGTATCAATGTGTCCGGCATGGGAGCTGCAGGACAGAGGATGGTATTTGCGGCTTCACCCAGGATCTCAATCATCCTTCACCTTCAAAATGGAGTCAAGAGCTGGAGTCTCAGAGGGCAAAGCCTGGAAACCACTCTTTTATAAAACACAGGGTGTATTAGAGCAGTGCGTAGCCTCAATGTCAAGAATCCATTCAGAATATCCTGGCTGCTTCATAATCCATTTAATCTTTTAATTAAAGAATAAAGAGTGATGGGAGGATTTTAAGAAGCTTTTTGCTGTTCACCAGAGATACAGAAATAATTGAGCCTCAAAGAAGGCTTTGGGATTCCTGTCCTAGAAGACTAAGTAGATACTGATGTTTTGTCAAGACAGAGAACACAGGAGGAGCATGATTTTAGCTGTTGTCTTCGAGGCATCTGGTGATCCTACAGTTGGGTGTGATCATGTCCCTTCTGTGTATTCATATGTAGTTGCCATGTTACTCTGACACGGGTTTTACTGTAGGCAAAGGTGGACGTTTGGTTAAACTCATCAAGATTTGCATGCAAACTGTCTTAAGAACAAGTTCTATTTTTCACTGGACTTCAATATCCACAGTCCCAGCCCTTCACCCAATGAATACTCAAATCTACAGATGCTCTCGTCTTCTATATGGCATGGCATAGTATTTACACAAAACTTACACATCGTCTCTCACTTCCTTTAGATACCACTAGCTTTTAAAACAATATTTAATAAAGTATAAACTCTGTATGCATAGGTGTTATATTAGTCATGAAATACATGGATTGTATACATTTATGAGGTACAAGGTAATGTTTTGGAGTATCTGCACTTAGTCTTACTTGGAATAAACATTTTTTTTGAAGCCCGAGGACAATTTTATTAGAGTTTAAAAGAAAAGCACTCCAGGGCAGGTGAGCTATAAATCTCAGCAGCTCCTCAGGGGAAGAAAATAGATGGAAAGAAAAAAAATAGCCCAGCTGTTTAGGTCAGCATGGAGGTCAGACATATGGGACACAAACAGCCATATGGTAGGGAGCAGAGTTTAGAGAAAGAGCCAGGAATGCCCCAGTATCAGAAAAACAGCACTTAGGTTCTGTCCAGAATTAAAATTGCACCTTTCTGCTGAAAACACCCCAAGCTTTCTCCTTCAGCTGAGAGTCAAACTTTTTAATGAGGAAAAGATGACATCTGTGTCTGGGAAGAAAATGACATTAAAAGGAAGTGGTCCTCTTCCATCCCATCTCTCTATTCCAACACACAGACTTGTTCTTGCACTCTGAAGGCCCCGAGAGCTTTCTTGGAGCTTTGGGTTTATGAACTTGCTTTACTTATGGGAGAAAAATGAGCACACCGAGAATAAATTGGAATGTAGGTGAGTAGATGGGCATGTTTTTCTGTGGGCACCTTTCTGCCTCCTGAGGCCTACAGCTTTCTGGCACTGTGAGCGATAAAGAATGGCTATTGTGTCTCCGCCTCTGTACTTTGTTCTAAAATTGATATCTGCTGAAGAACTTGCAAGCACCAATCTCCGCACTCTTGCTAATCTGTCTTTAAATTTATATTCCTGTAATATTATTCCATAACATTCCCTGCGTTGTACTAAGGGTCCAGATGTTATTCACACAGTACATAGTTTGCATAACATTGGAAAGTAAAGCTGCTTTTTAAAATTTTTTTTTTTTTTAAATGCCAACATTTTTCCTCATTCCTTTCCATTTTGTGGGTTCCTAGCTCCTGCGCACAGTGCCGTGTTTCTTGATAACAGCACTGGCTTCCATTTGGTTGATGCAGTTGTCACACATTATTATTTATTTGCTGTCTCATGTGGTGTATCTAATGATGGCCACTTTCTCAGAGAAAGGCATTTCCTTTCAAGCCCTCACAGGCGCTATTGCACAGAGGCAGGGCAACAAAACTATCAGAACATCGCCATACGAGAACTGGTTCTCTGAAGCAAGGGGATAAACAACTCCAAGTTATCCTGAATATACATGCCTTAAGTGTGGAGTGAAATATGGAATTTAGAAACTTTATTTTTCCTCCTAGAGTAAGTTGCAAGACGAGAGGCCTGTTAAATACGTTCTCTAGAAGTTTGCACTAAGACTTACCTATATACTCAATTTTATTCAAATGGTTTTGTTAAAAAGTAGTTTTTATCTGGTAGCCATTTAATGTTTTCATATATATATATATTATTGATTTATTCATATTACATCTCAATTGTTATCCCATCCCTTGTATCCTCCCATTCCTCCCTCCCTCCCATTTTCCCCTTACTCCCCTCCCCTATGACTGTGACTGAGGGGGACCTCCTCCCCCTGTACATGCTCATAGGGTATCAAGTCTCTTCTTGGTAGCCTGCTATCCTTCCTCTGAGTGATACCAGGCCTCTCCATCAAGGGGACATGGTCAAATATGGTGCACCAGAGTTCATGTGAAAGTCAGACCCCACTCTCCACTCAACTGTGGAGAATGTCCTGTCCATTGGCTAGATCTGGGTAGGGGTTCGAAGTTTACTGTATTGTCCTTGGCTGGTGCCATAGTTTGAGCAGGACCCCTGGGCCCAGATCTGCCTGTCATAATGTTCTTCTTGTAGGTTTCTAGGACCCTCTGGATCCTTCTATTTATTTACCCATTCTCCCATGCTTCTCTCATCTAGAGTCCCAATAGGATGTCCTCCCCTCTGTCCCACTTTCCTGATAAGTGAAGACATTCATGGGACATGCCCCTTGGACTAGTGTCCAGATATAAGTGAGTATATACCATTTGACTCTTTCTCCTTCTGGGTTAACTCACTCATGATCATTTCTAGTTCAATCCATTTGTCCACAAATTTTGGGAATTCCTTGTTTTTAATAGCTGAGTAGTATTCCATAGTGTAAATGTACCACAGTTTCTTTATCCACTCTTCTACTGAGGGACACTTAGGCTGTTTCCATGTTCTGGCTATTATGAATAAGGCTGCTATGAACATGGTTGAGCAAATGTTCTTGTTGTGTGCTGGAGCATCTTCTGGGTATATTCCAAGAAGTGGAATCACTGGGTCTTGAGGAAGCCCTATTCCCAATTTTCTGATATAGTGCCAGATAGATTTCCATAGTAGCTGTTAATGTTTTCTTATCTTCAATATGTTTAAATATTCATATTTTAAATGTCGAATAATAAATATGCTTGTATATGTTACTGGCTAATAAAAGTGACTTTTTGAATTTTGGAGTTCAGTCACCCTCTGACTGTCAAGATGTAACAGATCTACCTGCCTTTGCCTCCCCGAGTGCTGGGATTACAGATGTGTGCAATTGCACCTGGCTGATATAACAGCTCCTTATAGTTTCTTTTAATATATGCATTCTTTGTCATTAAAGTGTTATACCTAAGCTCATATAAGTACCATATATTTAGGTGATCTAAATATGGGTAAGTAAGTATGTGTCTAATTTTAAGTCTCTCTATATATTTCGTTTTCTTATATTTCATGTATTTGATGCAAAGCTAAGGTTAGCAGTTGTTGGTGCCTCTGTGTGTGTAAAAATATAGAATCACTAAATGCAAGTGCTTAGAAAATAATGACAAATAAATAGATAATTAGAAAGAAACAATAGTTTTCACTAATATGGATATAATTAATATTCACATAAAATTAAAAATAGGAAATTACACAAGAAATATGACTTTTATTTTTTGATAATTGAGTACTGTATTTACAGCATTCACATTCTCCTCACCTCCTCCAGTGTCATTTATTTCCTTTTGAACTCATGATCTCTTGAATTGTTTACACACACACACACACACACACACACACACACACACACCAACAAAGATGAGCCCATTTTGTGTTGCTCATATTTATGTTTATATGTGTGTGTGTGTGAGCGCACATGAGCATGCAAACTTGTGTTTAGGGGAGACTACTTGGGATTGTGTAACCTATCAGGGGTATCATCACTGGAGAAATATGATCCATCTTCTCTCAGCAACTGGTGATTGTTTATAGCTCTTCATCTAAGGGTGGAGCCTTGTGGAAAGTTCTCCATCCTTAGTTTATCATGACTCAAAAGAATTTCCTTTCTGTTCACTGTCACTTTGCATATTGTGACTCCTTTTCACCCCCATGATGAAATGCTGTGTGAAGTTTGCCAGAGGTAGAAGCTGAAGAATGGGTTATTTTTTATGACAGTCCTTGAAGTGATGTTTCAGGTTCAGCGTGTGCTTTGTGTGAGTTGATGGTTGAAGAGAAGTGTGCGCACGGGTGAAGGAGACTTGTCCAAGTGGAAGTGTCCCTCTTCTAATCACGTGAGAGCCACACTGAGTCTGCAACTAGGGTCAAGGGGAGTTTGTAGATTTTTTTACTGACATGCCTCAACAGGAACATTTCACAAGTTGAGCATTCTGAATCTAAGCATTCAACATTCCAAACCGTCCCAAGTCCAAGATTTTTTTTTTTTTTTTTTTTTTTTTTGTAACTAACATGATAGCACAAGCAGGAAACTCTGTTCCTGACATCCCTGACTATTTTTATTTCCTGTGCATCATCTACCACATCACCCCAGGCTGTGGGTTTTGAGCTAGCATATATATTGATCAAACATATGTCAGTGCATTTTTGGGTTTAAACGGAAGAAAACTTAAAGGTAGCTAAATTTTCCAGAGTAGCAGAAAATGCTAGAATCCAAAGAAGGGCAAAACAAGGTGTCATAGATCTTTTTCTTGGAGAGTGGAAGCTTAGTGAGAGATCCCAATGAGTCCTTAAGGAGCTAGGAGTAGAGATGATCTCAATTTCTTCATAGAACCCTCAAATGCTAAAACTACAATGAGCATTCAAACTATCTAAGACTATTTTAGGTAGGAAAGAGGATGCCTTTATTTATTTTTATTTTTATAAAGATTTATTCATATATGTATTTGTATATTTATTTTCAGGTGCATGTGTGTGTGTGTGTGTGTGTGTGTGTGTGTGTGTGAATCCTGTGTATATGCAAATATGTAGGTCAGAAGAGGGCGCTACGTCTCTTGAAGCTGGTGTTAGAACCCTTTAAAAAAAACCCAGATTATCACCAGGGTACTATAATCTGAGCTCTCGTCCTCATGATTGAGCACAAACACTCTTAACTGCTGAGCCCTCTTTCCAGCACCCAGAGCATGTCCTTAATAAACACAAGTGTGGGTACAGATCACACAAAAAGTAAAGCAAGCTCAAGAGAAAAGTATGTGTAACATTCCACTTAGACAACACTGAAGACTGAGTTGGTTCTACATCATGCTTCTTAATGTTTTTGTTAACATTCTCACCAATGGGATTGGCAGTCTGACCACCATACTGTTGGATGTTCCTACTCTTCAACTCCTGTTCCTAGAGGGGTGTAGTAGTTTGTGCTCCTGATGGGGAAAAAAATCAATCTATCTTTATATGTTATGAATTTAATTTTAAAAAGAAGATCTCAAGGTAATATCAAGAGACAACTGACTGGAGTCTACGTCCTATTATGACAAAGGTATGACAAGGAAGAAAGGCAGTAGCTTACTCAGGTATTTTTATCATTCATACGTGATCTTGGCACTTGGAAGGAAGAGGCAGGAGGACATCTATGAGTTCAAGACAAGCAAGTTCCAAGCAAGGCCAGTCAGCAGTATAGCAAGACTCCATATGAACAAAACCAACCAACCAAACAAGTAAATAGAGCTGTCCAGTGTAATGTGGGAGGCAGTGAAATGCAGTGGATGTGACAGACACATTGGAGGATGTGGGAACACATGATGGCTTTATAAAGAAAGGAGTGAGCACTTAGCAGTTAGCAGCTCCTAGGCATTTATAGTCAAAATTTCAAAAAATAAGTAAAAGGCAGAGAAATAACTCTAAAAATAACAGTGTTACAGCACACACAAGGGAGTCCTCATAATACTGGCAGTAAACTTCACAGTAGAAATCCTACAGGACTCAAGAGAATGAGATGGCATGCTCAAAGTCTGGAAGAAAATAAAATTGGTAACCCAGACTCCTGTCCCTGGATAAGATACCATTAAGAAGTGAAAGAGGAAATAAAGATCTTTTTTAAATGCTTAAATAAAGCAAAAAGTAAGAAATTTATCAGCAGCAGACCCACCCTACAAGACATGCTTGAGGGAGTCCTACACCAGATGTGAAAGGATAATATTGAAAAGAATCATCCTGAAGATGTATGAAAGTCCAAAACTCACCAATAGGGCAAACTCACAAGAGAGAAAGAAGGCCAAATCAAAAAGATAGTCAACAGTGAGGGACAAAGGAATAAAGGATACACAGAATAATCAGAAAAAAATAATAAATGGTGACTACTTATCAATAATAACTTTTAATCTAATGTGACTAAATTTCAAAGTTAAAAGACATACATCTGCTGAATAAACTAAAATAAAGTAGACCTAGTTTTGTGATACCTGCAAGAAAGTCACTCACCTAACACACACACACACACCTCCATCTATCTATCTATCTATCTATCTATCTATCTATCTATCTATCTATCTACCGAACCAGAAAATCATTAGCATACAAACAAAAACCCAAAGTAATCAATAACTACTATAAATTTGATAAAAATCATTAAAAAGACAGAATGCAACAATTTGCAACAATATCGAAGGACCTGGAAACAATCCTGTAAAAATGGAACAAATCAGACATCCTCAAAAAAACACCATGTATTCTCATTTCAATGAAGAAGTTAAATTGGTCTCAAGGAAATGGGTAGTGTACTAGTGGTTGTGAGAGTCTTGCAAGGGTGTTCCAGAGGGAGATAGTTAATGTGTTCCAGGGTGTAGCTAGGGTAGGAGAGATAATTTCTAATATAAAGAGAGATAATTATGATGGACAATAATTAATTAATCACATCAAAAATCTATTGCAGAGCATTGCAGTTGTTCCAGAGTGAATTCATGTGTGTCTGGAGTGACAGTAACACCCATTACCCAGATCGGGGCATCACATATTACATACATGGATGAAAATGTCCCGGTGCTTGTATATATACACACATGGGTTGTCATGATTGTTTCACAGAACAGGAAAGGCATTTCTATACTTAAACATTTCATTTATTATCATTGTTTCTAAACACCGGAAAGGAACATAATTGCTTATATTCAAGAGTTATCACTCACCAATGGCAGAAATAAAACATCCGCAGAGCTTGCACTAGATCTGTGTTTTCCTAAAAAATAGTCTGTAAGTTTCATTTTTCCTGGAAAATACTTTGCTTATTGTAGACCCTGGCCAAATAGGTTTTTTTTTTTTTTTTGAGAAATTTAAAGCAGTGGAATGGCAATGTCCATTTTTCTGATATGTAAAATTAGTTCATAAATTTTCCTTATTGAGACACTTCATTTTCCACTCTCATGGGGGTGTATAAGAAATTCAAGGAGACATCAGATGAGTTAAATATTGTCAAATGTTGCAGATATTTATTCCATCTCATTTTGTCCTTTCAAGATAATTATGCTTTCATGTAATCAAATCAGAATTGGCTTTTAAGACATTTCAGCTGATGTTTATCTTATTAAAAGTCTCTCATGTTATTTTCCTTTATTTTCTAAGCTTTTTAAGTTTTGAAAATTTTTATTTTTCTTCCAGTCAATGAATAACTCAACAGCTTATAATCTAAACTGATGCCTTTTTCTTCACTCAAAATGCAAACTAATTATCTCACCAGCATTTATTCAGTAATACTTTTTTCTTTGTGCATTAGCAATCTCACATTTGTTATATATCAAACTCAGAAATATATGACAATGTATATGTATTTTAACATATAAAATTCCTTTCAATGTCTTATTTGATTTCCATCACTCAAACATAATCACAATTTAAAAGTAAAGATTTTTAACATAATTAACACATAAACTACATAGAGTGACTTTAGACTTACAGTAAAAGTCCCATCTCTCCCTCATTCCCAGGCTTTTTCTTCCAGGAGCTCTGTCTCTACTGTAGTTTAGTTTATTGTGAGTTGCAGTTAGATCTCTAAGCGATGGGCTATTCCTCCACTTTTATGTACTATTGTCTGTTGACTCTTTGCTTTGATAATAAGAATTTGGCCTCTTATTGACCCCATCAACAGAGTTCCCATTTTATGATCCTCCTATGTCCTCCTTTTCAGTGTATTCCACTGGTGTGCCTCACCCTAACTGGCAAAATTGTATTTTGTTATTAATTATTTAATTCATATGTTTAATTAGTATTTGTTATTAAGACTACACACATGTTTTGAAGAGTCAAGTACTAAACTAGACCACACGGTCTTAACTATATTTTGTCCCATTTTATAATATTCTACTTTTCTCACATGCTTTGCCTTGATCATATCTTGTTTATTGTTTCCCTCTTTATGAGAAATGCCCCTGGCTTCCAGTCACTTTCCTCTTTTCTGCTTTCTAAATTCCCCCCAAACTAAACTGGTTTAATTTTTCTTTATTTTCAGCTGCCACTCCAGACTCCACTCCAGTACTCTCTGGGTTGAGCTTATAGTTTGATTGATCGCACATCACCATCTCTTTTGTTCAATATATTCTTTAGTTGGAACAATTCTCAGAGTAATCCCTATGGATGTACAGGGCGTAAAACTTGACCTTTCAGGCACATGTACCTCCTGTGTCTCATACCTGGATGGAGATATGGAACTGATTCTAAGTAATTCTGAATCACAATGCAGACAGTTTGTCCACCTCCACCCCTCAGTTTTTGGAGGCAATGTTGACTCATTTCAGTTATCAGACAAGGTCTTTCTCTTTCTAAGTGTTTATTTTTCCTTCTTTCCTGGAAGCACCTAGGCACCCTTTTAATCACTGAAACAAAATTCAACAGTGTGTACATAGGAGTTTCAATTCTATAACAGGGATGAAAGATGACTGACGTTTTGTTATTGAGGGGAGAAATCCATATCCTCTGTATTTGATTGAAACTGGACTGTGACTTCTCATCAGTTTATAAACTGATTGTAGTGGAGGGATTGTAGGTTTATGTGGCCAACTGTTAGGAGGGTTACGTAGCAATAGATCATTGAAACACCAGATTGACACTTTTCTAATTCACTGTTCATAACATTTGATGGGTGGGTTAGGTCAGAATATTCTGGAATTGTCTCTAACATGTCTTATTTCCTCCCCTCTATTTTTGAGAAATTCTTTTATGTCTTTGATAAACCGTTATCACATTATGACCTATTTATGATAACAAGTTACTTTGAATGGTCCTGGGTTTCTCTTCTGTCATGCATAATTTCTTTCACAGGTGTGATGCTTTTCTATTTTGTTTTAGCATGTGAAAAACACCTTCCCTTTTCTTTCTAACTTTGTTGTCTTCAAGTTGCTCTGAGAGGTTTTAGTTGGCCAGGGCTGTGCTAACATAGTAAAGTACCACAGGCTGTGAGATTTTTATCAAGAATAATTTATTTCTCATACTTTGGGATGCTGGAAAGTCCCTGATCAAGGCAGGGACTTAATGTCTGGTGAGGGCTCGCTTCTTAGGCCACCAATGGGGCTTTCTCAACGAGCTCTCACACTGTGAAGGTGGTGATTGTATTCTCTGTGGCCTTTTGTCTTACTCAGTGTTCTAGTGCTGTGGAGAGACACCATGACCGAGGCAACTCTTGTAAAAGAAAGTCTTTAACTGGGCCTTGTGTGCAGTATTTAGTGCGTTATCCTCACGGCAGGGAGCGTGGCAGCACACAGGCAGACATGGTACTGGCGAAGTAGCCGAGAGTTCTACATCTGGGGCCACAGGTAGCAGGAAGAGAGTGAGACTGTGGGCTTGACACAGGCTTTTGAAACCTCAAAGCCCGCCCCCAGTGGCACAGTTCCCTTGGCAAGGCCACCCCTCCTAACCCTTTCAAATACTTCCACTCCCTAGTGACCAAGCAAGCATTCAAATATATAAGCCTATGGGGCCAGTCTCATTCAGACCATCAGACCTCTCTTACAAGGGTAGTAACCCCACTCTTAAAATAATTCCATTTACAATTATAAAGCAGTCCTGTTAATAATAATAATGATGATGATGATAATAAAAATTCATAATTATCTCCCAAAGAGCCCTGTCCCGAAGAACCCACACTGAGGAGTTTGGAATTCAACAAATGAATTTTGTAAAGACACAAACATTTAGTCTATAGCAGTTACCATTTTTCTCTAATTTCTCTCCTCACATGCTTAATAAATGGATTGCATCTCAATATTCTGAAAATCTTACTGCATCTCAGCATCAGCTCCAAAGGCTAATATCTAACCTAGCACCTACATAGTCAGATGTGAGAGGGGCGCAGTGTTCAGTTAATTCTGAGGCAGATTACTCTCCAGATGTGAGGCTGTGTATCCAAAAAAGTTATGCTTCCAAAATACAAGTGTGCAGTAGACTGTCCCACTCAAATGACAAGGGAGCCTGCACTGAACTAGTTCCGTGTAGCAGGCTTACTGGGGTTCACTGGGGCATGCCTCTGGCTTGAAGGTCTCAGCCTAACAGCCCTGCCTGGGAGTGGTTATGTATCCAGGGCTCTTATGAGTGGCTCATGAGGATGACTCCACCTTGATGACTTTGGTCAGAGACATTCTGGCACGTTGAAAGCAAAACAGTAATCTCCTTTTGAGAGCGAGGAAGGAATCCTGACGGTTCCAAGTCAGGTCTGGGGTTACTTATCTCATTTCTTGCTGATGAGCACATGGTCTGAGCCAGCTAGAGCTATGCTCCCCTTCCCTTGAAGGCAGCATCCAGCTGGCACGGCTGATTAAGGCCTGGGTTCATATCCATACTAATCTTGCTGTGAAAGGGGCAGAGCTATATGCTTAGTGATCTTTCTAGAATATGCTTCTCATTTCTTTTTGTGGCATGATTAGGATGAGCATTTTTTCCCCCAGAATTTTGATTGACTTCTCTTTGAAACAACAATCTTGTCTTTATGTAATTTCCTTTTTTTTTTTTTTTTTTTTTTTTTTTTAAATCACATTTTGCCACAGGTATTCAGGGGGAGCTAAGCTGTACTTCATAACTTTGATTAACAATAGCATCAGCTAAATTTCCAATTTCATTGTTCATAAGAACTATCTATCTTCCATAGCACACTGGAGCATGAACAAAATTCAGTCAGATTTTGTCACTTAATAGCCCAAATCACCTTTTCTTCATTGTCCAATGACAGAGGACCATCTATGTTTCTAGCATCATTCTGTCAGGTCTTGTTTTAGTAACTGAAAAATTGACTCCCTAACTAGGAAATTCACTAACAAAATGGTTATACTATACTAAATATATGACAGTGCTGTTTATACAAGCGACAGTGGCTGGTATTTGTAGAATTTACCATGAGCTGGTACTTTTCCAAGAGCTTTTAAATTTTGTTTTACAGATTTGTTAATTTTAATTAATTATCATTATTATACTAATTATTTTTGTAGTGCTGGGGATAGAACCAAGAGCCTGGAGCATGCCAGGTAATCTCTAAACTCTGACCAACAATCTATATTAACTAATCTCTACAGAAATCCTATATAGAAAATAATACTATTGTTATCACTACTGCAAAGATATAAATTTACAGAGGATGAAGAACTTGCCCCAATTCACGTAGCACAGTTAGCGAAGCAGAAAGGTTCAATGCAGAAACTCCAGTGCCAGAGCCCAAGTTCTCAGCCACTTTGATGTATTGTTTATTATTTGTGCAATGCTTTATGGTATCTGGCTTATATAGATAAGAAATGTGTGCAGTCAGGCGCCATTTTACCATATGTTGCAGTCAGATGTTAATTTGAAATTATTAGCGATAGGGGAAGACTTAAGTAGAGTGAGATATATGCCAAACATATTAAATAAATGCTAATAGGAGTTAATGAATAAGAATGCCTTAATGTTCTGAAATTACTCCAGTGAGGAATGAATTGCAAGTTTGCATCTGCCCTTTGGCTTTTAAAATGCAAATTTTTACTGAAATAGAACACAAAAACAGAACTGTGCACATGGGTACAGCAACTCAATTTTCTCTCAGACACATCCCTATAACCCATACTCCCATCAAGAAGTGAAAGCTGATTACGCCCTCAAAGATCTGTCCCTTTCAGTTAGTACACATCACCTTTTAAAAGGAACATTTCTAATTTATCACAAGTAATTTGAATCCTACCACATTGTGCATTCATATAAACTATTCTTGCAGGTATGAGCCTGGTCATTTGCATTTTCAATGACCTTACCTATTGTTTCCAACATAATAACCGAAACCTCTTCTGAGAGAGTCTATTCTGGTGTGCACAATACTTTCCTTCTTCAGCTCCTCACTCAGATGCTTTGTGCATGGGCTGCTTGTGGATGTGGTCATTTTGACTATAGATTTTTGACTCATTTTCCCTAGGCTGTATGTAGTTTGGGATCTGGTAACTTTCATTTTAATGGTGTGTACCTTTGGCTCATAAATCATGATTCTAGAAAAAAAGTAGAAGCAATAGCAGAGTAAGAGGGCCAGCCACGGGGACTGTATGGCTGTGGACTTGGCCCTGGCATGGCAGTTACTGAAGCGGCAGCTGAACCTGTGCCTGACGGGTCCATGAAATGCGCACTGTGAATTCCAAGGACTACCACTTTACAGAGGTTGACACTGTAGTTTATGCTTTCCCAGGCTTCCGTAATAATTTTTTTTTAGCCAATGACAAGTTGTTTTCTTGTTCCTTCCAATGCAGAAGTCCCCATCTGCAGCTGTCAAAGTTTCTTATTTGCTTGAGACTGGGATCCATTTATTTTGGTGACTGAGTTCACTTGTGTAGAATCTGGAGCATGCCCCCTTATTAACTTGCATTGCTTTTTTTTCTTTTTTCTTTTTCAACATTTATTTTATTACACATGTATAAAACAAACTACATACAGCAGGGAGAACCATGTGACAATCATGAGTTCTACAAATGTTACATTCATAGTGGTTTGGCTATTTGTTTTTGTCAAACTTGAAGTAAACATCTTTCCTGTCTTGTTGGGTCTAAATTTCTGAATGAAATTCAATATATATCCTATCTCAACTCTAATAACTTAACTCCGTCATCTTGATCTAAAAAGATCTTATCCCCTAACCAACTAAACTTGATTGTAAAACTAAACTATCTGGCCTTCAATGTCCCTTAGGGACTTCAGAAGGAATAAAACTTAAATTCCTGAGTGGACCAGCAGTGCAGGTTAGCAGTTTCCAAAATGAACAAAGTGACTGAGACAGTTTACTGCCTGAACAGTCACCCAACATGCTCTATAACAGAGCTTCATCTTCGGCCCATTCTTTCTTCTTAAGCATAGTGGCTTTGGGCCACCTCACTGTATTTCCTGAGGTGACCACAAATACTTACTTGTTTTACTGTCTCCGTTCAGCACATTTCAGGTCAATTTTAATAAGCAAAAAGTAAAATACATGATAAGGAGAAACAATTTCCAGCCATGAAATCTACCTTTGGGAAGACTTCAATGGGTTTGTATAAGTTCCAGGCTGTTGCCACACCTAATTAGGTAAGATGACCCAATGCTACGTCTTGTCTGGAACTATTGTGTAAGGAACGGAAACACCTGTATTTTTTCTACAGGGCCAAGGAAGACAACGATGAGCTATGGCTTGTTTTAGGTGCCAAGTCAGACTTGGGTTTTCCTGTCGGTTCATGGAGCTGACACTCCCCAGATGTTTACAAGCAGCAATGGCTTGCCCTTTAGTCAAACACTTACCTAACCTACACTTCTAGAGCTGCCAGAGATCCTGGTGAAGGAGACTCCCTTTCTGTTTGAGAGGTACATATTTCATCATCAGTAGGTCCAAAGATAAGAGGTCATTTACACGTAGGCCACTGAGCATTGTTAACAAATCTCTGTGGTGAGGGGGACTTCATGGCCACTTATGTGCTTTAAATGGAGATTTTTACAGTCGAGATTGTATTAAGTGTTTAGGATAATAAATATTTTTTTCACCTGTTTGAGTTTGTAGTGCCCACCTACCTCCATCTCAGCTGGATGAAGACAAACTGTTGCAACTGAAGCACGAGATAAGTTCTTCTCACAGTCTCCATTTTTGGCTAAGCCACACCTGATAAGTCAAAATCTGCGCTGTGAAATGGATGATACCCACCTCTTTAGACATCACCTCTCTGATCTAAAACTAAAGAGCAGTTTTAAAAGAGCTGGTCAGGAAGCTCAACTCTGTGCTTGCTACCATGAACATGGCTTCAGGAGCCGGCCATTATCAGCCTATTGGTTTCTATGTCGCTTGTTTCCAAACTGATGTTTTAAGAGCCTTATAATGCATGTATATGCTTATTGAAGTGAATTAACTCACCATTTCAGAGTGTAATGGAAGTGTATATATCAATATATAAATGTGCATATGAAAAAAATACCACACACATGCACATATATTATATCTATTATATATAATAGATATTATATATAGCACATGAATATATCACACACACACACACACACACACACACACACACACACACACACATATATATATCACAATTGGATGTGATCCATTCATCTCTAGGAGGAAATATTCTGCCTTCCAACTTTTTTATCCTCCATATTTGAAAACATTTCTTATCTTGAGTTTCACATTATAGACTTTTTTTCCATTAATCTTTCTCTCAATACCCTGTGCTAAGGATTGAGCTCCGTGACCCCATTCACAATATTTTTCCATGATATGTGAAATGTTTTTTTGTACACTTGCATCCACAAAGCTTTCCCCTCATCCTATCTTGTCCTTTTAAAAATTATCTTCATGTTTTATTTCCTAGAATTTTCACTCAACTGAATTATTTTAAAGACACACTATGCGCACTCTCTAAAATTCCTTTTCTACAATAAACTACCTTATGATGCCTTGCTTTCCTCTCTCGGATGCCGTGTTTTCTTTCTTCTACTGCAGAGACTTTTTGTAGGCACCTAAAGCCATTTCATTTTGTGATAAGATTTTAGCAAAGTCTCCAGGGCCAGCTGTAATTCTTCCAACTATTTATTCTCTCTCTCTCTCTCTCTCTCTCTCTCTCTCTCTCTCTCTCTCTCTCTCTCTCTCTCTCTCTCTCTCTCACACACACACACACACACAGAGTAAATATTTCCTTCCTAATTTAGACAAGAGCTCATCACACATAACTTCCTATAATTCAAATTTTATTTATGTAGCAGAAAGATTCATTCTATGTTAAGAAAGATTTTTTTTCTTTTTAAATTTAGTGTGGATCTATTTTCTCTCTCCCGCTTCTTAAATTCACTGGATAGTTAGTTCTGCTTTCTAAGTAAAAGGCTGACTCAGACAATTACAATGTAGGTTTGCATCTAATGCAGTATTTTCCCATAATTTAAATAAACCTTGTGCAGGTTTTAGAGTAAATAATTAATTATACTAACTTTACTCACTACATCATCAAGAACTAATTTTAGAGAAGAAACAGATTTCTAGCAGATGGCCGTCGAAGCAGAAACGTTGGCCTTGTTGATTATAAATCTAATTTTTAAATGCACTTTATGCACAACTGGATTCACATGATTTGCCACTTACCAGCAAATAGTACATCACAGATACGTGCTGGATATTGTGGGTCACTGCATCTGGAACAGGTAGAGAATCACATGGCAAAGAAGAAAGTATGTATAGGTTCTGCCACACAACTTAGAAGGAATTGAGCTAATTTCTCTCAGTATCACCAATCAGATAATGAAGGGAAAACAGGGAGGAAATGCTCTGACTCTTATCACTCCCCAAAACAGCATTCTTTCTCTCAAGTACAATAGCACAATAGCTTCTTCTTCTAATTCTTCTCCTCCTCCTCCTCCTCCTCTTTCCTCCCTCATATGTATATATTTATTGGATTGATGACTTGGGATTGGGTAACCATTTAGGGGACTCATCCTTAGGAAAGACTAATTCTCCATATTGTTTGCAGGTCTTCAACTAGGGGTGGGTCCTCTGAGAGTTTCCCCATCCCCTGTTGAAGTTATTTTTATAAACCCGTGTTTGTTTCTCTTTGCTTTTTTCTTAACCCAGCTATCACACAAATAATTGAAACTCTTTTTATAATACAAGGCTTCACAACACAATCTGAGCAGTTTAATTCTGTTCTTAACCCTCTATGCTATTTTGTCTTACTCCCAGCAAACATCCCAGAAATACTTGCACTTTGTAGCTTTCCTTGGCTCCTGCTGCTTCCTCCTGATCTTCTTTGGACCTCTACTCAGGGCTGAACCTCCTGCTGCTTCTCCTAACTCATTCACTTTTGGCTGGCAGGAAGTCCAGCTCTATTCTCTTCCCCGTTCATCAATTGGCTATAAGTTGCTTTATTGACATCTCAGTGGGACAATAGGGGAGCAGCATTTACACAACATTTAGACAGGAAATCAGAATTTAAACTACACAATAACCTTATCTCTGTAATCCTTCTTGGTATGTCAGTGAATACTGTCGTTGTTCAGGTCTTGTTTAGCAGCCATATTTTTGAGATTTCACAGGTGTAGCTTCTCTATCATATGCAGAATATACAATTTGCAAGAAGACTTCCTGTTCCTCTCTCTCTTACAATATTTCCATGCTTTTTCCTACAATATTCTCCAAATCTTAGATGAAGGAGTTATATTGTAGATGTTATCAGTTGGGGGGAATATGCTTCAGTCGGTTGCTCTTTGAGTTTTGAACACTCGTGGCTTTCCCTTAATGATCTCTGTCTGCTGCTAAAAGAATCTAGAACTAGCTTCTCCGGTGAGGGCTACACTTATCTCTGTGTATAAGGATAAGTATTTAGACTGGTGTTAGGAGTTATATTTGTTTAGGAAACTGGCAGTAGTAGAGTATTGTCTGAGATCTGTGACTTCATTAGCCACGGGGAGTTGGCTAGGTTTACAGTACCGGCAAGAATGTCTCTCCTTTTGAGTGGGTCTTCAGTTCAGTTAGACAGCTGTTGGTTACCACAAAGATGTAAGTGCTGCTTTTGTAATTTAGGGATATCTTGCCATGTTGATCATTTTGTTGAGCCATATTGTTTTTAGCAGCAGTGGAGATGTTGCCTGATACTCATCAACAGTGAAAGTCTACAAGGACCCTTTGTATGCATCTCAGAAAAGGATGTTTAATGTGCGATGTGTGTTTCTGTGTATGATGGACCACTTTCTTGTATTTTAAGTTTTTAAGAAGAGAATATCCTTGAGTTATTATTTTTTTTGCTCAAAATAGTCTTTCATTTTAAAGTCATATAGATATACTGGCAGCAGCAATGTAATCAAGGACCATGCACAGTTGTTGCCATCTTTCAGCTCTGTATTTTAAAGAGAAGCACAGAGGAAACAAAAGTCAAAGAAACACACAGTGTGCAGTTGAGAGACCAATTATAAAATGTGGCGTAACTTCCTTTCTGACTCCATTTAATACTGAAGTCTTTTCAGCAGCAAAGTGTTCAAGTAGCTGTCCATTCTCTCGTTTGATTCACTCACTATTCTCAGAAAACAGATGAGGTCGGTTTGCTTGGAGCTGCTTGCAATTATGTCTAATTCTATTTCCTGGGAGTAATTATAATGGCTATTCAAATATTTGGAGATAACTGCGATTTCTTCCTTGTTTTTTTTTTTTTTAAAGCTAAGCTTAATAGCCCAAGTTCCTTAACCTCTGTGCACATAAATGTGCTTTCAAGTATCCAAGCCTCCTGCACCACATTAGTGTTCATTAATTTTCCTCTTAGGGCATAATTCTAAGATTTTATCATAGCACTCTAGCCATTGTCTGCCAAAATCATAGTATAATTCTACACATTGTAATTCTTATAATAAAACCGAACATAAAGGAGCAGTTGAAGTCTCAGAGACTATGTCTGGTCTTCTGTACTCGCATTATAAAGATTACAATTTTATTCATTGAGCCAACTTTTATTTTTAAGACATAATTTGTAGGATGCAAATGTTTAAAATTCTAAATGTTGGACAATTGATATCTAATTTAATGTGATAAAGTTTTATCAGAAAGTGGATTCTTAGCTTTTACCGGATCTTGTTTTCTAAAATTGGTAAGAGTTAAGATATTATTAGATTTTTTTTTTCCCTTAAGGTTGAAATACATAAAAGAAATGGAATTTTATCCCCTAGGTTATAAAACTCATTCTAAGATGTAGGACTATTTGCATTAACTGTGTGTAATTGATAATAACAAATGGTGCTTTATTATTTATTGACTGTACTTCATTCCTATAATATCATTTTTTTTTTTTTTTTGGTGTGGTGGTGGTGGTGGTGGTGGTGGTGGTGGTGGTGGTGGTGGTGGTGGTGGTGTGTGTGTGTGTGTGTGTGTGTGTGTGTGTGTGATCTGTATTGGAGGTGCACATGTTCCACGGTGGCCATGAAAATCGTAGGACAACTTTGCGGAGTTAGTTTCCTTCTTCTACTATGATCTGGTTTCAAGGATCAAACTCAGCTCTTTAGGTAAGTGCTTTGACTGGATGAGGCCTTTGGCTGCCTCTCCCCTCACCCTCAGCCTCCATCATGTCATTTAAACCCCAATAATGATTCTGCTACAATTTTAATATTGGGGCTGTGCAAACAGTAGGTAGCAAGGGTGCAGGTGAGGGAGACATTACCTCAGACCATCTGAAGGCAGATCATGACCCTTTTACCCATCCTGGTACAACCAGCATGGGCATGTGTTTAAGTCTGCCAATCATTTATTGAACTCTTCAGTGGTATGCCAGCACCTCTAGCTGTCGCTCAAAGACTCCTGATCCTTGCTGGGCTGTGGTGGAATTTGATGGCCTCAGGTGACAGGGCGTGGAGAAGGTCCTTCTAAGACTACGTTTCTTGAACAGCATTTACAAACAGACTTGGCTCAGAGACAGACTTCAGTTAAGGTCCTGTTGGGATAGCCAACGTTTGCAGGAATAGAATCAGCTGGTCAGTATCCAGGAGTTGCCTCTGTTAATATCGAGGGGCCAAGGAATGCTTCTCTAGATTTTCAGAGGCTTCTGTTTTATCTCTTTCCTCTGGTTGAAGATTTTCTGTTTTTGTTTTCTAATAAACAGTCACAGTTGGTAGCACACGCGTGCCGTCTCCTCTTTTCACTTACCTAATTGCTTCAAGTAGTGTACCTGGGGCCTGCCATTTAAACAGAACTCGGGAAACTATTTTCCTATCTGTTTTCTTCAAAGCATTTTCTTTCAGATGACAATAACGAGCTCATGTGGAAAGCTATGCTTTATGCAAATGATTACTCTGCAGAGATGTGAGGTGCATGTTAAGTCTCCACCGCATTCAGGGAGATCAGGGCTCTATTGTCTCACGCTAAGTCTTCCTTTCGAACATTTCAAACCTCCGCGTGTGGATGAGAGGCTGCTCCTTCAGATGTCGGCAATCTTCATCAGCCAAATTTGTGGCAGGGTGATGCAGGCTTTTTTTTTTTTTTTTTTTTTTTGCTGGAAGCCAATTAAGGGTATGCAGATTTCTCTCACATGACGTCTTTCAGCAGAAATGTCACGGAAGGAGCAACAGTACTAAAGGAACTCTTTGTAATTTTTTAAAAAATTAATTTATTTATTCACCCTACATCACAGTCATAGCCCCATCTCTCCTCTCCTCCCAGTCCCCCTCCCTCCCTCCCATCCCCTATTCCTCAGAAAAGGGGAGCCCTCCTACCCACCTACCCCAGCTCATCAGATCCTGTCAGGTCTGAGCACATCCTCTTCCCCTGTGGCCTAGCAAGGTAGTCATCAGGGGGAAGTGATCAAAAAGCAGGCAACAGAGTCCGCATCAGAGACAGCCTCCTATCCCCTTCCTTGTGGACCCACTTGAAGCCTGAGCTGCTCATAGGTTACATCTATATAGAGGACCTAGGTCCACTCCATGCATGGTCCCTTGGCTGGTGCTTCAGTTTCCACAAGCCCCTCTGGGCCTGGTTAGTTGGCTCTGTTGGTCTTCTTGTGGAGCTCTTGTCACCTCTAGGTCCTTTTATTTTTCTCCCCACTTTTCCATTACGCTCCCTATGCTTTGTCCAAAGTTTGGCTGTGTCTACTGTTGAGTGGAGCCTCTCAGAGGATGACTTTGCTAGGCTTCTGTCTACAAGCATAGCGATGTATGGTTAATAGTGTTAGGGGTTGGCCTCCTTCCATGGGGTGGGGCAGGCATTGGTTGGACATTCCCTCATTCTCTGCTCTATCATCCTGTCTTTATCCCTTCAGGTCTTGTAGGTAGGGTAAGTTAGGGATCAAGTTTTTATGGGTGGGTTGGTGTTCTCCTCTCTCCACTTGTCTAGTCAGAGGGTGTCCTCTTCAGTCCCCATGGCCCCTGCTACTAGAAGTCACAGCTGTAGTTCCCCTCATATGCTCCCAGAGGTGTATTCTGACTTAGGTCTCCAGTTTGTCCTAGAGATGCCCCTGCCCCCAGGTTCTTTTTCCTCTGTAGGCCTTCTGTCCTCCTGCCCTGACTCTCCCTGAGTCTGACCTCCACCCTTATTTCTCTCTCTTCTCCCTCTCCTACCTTGTTCCTTCTCTTCAACCACCACCTCTATTCTATTTTCCCTTCTGCATGAGATTTAAGCATCCTTACTTGGGTCCTCCTTGTTACTTACCTTGTTTGGGCCTGTGCATTGTAGTATGTTTATCCTGTATTATTTGGCTAAAATCCACTTGTAAGAGAGTTCATACCATGTGTGTCCCCCTGGGTCTTGATTACCTCACTCAGGATGATATTTTCTAGTTCTATTTGCCTGAAATTTTCATGATTTTCTTGCTTTTAGTAGGTGAGTAGTATTCCATTGTGCAAATGTACCACAGTTTCTTTTCTTTTTTAAATTAATTCATTCATATTACATCTCAATTGTTATCCGATCCCTTGTATCCTCCCATTCCTCCCTCCCTCCCATTTTCCCCCTACTCCCCTCCCCTATGACTGTGACTGAGGGGGACCTCCTCCCCCTGTATATGCTCATAGGGTATCAAGTCTCTTCTTGGTAGCCTGCTATCCTCCCTCTGAGTGCCACCAGGCCTTCCCATGAAGGGGATAGTGCCAGAGTTTCTTTATCTATTCTTCAGTTGAGGGGCATCTACGTTGTCCCCAAATTCTGCCTATTACAAATAAAGCTGCTGTGAACATAGTTGAGTAAGTGTCCTTGTTGTATGGTGGAGCATATTTTGGGTGTATGCCCGGGAGTGGTGTATCTGAGTCCTGAGGTAGTGCTATTCCCATTTTTTTCTGATAAAGCACCAGACTGATTTCCAAAGTGGTTGTACAAGTTTGCACTCCCACCAGCAATGGAGGAGTGTTCACTAGGGAACTCTTAAGGTCCTCTGAAATGAAATTTCAACCAAATTATTACTCTTCTCTGTGATCAAATATCCCAGTGGAAGACCACCAGCTATGCAATAAGTTAATTTCCTAAAACTCATATTATTTTTCCATTTGTTTTCCACCTTCATGCTTAAAGTCCATATGTAAAAGAGATTGCCCACAAGAACAGAATTTATGGGAAAAGAAACAAAATTCTCAAGTGCAGCGATGAGCTCTGTGAGGAGATGCAGGGTACTGAAATTCATTCTTGGCAGGTACAGTATGAATATGTTAGTGTGGTAGTGGAAATAACTCACTGGCAAGTTCTGTTCATCTCAATTATGACTCTTAGTTGAGGCAGAGGAATTTTACTAAATATATTTCCATTATTTTACTCCTGAGACAGTCAAGAGCCATGGTCTTTGCCGGTGGAAAGCCTACTCCAATACTCACAGACATGGTGTAGGCTAGGTTCTGCCAACGGTGGCTGTTGCCTGGTGCTCTGGAGCTAGATGGAACTCTGCTGCATATGCTCATTCATTCTTGCACCAAGTGAAGGTGGCTGCTCTTTACCAAACCCCAGTGAGCTTCCTTATGAGAGAATATTACAAATAAAATGGGAGGAGCAGCAGAGAAGGAGTGGTCACTTTACACGAAGCTTGCTCAAGTCTAGCCTTTTCAGAGACTGTATTAAAATGATATAGAAATATAGTGTGAATCTGGGACACACTGTAACATGCTCTGTCTGGGTTTTCTTGGGTCAACTTTTATCTAGTCCTGTTGTTAGCACCAGTTTTATAAGCTGCAAACAACTAAAATAACAACACAAACTTCCGTCAAAGCTGGATGGAGCACTGGAGGGGAGGGGATATTTAGTTTGTCTCTCAGTAAATTTCTCCGAGTTCCATTTTTTGTTTGTTTGGTTTTGGTTTTGATTTTTGTTTTTTTTTTAAATCTTGGTTCTCTTCTGTATTTCTCTCTTACATTTTCCCCCTATGGAATTATGAGTTTCTTCTCCCTGCCAGCATATTTTTTTGGACTAGGTTATGCATACTTTAACATAAAAACAGTTATCAAGTTTGGTAACTATATACTGAAGCTCTAAATGAACAGCACCTCAGGATGCAAGCCAAGGATTGTCATTAATATCACGGAGCCATCTTTGCCATTATAAGAAATCCCCTTGTGTGCTTCTTTATTTTATTTTTAATTAAAATATTCTTACATCATTTTCCTCCTCTCTCTCCTCCCTCTAACTCATTCTATTTCCTCTCAAATTCATGGCCCTTTTAATTATTATTCTTTTACACACACACACACACACACACACACACACACACACACACACACACACAAATAAATATAGAAATAGAGCCTCCTAAATCAATTTAGTGTTGCTTGCATGTACATGTTTTTAGGAATAACCAATCAAGGGCTCTTTCCTGTGGAAGACTAATTCTCCCTCTCTCAGCAGTTGTTAATTGCCTGTGGCTCTTCATCTTGGCTGCGACCCAGTGAGGCTTCTTCCATCCATGCTGAGGTGTCAACTGGTGATGTCATCATTGAGGTCTTATTTAGGCAGCCATGTTGAGATTTCTGCAGGTCCACTGTAACATCTAGAAGACACAGTCTTGAGGATGACTTTGTCTTCTTGCTCTTATGATCTTCAGGGCTTCCTCCTGAACATTTTTAGACTTATTTCTGGGTGGTGCTAGAGACTGAGGCCAGGGCACTGCACATGCTAGGCACGTGTTCTGCTATTGAACCATATTTTGATTCCTGCGCTCTTTCCTTTAATGATGTCTTTATTTATTCTTTGAAAATTTCATACATTTACTCAATGTGTTTTTATCATAGCTACCCATGATTACATTTCTCCAACTTCTTTTAATGCTCTACATCCTGTTACCCTATCTATTGCCTTTCTGTTTTTGACAACAACCCACCAAGTCTAATCAAAAGTGTGCATAAGTGTGAGGCCATCCAGTAGGGCCAGGACATCTTACCACCTGCCTTATACACAAAGAGGAGCCCACCAATGCCAATAGATCTTCTTCAACCCTGCCTACATGCATGTGGAATTTTGACATGTTGCCAATGTTCTCATCTCCTCCTGACCACTGCATGTCTGTGTCCTCCAGTGCCCACTTGCCCCCTTCTGTCACAGCAGTGGTTACTATAGCTTCCCTCTGGTGCTTTCTTCTCTAACATGCCCTGTTAACATACCTGTTCTCAGGTCGGGTCACTGGTAATCTTTGTCATTTTTCAATGTTCAGCCACCTGCCTCATCTCGATCATCTGAGCAGCCATCAGTAATTCAGAGGTAGCTGGTTTCACTCTCTGAAGAAGGGATCTGCTTCCTTCTAGTTGTGTAACATTTCATTGGAAGTTGGCAAACACACAGGTGGGAAAATCAAAGGAAAATGTCTGCAAGCATTGCTTTAAAGAATTCATGATATAATTAGGGCAAGAAAAGGCATAAAGAGCACCCTTGTCATAGCACTGGTTTAAAGATCCCCTAGTAGATTTCAGAACTAGACAAATTTCTTCCAATGGCTTCACCTTACTGTCTTGAGAGTGTCAGTATTTACCCCAGTCTCAAGTGTAGAGATGGTTTGAGAGAACAGGGAATTCTGCTAAGCGGGGTCAGTAGAATTTTAGAGTAGGGGACAGCAGTGTGAAAGTGGCTCATTGTAATGATCATAGTTGCCCATTGCACACAAGTGTGTGCGTGGTGTGTACGTGTGTGTATGTGTATGTGTGTGTGTGTGTGGTGTGTGTATGTGTGGTGTGTGTATGTGTGTGTGTGGTGTGTGTGTATGTATGTATGTGTGTGTGGTGTGTGTGTATGTGTGTGTGATGTGTGTATGTGTGTGTGGTGTGTGTATGTGTGTGTGGTGTGTGTATGTGTGTGTGTAGTGTGGTGTGTGTGTATGTATATATATGTGTGTGTGTATGTGTGTGTGTGTGTGTGTGTGTGTGTGTGTGTGTGTGTGCTGTGCATGAGAACATTTCTTGGGTCAGACTGCTGAAGGTTTTATCTGACAACACAAAGCTCAAGGTTCAGTAGTGATGAGACACCAAGGAGAGAGAATGAACACGGACATAAAACAGAGCTGCTGCGCTTCACAAAGAGTCACCCGAAAAACTACAGGACGAGCCTGAAGATGAAAATGGGAAATGTTACTAACTGCTCTGACACTGGAAGAAAAATGCTTTCTAATCATTTTCTAAATCAGTATTTGCTACTTCTTCACCAAAACGTTAAAAAAGGAGACGTTTCCTTCTCTTCCCCAGTGATTTAGAGGGCGCACATCTTGGTTTCCTGTTTCAAGTTGTGATGGTTCATTTGTGAACATGCCCTTCCAATTGAAGCATTTACATGGAAAATGTTTTACAAGTTTTATATCATGGTGAAAAAAATGAAAGCACAGGACCACTGCATTTCCTAAATAACATTTTGGAAGTGAGTGAGTGCCTGGAACAGAGTGTGTAAAATATCTAAAAGGTGTAACCTGCTGTCATGTGGTCCATTGCCTCATCAGTTTTCCCGGTGAGATAACAGGCGAAACTTATTCTGGGAACTGCTGGAAAGCCAAAACTGTTTCTGTATATTAAAACATTGCACAATGCCACACTACTATGGCCACTGCTGTGTGTGTGTGTGTTGTGTGTATGCGTATATACATCTGCTCGTGCATGTGTGTGTGCAGGTATACATCCTGCACATGTGTATATGCCCATAGAAGCCAGAGTCCAATGCTGCCACCTTCTCTGTTGCTTTCCGCCTGAGTGTTTGAGCTAGGGTCCTTCACTGAGTCCAGGCATCCCCCAGTCTCTGCCTTCCCAGTACTGGGCTTCCAGGCATGGGCCACCATGCCAGGTTCTTTAGTGGATGATGTGGGCCCTCAGGTCTGTATGCTTAAATGGCAAGTGTTTTACTAACTGAACCAAAAACATGTAAGATGAGCCTTACAAGTTAGAATAGAATAACTCCAAAGGACTATTCATCAGATTGTCTTTTGTTCACGTATGTGCATGTAAAGTTGTTAAGCTTTTAAAAACCTCTTATAAGCCGGGTGTAGTGGCACTTGCCTGTGAGTAATCCCAGAACTCAGGGAGGCAGAGGCAAGAGGATCTCTGTTTGAGGCCAGCCTGGTCTACAAAGCGAGTCCAGGACAGCCAAGGCTATGTTAGTAAACTCTGTCTACAACCAACCAAACCAAACCAAACCAAACCCCTCAACCCATAAGATTCACTCTCCATTGCTGGTAGTGAATCAGATTAAGGGAATATCATCTTTCATTTGTTGGAAGCTACTGATCTGAGTTTCTCAGTCTGCACACATCAGCCTCTTCTTTGGAAGTTGTTTAATTGGTCTTCGTCATGTCATATAACTTCTACTTTGTCTTGGTCTTTAAAGGAGATGGTTTTGATGCATCAAACTTGATCCTGAAGTACAAACTTCATCTCTTGGTGCCTAATATTGTAAAAGTCTCCTTATTAATATTTGCTCATTTTCTTCTCTATGTCTTTAATTTAAATTAGCTTTCTAAATTAATTTTTAAAAATTTACTGTCTAGTTTATATCTCTTAATTTAAGTATTTTAAACAAAAAAAAATCAAAAGTCCTAATTACAGATACATTCTAATTATGAATACAGTATGAAATATTAAAGTAGAAACATTTTACCCTTTTTAAAAAAACTGTTGTTTTACTGATATGAGGGGAAACAAGCCCATGGGAAATCAAAATACTGAGGGTAAGGAGAAGAGAAGGTATGACCCAAAGATGCCACAAATCCTTTATTTATTTTTATTTTTATTTTTATTTTTATTTTTATTTTTACTTAAGTGAATATGCATGTGTCTGAGTGTGGGTTTGTACATGCAGTTTCCATGGAAGCCAGAAGAGGGCACTGGATCTTCTGCAGCTAAAGTCATGGGCTTTCATGGGTGGCCTAGAGTGAGTTCATCACTTTTTTTTTCCCCCTTTGAGACAGGGTTTCTCTGTGTTGCCTTGGCTGTCCTGGACTCACCTTGTAGACCAGGCTGGCCTCGAACTCACAGCGATCCTCCTGCCACTGCCTCCTGAGTGCTGGGATTAAAGGTCTGCGCTACCACCACCTGGCCCTTTGATTTTTTTAAAAATATATTTTATTAATTTATTCATATTACATCACAATTGTTATCCCATCCCTTGTATCCTTCCATTCCTCCCTCCCTCCCATATTCCCCTTACTCCCCTCCCCTATGACTGTGACTGAGGCACCAGCCAAGGACAATACGTGCAGTAAACTTCAAACCCCTAACCCAGATCTAGCCAGTGGACAGGACATTCTTCACAGTTGAGTGGAGGGTGGGGTCTAACTTTTACATGAACTTGTGCCCCATATTTGACCACGACCCCTGGATGGGGAGGCCTGGCAGCAGTCAGAGGAAAGATAGCAGGCTACTGAGACTTGATACCTTATGAGCATATACAGGGGGAGGAGGTCCCCTTCAGTCACAGATCCCCAACACAGAAGCCTTAGCGCCATTAGCTAACCTACTTCCTGCTCAAGCTGTCTACCTGCTGCCGGTACATCTCCCTGTGAGAGCTCAGCTCACTTGATCCCTGCTTTATGTTACTTGTGTCTGTCATTGTTTCGTCCTGCATTGTTTGAAGTCACAATGACATCACTGTGATTCCACAGTTGGTCTACTTTTGTGTGAGGTCACCCTGCTTGTTTGGTGTTTTCCCTGATCTAGATCTGGACCTAGTCACCCCACAGCCCCCCAAGCAAAGCTTTCCTTTCCATAAAAGACAGCTTTAAGAGGACATGACTTGAGGTGTGACACAGTTCACTGCTCCTGAGCTGTCATTGCAGAGGTATTAATGGGCAACACTAGGAAATCTTGCTTCTTTTGAAAGGGAAAAATAAGCTAATGTTTCTCTTAATATTCATAATCCAAATTTAAGACATTTTTCTTAATCTATTTGAACGTCTATAGTTTTTTTAGTCTTAAACTGAAGGTTGTAGTTTTAGTTTATGTTATAACATAGTCTATGGTAGTCTCAAAGTGACAAAGTAATATCATTATGAGCAGTCACTGAATAGGCATAGACTCCCTTACATTTCAGTTTAGAGCACTGTACCTTTAGGGACACAGAATCAAAAATCCTGTGTTTTAGAGTCACTCAAAGTATCCTGAGTTACCACCATCAGCTCTGCACTTGCATTTATTTATTCCACATGCGCTTCAAATCATTTATCTTTGCTTTGGTTATCATGTGTTAGATAAATATATTTCTATATACAATTTATACATAATTTAATAATATATTAATATAATAATATATAATTATTGAATGTGTATAATTCTTTAACAACATATAATTATATATTTTATATAATATATATTAGTGGGGTTTAGTGTTAACACACTGATCAAATCTAGTTTCCTTTTTTATCCATCTTTTTCCTGACAAACTTTCCAACCTTGATTGTTCATTTTTGAGTGTGTGTGTGTGTGTGTGTGTGTGTGTGTGTGTGTGTGTGTGTGTGTGTACAGGTACACCTGGACATATGTGAGCATGTAGACTTCACAAGAAGATATCATGCATTTTCTATGACTTTTTGCTTTATTCATATTTTTATTAATATGTAATTGCATCGCTGCCCCATATACTGTCCTCCTTCTAAACCCTCACAAATCCCTCCCTTACTACCTCTCAAACTGATAGCCTCTTCTTGATTATTATTACACACACACACACACACACACACACACACACACACACACACGCGCGCGCGCGCGCGCACGTGCCTGCCTGAGTCATTTAAGATACTGTTTATCTTTGAGAATTTTATACATGTATACGATGTATTTTGATCGTACACATCTCCTGCTCCCCAGCCATGAGTCCTCCTAGATTCCAAAGACTCCTTCCCAATCTCATGTCCTCACGTTTTAAACACACTGGACCTAGTTAGGGCTTCCAGTCTGTGTCTGGGTGTAGGGACATCCGCTGGAGCACGGGCAACCTCGGGGATACATCCCTGAAGACGAGAGAGGCTCTGACCTTCAGGAACCATCATGCATCAATAGCTCTGTGACTGCCGGAAAATTGACTGACATGAAGCCACAGCAGCTGTGAGTTCACGTGTGGGAAGACTTGTCACGTATGGAGATCAGCGTTTAATCGCCTCCCTCCTTTGAAACAGGCTTGCAAACTGAACCAGAGGCTTTGCTGTGTCTGATCAGGCTGTGCTAATGAGTTCTCCAGATCCATCTGTCTCCGTTGCCCCAATGCTGGGACCCAGGCACACCCAGACTTTGTGTGTGAATGCTGGAGATTACAGCTTAGTTCCTCCTGCTTGCACTCACCGAGCCATCTCCCCAGCCTCCTCCCAACCTTTACAAATCACTGATCTACAGACAAAGGATTTCTATTTTCAGATTGAGTTTTTTTTTTAATATTAAAGAATATTATATGATTCTTAAAAAAAATACAGACGAGACACATTCTTCTCCCTGTTCTCAATCCTTGCCACCAGTGTTTGATTTGTCATTCTGCTGTATCTTTTAAAAACTGTAGGAAAATATGGATTGCTCTTTTTATTTCCAACTCAAAATGTAGTGAAATGCAACCAGTCACCCAGTGTGCGCCTTTGCATGGGTATGCTTCCCTGTCGCGCCACAGAGAGCTTCCTTCATCACTTTAGTTATTGGCTCTGTGTAGAATACCACAGCCACTCTCTTACAGATGGGTGTGGGGGCTGCTTTGAGTTTTCACCTCCACACATAGCCATTATAGTAGAGAGCTTTGTGCATTTGTCTGCTCTATTCCTGCCATCACATCTTTGGTATATGCATTTAGTTGGAAACCTCCAAGTCAGAAAGGAATGTCTTCAAAACATAAACGCCCTAGTAATTTTGCCTCATTTGAAAATTGCTGTGAGGGAGAGGTCGTCCACTTTGCCTTTTGGGTATGGATAAGTGAGTAATTCACAATGTCAAACAGCAACTTCTATTGTCAAGGCTGCACAACAGAAGAATTCTAGCTTCTCTGGCCTGCATGCATGCCTGACAATGCAGCTGCCTTGAAACCACAATTCACCACTTTGATTGTTTGTTTTTGGTGGAGGTCAGCACCTCAGCAATCCTTATGTCCTTGATGTATCCTAAGACCTAGCCTTAGGGATTCACCCATCACTTCCATCTCCTTCCTGAAGTATTGTTTCTTGGGGGGGGGGAGGGAGAGAGAGAGAGAGGGGGGGGGGGGGGGGGGAGAGAGAGAGAGAGAGAGAGTGAGTTCGTGAGAGCTAGAAAGATCGAGGTATTAGGGCTAGAGATTATTTACGCTATTTAGATATAGATCTCGCCCGCTATTTCGCTATATCTCTCTATTCGATTCTCTCTAGCTATATCTTTGATCGCTCCTCTCCACTTTATGTATATATCTCTCGCTTTCTTTCTCTCTCTACGCTCTCTTTCGTCTCGACCCGAGATCTCGCTTCTCTCTCTCTCTCTCTCTTGATGCTCTCTTCTCTCTCTCTCTTCCTCTTTGTCCTCTCTCTACGCTTGTCTCTCTATCTCTCCTTTTTTCTAGTTTCTCTCTTTTCTCGTCTCTCTATCATTTCTTTCCTCTCTCATCCTTTCCTGTGTCATTCGTCTGT